>NW_024349799.1:11697315-12120316 GCF_902729225.1 Pteropus medius | reverse complement strand
AAGAGAGGGAGGAAGAGAGGGAGGAAGAAGATGGAGGGCAGGGATGGAGACCTCTGTATCAGTTAGGGTCCTGGCAGGAAACAATTCATTCAGATGTTTCAACTGACCTCAAGCAAGGAAAGACTTCCAAGTAGAGGAAACAAAGAAGGATGTGGGCGCCCAGAGACAAGGCATGCTGGGTAGGAGTGGTAACTCCTAGTGCAGAAAAAGACAGGGGAAGAAATAGTGTCTGTGAACCAGGAGAAGGGGGCAGCCCAGAAGGACTTGTAGGCACAGGGGACACAGCTCCTGCTTAAGACATGGTGCAGAAGCAGCAGTGAGGAAGGGAGAAGGAAGAACACCCAACCTCTCTTTCTTTCAGCCTGTGGCTCTCCTGCTTTTGCCTCTCTTCGGCAGAGCCCATTTGGGAGTATTCTAGCAGGAGAATCCAGGTGATGCAGTACAAAAGGGTCACCCTCCCAGGGCTCAGAGTGGAACACAAATGAGCAGAGAACAGATCTTAGATGGGAGATTGACCAGCATACCTTCCTTTGACCCAAAAATGCCCTTCCAGCTTCTGCCCCCTTTCTCTGCTAACCTTCATAACAAAACTTCATGGAAGGGTTGTCTACACTCAACCTCTCACATGCTTTCCCCAACCTACTAGTCTAGTTTTGGTCTCCATCACACTGCCTAACAACCTTTCCCCTGAAATTCTTCTTTTCAAGGTCACCAGTGGCCTCCATGTTCGCAAATCTAAGAGACAGCTTCTCAAGCGCAGCGCCACATCCTCCTTAAAACAATTCTCATGCTGCCCTGTTTGCTTCCTTTATCCACCTTATCAACTTATTTGGTTTATGGATTTATTTCCTTGTCTATCTAGACACTTATTCTCCAAGACTCTTGCTCATTCCTATATCCTCATACTTAGAACAGTGCATGGTACATAGTAGGTGCTAAATAAATAGTTGCTTAATGAATGGTCAGGAACTATGCAAATGTCACATAGCAAGATATAATCAATAATTTAAGAACGCTGTATTGCTTTTGCAAGAATGAATTTCCTGACAGGCATTTCATTGTTCTACTGGGTCTTTCGAGAGAAAATTTCTTTCCTATTAAATTTATACTCACATATATTATATGTATACATGAAATTAACTTGAGCAGAGAATTTGGCAATATAGATTTGGAAGTAGATGAGATCATACAATTCCACAAAGTGAAGACTCAGAATGAGATCATCTCTTTGCCCTCTCTGGTTCTAGCCTCCACAAAGCAGCATGAGGAATGTTCAAGGACCAGTGCTACAGAATGAGGTTTATATTTCGCTTCTAACCCTCATTTACGATGTGACCTTAAACAAGTCACTTTATCTCTCTGAGCCTTGAAGTTCTCCTGTGCAAATTGCCAGAGTAGGGCTGTCATAGGGATTAAGTGAACAATGCATACAAAGCCTTCAACCTCTGAGCCTGGCATGTGTGAGCACATTGTAACAGTACCATCATTTCCATAGCTGTGATATGATTTTCCAATTCCAGAAGCTTCCCAATGATCACAGCCCGCAAAACAGAGTGATGAACATGGGTTGAGAGTTGAGTGGAGGGCTGTTAGGTCTTTCTGGCAGGTTGTTTGGAAGGGGATGAGAAGTGACTAGAAATTAAATATAATGTAATATCCTTTCCAGGGTCAAAGCATTGAAAAGATTATGGTGTCCGCTCCCACAAATATGAGCTAAAATAAAATAACAAACACAAAATGCTTGTATGCTAAAATGAAAACAGCTGCTTTCTAGATTTTCTGATTGTGTAATTCTAGATAAATTCATTGAAGCTGAACTCTTCATTTCCCAATGGTCTTGCTGTGTTGCCTGCCTCCAAGTAATCCAGCACACATCCTATCCCAGGTTCAACAGTTCCTAGGATCTGAGCCCCAACAGATACTCCCTACAACTGTAATGTAATTAATGATAATGCTAATGTATTGTGCTTGTATTGTCCCATTGTTCTTGAGATTCTTCAGAGTCCTTTCACCCAAATTAGCTTGCTTTAACTCCACATCTTCCAGATGTGGTTGGTAGCTCCATGGATTTAAAACCAGAGAAATTAAGTGATTGTCAGGGATCGCCCCACATTCATGGAATAACCAAAAATGTAGCTTAGGTCCCTGGACCTATCCAATCACAAGCCAAATGACTTTCAAATTACCCTTTGCCTGGATACCACCCACTCACCTTTTACTCATACAATCCAACTCACCACTCAAGACTCAGAAGCTGCCTCTTCCTAGGAGCCCTCCCTCACCTCCGGTCTGGCCCAGCTCACTTCTTCCAAGCTAACAAAATCCTTAGTGCCTGCCCCCAGCCCCATAGGACATCCCTTCCTCAAAACACTTTTGTTTCCTGATCTGCCTCCTGCACTGGACTGTGAACAATCTGAGGGAAGGGATCTTTGCTCGTAGTACAGTGCTCCAAAAGGTTTGTGGTTCGTTATTGAATTAAGTGAGCCAATTTTATTAATATAGGGATATTTCTCAAGCTGGATTTAATATCCTGGGAGGACTTGTTTTACCGGAAATAGAGGCAGCACTATCCCCATCCCAAGCAGAAGATAGAGACTTGGAAAGGTTCCCTTCTGCCACCTCTACTTACCCATAAACACAACACCCACCCTGATAACTGCGGTCCTTGAAATGCCACCCTTTGAGAATAGCTTATCATCTTCTACTGACATTCTTATTCCTCTAGGTGGAACTAGAGTGAGGTGGGTGGATAGGGCTAGTAAAGATATTAATTCCTATAATTATTTACATACCTGCAACTATTGTACGCAATTTATGGAAGCTGAAATGCGGCAAATCTGCATCTATTCCCTGTGCCCTGGGCATCTGAGAGGGCTTTAAGGCTCAGGAGAATAATATGAGGTCACATTTCTGTTTAATAGCACAATTACAAGCACTTGCAACGCTTATCCTCCTTAATCACTGTCTTCAGCTCTGTCCCTGAGAATGTCTAGGCCTCCCTTTTTGGAGCCAAGTCTGTTTGCATAAACCTGCTGGGTCAGCGATGTGCCTCGGCCAGCCCTGGGTGCCAGGCTCCTGGACGATCTGGCCAACAAGGGATCCAAACCTCCCCTAGATACTCTCGCCTCCCAGCTAAGACCAGCAGACAAGGGTTAGCAATTCTTTAGAAGAGTCAGGGATGAAGTGCTTATTTTTAGCTAATATGCACTGAGCACTTACTACGTGCAAGGTACTGTTCTGAGCACATTTAATGCATAATCCTCACACCCACCCTATGAGGGAAGTGCTGTTAACCACTAATCCCTAGTTATCACAAGGAAACTGAAGTACAGGAAGATTAACTGCTCCTTACTGGCTAATCTTTCTCAGTTTCCTTTCTGTCTCCCTCATCATCCAATCTCTAATTGTAGAGGCCTAGGACAGGTGCGCCCTCCTCTCTGGGCTCACCCTGCCGGCTCAACTATAAGCTGACCTTGCCCCCAAGCTCCAGGTCCCACCTGCCTCTCCACATCTCCATGTGGATTTCCAATAGACAAATTCAAACTCTGTGTGTCCCAAACAGAGTTCCTGATCCCTTCACCCTCACCTCACTGCTTCCACAGTCTTCCCCCATTAGCAAATCCTGTTGTCTAGACGTGAAAAAAACACACACGCGTGCGCACATACACACACGCGCACACACACACACACACACACACAGGATTTAGCAGGCTCCAATCTCAGCACATGGGCTGGGGCCACTGTGTAAAAAGGGACAGACATGGTTCCTGTCCTCGTGGAGATGACGTTTTGGTAGGGGGAGACAGGCAATAAACAAGGAAACAACAAAGCACCAGGATACCCTCGAAGAGTGAAAAGTGCTTTGGAGAAAAGAATACTCAATAATCTGGTAGATTCTGGTGGTGTTTGATCTGAGCCTTGGAAGACGAGGAGTCACCGCATGGGGATATGGGGTCAGGGAGCAAGGAGGCGGAGGAAACAGCACATGCATAGCCCCTAGGACAGGAACAAACGGGGCATATGGGGACTTCTCAGGAGGCTAGAAGACAGGTCATTGTAGGAGACTGGATTTACTGAGTGCCGTGGGCAGCCATAGACAGAGGGCTGTGAGCAAGTTGGAGGAGCCCTCCTACAGCTTGGCCACCGTGGAGGCCAGAGCGATTTAAAAGGTAAAGCAGAAATCTGAGAGCAAGAATAGAAGCAGGAAGAGCAGTTGGAAAGCTACAGAAATTTACTGTGAGACAAGAGACACTTTGAGAGACGAACAATGGCCAGGCCACATATAAAAACAGAACTCTACAACCTGCAACAACCAGCCCAGAAAGCCAAACCACAACCCTGCAGCAATTGGCTCCAAATGGTCAGACCTCCGTCAGTAACTGCCAGCTTCCCTAATTTTTGCCCCCACTTCCAATTTAGGACCAACTAGTAAAAGCTAAATATGCTAAGATAATGAGGTCAAAAGAGGTGAATGCTCTTCATTTAATAAATATTGCCAAACTGCTCTCCAAAGAGCTCATGACAATTTTTGCCAATGAATGTGAATGAAATTCCTGTTTACCCACACTCTTGCCAAGATTGGGTATTGTCAATCATTCTAACTTGGTCAGTTCTGATAGAATGATTATATTGTATTATTGTTTTAATTTGCATTTCTTAGAATACGAATAAGATTTTTTTTTTTCATATTCTTTGCCCGTTTTTTTCTGTGGGATTTTTTCCTTTTGATTTGTAAGCATTCTTGATGTACTTACAAGAATTAGCTGCCTGTCTTATTTAGGTGTTACAAATATTCTTCATGAATTTGTTTTCTTTCTTTATCTTTATTTTTGCCCTATAAAGGTTTAGAATTTTATGTGATCACGTGTAGTAACTTTTTCAAATTTTTTGTGTCATGCTTATAAAGGCCCTCAATATTTTAAAATTAGTTTCTAAAACTCACTTGTCTTTTTTCTGGAACTTTATTGGTTTTATTTTCTTACATGTAAATATTCCAAAATCTTTGAAGCATCTGAATTCTTTGGTGTTGAGAGATAGAGATCCAGTTTCTCTTAGGAAATATCTATTGAATGAATGAATAAATGAATGAGACATTTTCCAGCCCTAGGTAAAGTCAGTAGCCTCCTGAGAGTTTAGAACAGATGATTAATAAAGTTGTTCACTCAACAAATATTTCCAAACCATATGCCAGTGTGGTGGAGTGCTTGTAACTCCTACAGTCATTGGAGGAGACAGACATTAGCCAGATAGTACCAATGGATGTAAAACCTTTATAAAGGAGACTTGTGCTCAGGGAGAGTATATAATAAAGGAACCTGCCCTAGCCTGGGAAGTCAAGGAAGACATCACCGGTTAGGGAAGATTTTTGGGACATGCTCTCAGTATCAGTGCCTCTGAGAAAGTGAAGGCAGTGGGACTGGGCAGGGAGGGAAAAGTCTCAGCAAGTTCACAGGGAGCTCTGGTGTCTCGGCAAGTTCACAGGGAGCTCTGGTGTCTGAGCAAGTTCACAGGGAGCTCTGGTGTCTGAGTTCACAGGGAGCTCTGGTGTAGAGATGCTCATTGAGAGTTGCCCTGAATTAAGGCCAAGGATTTGGGCCTCCATGACCTGCCCCTCCTTTCCTCCAATGCACTAGACCAGGGGCCCCCAACCCAAAGGCCATGGACTGATACTGGTCCATGGCCTGTTAGGAACCGGGCCGCATAGGAGGAGGTGAGCGGCGGGCGAATGAGCCAAGCTTCGTCTGTATTTGCAGCCATCCTCAGCGCTAGCATCAGCTCCACCTCAGATCATCAGGCATTAGATTCTCACAGAAGCACCAGTCCCTGGTGCCAAAAAGGTTGGGGACTGCTGCTCTAGGCAGTGAAGGTAAGCTGCCAGGAGGCAGTTCCTTTCTGCTAGGGCATTTCCCAGAAAGAGAGACTCTTCTTGAGTGTCAGCCTCTAGACCCTGGGGGAATGAGGGCCCCTGTCATGAAGGGGACTTCTGGGGACACATCATAACATCCGCTTCAGAAGTCTTCTCTAAAGGAGTGGGGGTGGACCTTGAAGATGGGCAGAAGAGCAGGAGTTAACTAGGAGAAGGAATGGGGGCTTTATCCAGCGGCAGCATGCTTTCTCTAGCACAGTGCCATGGGAAACCACTGTGTGGGCCGGGGAAGGAAGCAAGGAGACCAATTAGGACATTTGATGAATAGGTTCACAGAATACATTAAAATCTGGATATAAACATGCATAACTTAGAAATACAGAAAAGGCAAGTCTCCTAATAGCCCCTAATAAGCCCTTATAGACGACTATTAATGTTTTAGCGTATTTCTTTTCCATCTTCCTTCTCTGCATATTCTATTAAAAAGCTAGGATCTTCCTGTAGATATGATTTGATTTTCTGCCTTTTTTTTACAAAGTTTTTCCTATGTCTTCACTGTTTCTAATCACAAAAATAGGAACTGCCAATTACACAGAACTCAGAAAGCACAAATTTTAAAAAGAAAATGAACACCCACAATCCTTCCTCCCAGCTTTGTCCATTGTTGGCACCATCCAGATTCTTTGTTTTGCATATCTTTAGCTTGCTTCTTAAAGAATGAGACTTCAAACATCACTTATCCTTTTTCTTTGACATTCCTGGGCTGGGAGTCAAGAGCCCTGGGCTCCAGGCCCAGGTTAGACATTAATAGTTGTAAGTCTCTCCCCTCCCCTCCCCTTTCCTCTCTGTCTAGAGTGCTGAATTGTGCATAATGGCTAAATCCTTCCAGCCCAGATTTACTATAATCAGGAAGGATGGGAGGTCAGCAGGCCCCAGAGCTGAAGTGGGGGGTAGAGTGAAGGCCCAGAAAAGAGGCCTGGTACCTCCATAGGAAAACTTTGCTGTCCCGGCCTGCCGAGCAAGGCGTAAGGGCCCAGAGCTGCTTTTGTTACCTGGAGTTTCCCATAACTCCTTGCAGTTCCCCAAGTGTACCACGCTCTCTCTGGCCGAACTGGATTGTCTGCCTGTGTCTCTTCCCTCCTCTTGACTCAGCCTAGTTAACTCCTACTGATCTTCCTGAACTAAATTCCAGGGACACCTCTTCCTGGGAGCCTTCCTTGCTTCCCCAGGCAGAGTCAGGCTCCTCCTCTGGCCTCTCAGAACTTTGTACACCTCATAGCACTTATCACAGGTCACGATAGGTGCCCGTTTGGTCATCTTCCACCTAGGCTACCCCCTAAACTGTGAGCACCTTGAGGGCAGGGACTCAGCCTCACTCATCTTGGATCCTGGGCACAGGCCTGGCACGCAGCGAGCTCTCTGCCAGAAAACAGTAACTGACAAGAACAGAACCTTCCACACAGGCTGTTTTCCTCAGCAGCGACTGCCTTCAAAGAAATTAGTTCATAAGGCCTTGGAGAGAACAAATGTTCCCTGGGTGTTCCTCAAATTATTCCTCATTGGCAGAGCAGCCTCCCCTAGAAGGTGCATGGACCCTAGAGGCCAAAAGATGTACAGACAAGAGGCACTGAAGGCTGGCTCCATGGCAGAAGCTGGGTAATTCTCTAACTCACTGGAAGCAGGCAACAGAGGAGCCAGATACCCCAACTGCAAGCCCCATGGGCAGACTCCCCCACTTTGTCTCCAGAGCAGCACCCCAACAACTCCTGGGGCATCCCCCCCACATTGCCTGCCTCTCTTTCCTGTTTCCTGGTGTGCAGGGCTTCGTGGAAGCAGAGAAGGGAACAAGCTTCTTGGCAAGGGGTGGGGGTGGGGGATGGCCTACATTGGTACAGTAGAAGTCAGGGTTTCTTTCAGAGGATGAAGAAAACGGATTTGACCCTGAGAAGCTAAGCTGCTGCCTCTCCTCCTGCTGTATTGTAGAAGGACTTTTAAAATTCAGACAGAAAAAATTGAGAATCATATGATTTCACTCATATGTGGGATATAAAACTAAAAGTGACAAACGTAAGAAACAGAGACTCATGGACAGACAGTGGATTAGTGGTTACCAGAGGGAAGCCGGGTGGGGTGGGGGAGGTAGGTAGTGGGCAACAAGTATTTGGTGGTGGAAGGAAATTTGGCTTTGGGTGGTAAATACACAATGCAATTGCATATGATATATTATTGAATTGTACACTTGAAACTTATTTTATTTTATTAAACAACGTCACTCCAATAATTTTAATTTTTTAAAAAGCGAGCTGAGATGGCAATGAATGTGAGCGAGCCAAAATAACTTCCAGACAGACAGGCAGAGGGGCCCTTTTCCCTTTCTTTTCTGGTAAAAGCTTTGCACCCAAGCCCAAGCTACAAGTATAGTAGGGGATGAGCTCTCTGGGAGGGGTAGCATTCAAGTAGAAGTTGGGTGGCCCCTTGTCAGAAATGCCTTTTCAGAGTTCCCAGAAAGAGCTAGACCAGATATCCTTTGAGGATCCTCCTACTCAGAGGTCTGATGATTCTGGTAGGAGGAGAGTCTAGAACAAAAGGAGGTTTAGAGAATACCAATCCCTTGGGCACTAGGGGGTCAGCGGGGGACACTGAGCAGATGTCAGAGGGGCCTGCCTGACTCATGCCCCAATAAAGCTGTGCAGAGCTGGGGGCAGAGGGCTTCTAATCCTACAACCTTGTGGTGAGGCCGAGGATCTGGTGGTGGCGGGGGTTGGGCACAGACACCAGAAGACTGGAACTGGGCAGGCAGCATCCGGCAGGGAGTCCAGCTGGGTTGGAAGAGGGACTATTAGTCAGTCGTCCAGAGGTAGAGTCCAAGGGAAGTTGATAAAAGCAGAGTGCATGCCGCACCCATGCCATGAGCTTGCCATGCCATGATGCTCTCTGCTCTGTGACTGCAAGCAATGGACAGGTCTTCATCAAGTTGGAAATTAAAAGCAAAACCTCAAAGTGCCACCTCCTGTTAAGAGTCTCACTTCTACAGCAGAGTGCAGTCCTTGAACTATTGTAGCCCTATTGCTCTAGACTTAGGACCAAAAGCTTTAGTGTGGCCCTTAGGCCCTGAGTGATCTGGCCCCTGTCCACTCCCTGGTCTTGAGCTGCTCTCCCAAGTTCTCTGTTTCCACCAGATACTCTGGACCTTTGTCTTGTCCTAGAAGGCATGATGCATGCCCCTTTCCTTCTGGCCTCTCCATTACATTGTTTCTACTGCAGAAACTCTCACTTTATTTAATTCCACAGCCAGTTCCATTACTGGATGACCCTACCTATTCTAATAAGCCTAGCGCAGATGTCACCTCCTCCAGAAAGCCCTTCTGGATACCCCGGACAAGGCCAAACTCCTTTCTCATAACCCTGTGAGTGACTCCTTCCTAGCACCTGCTCCACTTGTACGTAAATGACTGTGCCATTTAACATCTGTATCCCCTGCTAGACTATAAGCTCTTCGGAGGTAGGGCTGTATCCATCTCCTTCACCACTAGTCCTCAGCATCTAGCCCAGAGCATGGCACAGAGTGAGCTAAGGGAGTATTTGTTAGAAAGAAGGAAAGAAAGGAAGAAAGGGAGAGGAAGGGAAGGAGAGAGGGCGGGAGGGAAGAAGGAAGGAAAGAAGGAAGAGGGGAAAGGAGGAAGGAGGGAGGGAGGGAAAGTCCCTGAGAAACATCGCATTCTTAGCCATAGAAAAACGAGGGGACATGAAACATGGTTAATTAAATCAGGCACATAAATAGAGGCCCATATGTCAAGGTTCTATTTGTTCTGTGACAGTGGAAAATCTGTATGTTTATTATCAGGATGGAAACAACAAACAAACACAAAACTACATGTACCATCTCCTGGGAAGACCTTCTGCCACTGCAACGAGTGAGCTCCTCTGTGAATTCAGTCCAGGCAGGAGGAACAAGTGGGCCCCCAAGTACAGACAGACCTGGTCTGGGTCCAGGAGTTGGGACCCAGAAGCCGAGCTGGAAGTCAGGAACCAAACACAGGGAGATCAGAGGTAGATTCATTATCACTTCCATGCAAAGCACTGAGTTGGTGGTTGGCTTGTTTAATCCTCGAAATCTGTAAGGTAGGAACTGTTATTTCCATTTTACAGATGAGGACACTGAGCTTCTGACAGGTTGGGGAATTTGATTAGTGTCCCAGTTCTGTACACCACAATTCTGGGTACAGAACAGCAATTTGTTCCCGCATCCACCTGATCCCAACAACCATGTTCTGAACAAGAAGCACCGCTAGCAACTGTGGGTACAGTACCGAGGCTTTAGAAGTCAGAGCTTCGCCAGGCAATGTCAGCTATTTTTGTTTTTCTCGTAGCCCTCCCTCTTCCTGGCAACACACCCCTCTTTCCAGTAGGAAATTCATTTTGTGAGGTTCTGGTGAGCTGATCCTGTCAAAGGTAGACACATGCCCTGTGAGGACACCCATTCCTGTCTCCACAGCTACTGGTTCTGGAAAAGGCATGCGATCGGGCAGGGCCAATCAGAGGCCTTCCCTGGATTTTTGTGCTCATTCTATTGGAAAGATGGTCTTTCCTACAGATGGTCCTAAGTGAGTAAGAAACAGAACTGGGGCGGCCATGGGACATCTTTCTTGTCATAGGAAGAAGGTCAGCTGTGGACCCAAACCAACAGAGAGAGGGAAGCAGAAAAAATATAAGACAGAGATTGCCCTCAGGGCCTGATTGACTTCGGATTCAGATATACCTGAACTGCCCCTGGACATCCCAGATACACAACTTAATAAATTCTCTTTTGTACTTGAGCAGGTGTTAGCAGGAGAAAGGTAAGCACCAGGAAGAAGAAGAGAAGAGGTGGACTGGGAGCTTAGCGAGGCCTGGAGCTATCTAAGCAAGACAGAAGGGGATGGGGAGGTGAGGGAAAACAGAGTCCTCCAACTTGATTTGGTGCCATCCTTGTCACCCACTCACCACCCTGCCATGTGACTTTGTACCCATGGTGTACTTCTCTGATCAGGCCTGCCATCTGCAGAGGGATGTGCTAATTTGCAAAACCACACCAGAGACTGCTTGTTCCTGGGAAACTGCAGAGAAATGGGAGATTTTCCAGTGAAATAAATATAAAGAAATCTTTCCTATTCTGGACAGGGAGAAGGGGTCACACATTTACCAAACACCTAGTATGTGTCAGGCACACATACTAGGTGCCTTACCTGCTTCACTGTAAGCCACTAAACTGAAGGTAGGGATGCAATGCTTGATACTCAATGCACATCAGTCACTCAGGAAGGAAATATTTGGGGGATGAATGAAGCACTTATCCCAATGAATCATCACAAGAGTCCAGTGAGACGAGAGTGAGAGACAAGGAAACTTTCTCAGAGAGGGTCAGAAACTCCCTCAAAGCCACAGAGTTAGTAAGTGGCTAAGGCAGAATTCAAGGCACATCTTTCAGGCCTGAGAACCTACATTCTTGCCATTGTCCTCAACTAACAGAAACCATCATTTCTACAGAATGTGCCCGTGGCAGCGGGCCTCTGGGAACCTAGAACAGAGCAAATGGAAAGAACAGGTTGAATCACATGACTTACGTAAATCAGACTGAAACCATTAGACGATGAAGGATGTGTAACTGCTAACACTGAAGAGAAAGTCACACCAAGAGGGTCGGGGGCACAGCAGCAAGATCAGGGCCAAGGAGGACTCAGGAGGAGGCAGAGAGAAGCCAGGGCGGAAACAGGAAGTGATAGCAGGGGAAGGCTTGGAATGAAGGTTTCAGCTGAAACTCCCAGCCTTAAGGATGGAGTTCTCGCTTGGGTAAGGAGAGAGAAGTCGACAGATGGCTGTGGTCAGGAGTGCCTGAGACTGCCAGAGGAGAACGTGTTTCTGCTTGGGGCAAGGGAAATAAGGCAAGAGGGGCAGCAAGGGAGACTTAGAGTAAAAAGGGGGAAGCTTTCTTCAGGGCAAGAGTCAGGGAGTCGTGGCTGAATGGATGAGAAGACTGGGAGATTGCATGGAGAGCGGTAGGGCTGCTGGATCAACATAAGAGCTCTAGGCTATGGTGTAAGCCAGGCCCGGGTTGGATCCAGCTCAGCCTGTCCCTGTGTGACTCTAGGTTACTTTGTTCTGAGCCTCCACTGGCATCTGAGAATCAGCACAGAAGTGGGTGTAACAGGACAACAACAAGCAGAGGAGCTAAAACCTTACACTCTGGGATTTGCCCTGGAGAGGAAGGCAGTCTCTGCCTTCCCCACCAAGTGGGGCTGGGCTTTGGGGACGACATTCTATTTGCAGAGATTCCCTAGAGGCGAAAGAGAGGAAAAGAGGCCCAAAGCCCAGGTATTTTATCCCTTAAGATTTGTTTAAAACACTTATCTGAGACTTCAGAAACTTTTTCTTCAGGAAAAAAACTAATAACTTCAAGGCTCCCTTGTTCTCTGTGTTGAGGGAGGAAAAGCTTTAAATTAGCCTTTGGGGCACAGGCCCCTCTTATTTTGGAAGAATGCTTCTATGGGCCTTGGCTGACCAGGGGTCAGACCGGATCTCATTCCGGAGTGACCCAGCAGGGCCAGAAAGAGCTGCGTTGCAGGCGCACGGATGGGAACTGTGCTCAATGGTGTTCTCTTTAGGAAAAAGATCCCAACACTCACCCTGCTTGGTATATAGATATGGACTACGCTACTTGGAAAATTGCTTATTTTTGGGAGAAGAGTGTATATGCGTGTGTGAGTGTGAGCATGTAAGTGTGTGTGTGTGTGTGTGTGTGCACACGTGCGCACTCAGAGATGTGTTTTCTGCCCAGGAGAGTTCCTGGGAGATCAGGCCCATATTCTTAGGCAGGATGCGGAGGCCTATCTTCATTTCCTGTCGGCAATGGAAACCATCAGGACTGGGCAGGAAGAAGGAAACCTGCAGGCTTGGTTTATGTATAGTTGCAGACACCTGGATTTTCCCAGCTTGTCTTGGGAAGAGTAGAGTTTTGTTTCTTGAAGCAACCAGCCAGCCCATCAACCAGTCATCCTAGAAAAAGGCAAATCTGCAGGCAGAGAATATGGATCCAAAGCAGAGAGGTCAGAGCTTCTACTTCTCGCTCTGGGGAAGAAGAAAAAGGGCAGATATGCAAGAGAGTTACCGAGGTTAACAGGGGTGGGGTGAGGGAGACTTTGGCCAGGTTTCCCCAGGAGCAGCCATTGTTAGCTTCCAGGTTTAAGTATGTTTTTCCAAACCTGCAGTTACCTCCTACTATCACCAAACCTTCAGGAACACTGGGTTGACCGGTACAACCTAGTCTTTGCCATGGGACCTTAAAGGGCAACCAGTGTCCATGCTTGGGACAGACCCACAGAGGAGCGGATGGCTTTCTCCACACTGCCCCCTGCTTGAGGCCTGTGAGACAGTGAAGTCACATTTCAGGGGAGACGAGCAGCAAAGTAAGAGAAGTCTGTGTGAGCAGAAAGAGACTCTAGGGAGCCAGGTAGTCGTGTAGTCACAGCCTCAAACACTGATGGACAGAAGACCAGAAAGATAACTCTCTTCTCTACCCAATAATGGAGGGGAATAAATCTTAAAAGCTGGACCCTAGATCCCGTAAGATAAAAACACAAATTAGTTACTTATATTTTAGTATTTAGTGTATTGATCAGTTATAAGGGACCTGATTCATATTAGCTTTAGACAAATAAGAAACATATTGGCTCATGAAACCAAGAAATTCAAGGAATTCAAGCCTGTCCTGGGACCCTATGTCTCTCTGCCTCTCAAATCCACTCACTTCTGTCTGACTTTATTCCCCAACGGGACTTTCTCAGTAGTGAAATGGCTTCCAGTAGCTCCAGGTTTACATGGACTTAGAAGTTGTAATTCAAGAGAGACCCTCCATTCTAGAGTCCATGATAAAACTTCCAAAAAGATGTAAACTCATGATGTTTGATATAGAGATATAGAGAGAGTGTGTCCCTCAATCCTAGTGAGCACACCTGAGGCATAGATCTTGGTTTCTAAATGCACTTTACCCCAAATGGAACTAGAACTCCATAGAGAAAATGGCTGATTCCAAGGCCGATTCTGGGAAAGTACAAGGTGAACCTAAAACATCCCATTAAACCAGAAAGCGAGGAAGTATTTAAAGAATGATGGTGACATGTCAAAAAGACACAAAGCTGATGAGTAAGAGCTCCTACTAGTCAAACCTAGGACAATTTGAACATCAAAATAAGTAATGAGAGTAAAAGATAATAACACACTACATAAAATAAGAAGCAATGAATCCATAGTGACATCAATAAATTAAGTAAATTAATTAATTAAATGCTTGACGAGAAATGGGATATTTACGTTGCCTCAAAGTAAATTCCCTCAAAATACGTATTAATTACAAAGTGTAAAAGAGCAACTTCATAGTGGAGAACCCTGGCCAGCATCACCTTAATTAAGTGGCAAATGAATGGAAGCCTTGACATTTTCCCCACCAGGTGAGACCAGTAATGAGACAGATCAAAGTTGCATTGCTTGATAGGATGCCATAAAAAGAAAACAGTTGTACTTTTGTAATATTCCTGCCAAAGATGCATAATCTGAATCTAATCACATGGAAACATTAGATAAACCCAAACTGAGAAATATTCTACCCAACAACTGGCTAGTAATCTTCACAGGGGACAAGGTCATGATAGTTGAGAAAAGATCAAGAAACTGTTCCAAATTCAAAGAGACTAAGGAGTCATGACAAGTAAATACCGTGTGTGATTCTGAACTAATCCTTTTGCTCTAAAAGATGTTATTGGAATTGTTGATGAAACTTGAATGGGATCTGAGGATTCAATGGTAGTAATGAATCAACATTAATTTTCTGATTTTGATAGTTGATGTAGCGGAATGTCCTTATTTGTAGGAAGTACACTGAAGTATGTGTATATGAAGGTGATAGGTCATCATGTCATCAACTTATTCTCAAACAGTTTGGGAAGGAAAAATGTTCTTTGTATTGTACTTGCAACTTTTCTATAAACCTAAAGTTGTTTCCAAAAAAATTTTTTTTAATAAATACTCCCACAAAAGGATTCTGATTAGCCCTGCTTAGGTCACATATCTCCTTTATACCAGTGCCCGTGTCCAAGGCCTTGAGGTTCTCTGATTGGCCAGTTTGAGTGGCATGCATACTCCTGACACAGGAAGCCTGGGTGGGCAGCTGGAGTGACAGCCTCTAGGATCAGATGGACTGACAAACAGCATTTTCCTTAAGGAGAAGATTCAAGACAGACCAAAAAAGTAACTAGCATTCAGGTTACACTATTATTATTCACTTTTGGAAAATAATTCCCTATTTTAAAAGCATATAAACTATAGCTGAGTAATTATACTTCTTAGTAACTTGTTTTAAGAAAATAATCCCAATATGGAGTGATGGAAGCTTTATATTCAAAGATGTTGGTTCCAGTGTTATCTAGGGTACCAAAATGCTGAAAGCCACCTATGGTCCCAGTATGGGAAAAAGACTGAGAAAGGCTAGTCTATGGCCAGATAGCTGACCAGTGCTGAGGCCATTTTCACAATCGGTGGACCTCGGGGTATCTTAACCATAGGTCTCCATATTTCCCTCTCCAGGTGAGACCATCTCAATCTACCCAACTTGTCCGAGCATCATGATAAAGTTATGACTTCGTATCCTTGAAAATGATGCAAAGTAAAAAGACTGACTATTCCAAGTGTTAGGTGGATGGAATATAACTCAACAATGAAAAAAGAATGAATTACAGATATATGTGACAACATAGATGAAACTCCATGCTGAGGGAAAGAAGCCTTACACAAGAGTCCACTATAAGTCCACTTCATTTATATGAAGTTCAAGAACGGAGAAAATTAATATCTCGTGATAGACATCAGAACAATGGTTGCTTCTAGGGAGTAGAGTATTAACTAGCAAAGGGTACCAGGGAACTTTCTGGGGTTGTGGAAATGTTCTGTATCTTGATTTGTGTGGTGGTCACATTGGATGGTACTTTAAAAATCTGTAATGTTTTACTGTATGTAAAGTATACCTCTATATAAAAAGAATATAACTTAAAAAATTTTTAAAGACTCCCAAGTTCTGAAAGACAGATGAAGGGAGAGATGCATCTACTATGCATAGTGCTTAACTATTTGCAGTACATGTCTCATCCATGATCCTGGCATCCAAAGTCCTCATGGGAGCATCTACTTCCTCAGCAACTTCTCCCCTATTGTCCCTCCCCTGCGTCCCTCTGCTCCAGCCCTGCTGACCACTTGCTGTTCTTCAAACAAGCCAGACATGTCCCCATCTCAGGGCTTTTGCCCTTGCTGGTCTCTCCATCTGTAACTCTCTTCTTCCTCAGTTCTCTGCTCAAATGTCACCCGATCAGAGAATTGCATACAGGTCCTCCTTTCTCTCTCATTGCCCTCGCTTTATTCTTCTTCATGACCCTCATCACCACCTGACACTATACACATGTATTTGCTTATTATCTGTCTCCTCTACTAGAACGTCAGCTCCACGAGGCAGGGAATTTGTTTTGTTCACTTCTGTGTCCCTAGTACCTAGAATAAAGTGTTCGCTAGACTGGTTAAGTAGTTGGTCTTAGCGGCCTCTCACAGCAACCCTGGGAGGTTTTAGGAGATTGTAAAGTTTAAAAAGGATAATGATTATAAACAAAGGCCTGACACACAGTAGATAGTCAATAAATGTGAATTATTTTATCTCCCAAACTCTTCTCTAGTGTGTGTATGCATGGGTTTATCATCATCACCATTTTTTAAGTTAGGAGAATAAAGTTCTGACTGGTCTAGTGACTTTCCTGAGAACACCCTACAAGCAGGAGATCTTAATGTTGTGTCTAGGTCTTTTGATCTCAAATTGATGTAGGCAGCAGCCATCAGTTAAACGGCCAGACAACACAATGGACGGCAGAGATAATAGCACAGGAACTTATTTGCTGACCAGTAATGGATACCAGCCAGGCAGACTGTCCACCTCCCCCAACTTCACACCACTGAGACTTATGACAGGATATGTACAACTCTCTATTAACTTTGTCAGGGGAGGAGGGAGGAGATGTTAGTGATGTCGCTGAAGGTCACGGCTATTTGACACCTGAACACATCACTCGTTTTCTTTTGACAGCAGACTTACCTTCCCAATTATGTATGATTTCAACTACATTCACATGAATTTTCATGTCAAGGCTGTATATGCCATGTTTGTAGGACATATGAATTTAGGGCCGTGGGATGAGAGGCAGAGAGGAGCTCAGTTGATTGAAAGCAGCCAACAGGAAACCAAACATGGGCCATAAAGTCTAAAGTGCAAGTTCTCCAGGATGGAAAATGGCAAATCACTATGAGTGGAATAAATGAAGGTGAGTGAACAGACCAGCACTGCTTGGCCCTTTAAGCACTGATATTGGACCTATCTCAGTGTCTGATTTAGCTGGTAGCACAATCCAGCTGGCCTCTGACTTCCTCTTACTATCCTTGCCCTAACCCATCTGACCTACTCCCCACGTTCCTCTGATGACTTTACTACCTTCCAGAGCGAATGCTCCAGAGATCTCTTTCCGCTTCCACTGGACCTGAGATTCTCCTCCCAGAAGTGCTGTCTCAGCGTGCCCAGCCTGACCCAGGTTCTGGGCGTTTCACTGCCAGTGCCGATCCCGAGAGGGCATCTAATGTCTAACAGTGGAAGCCCCAAAGCTGAGAAGGACTCTGCAGTGCAGGTGCAAGGTGGTCATCTTTACCTAAATCTGAGATTCGTAATTTTTAGCAGGAGTCACACACCCTTTTGGCAAACTGAGAAAAGCTGTGGACCTTTTCCCCAAGGAAAAGCACATTCACACAAGAATTTAAGGGGTTCCTATATCTCTTGAAGCCACAGAAACTGGGTTAGGACATCTGCTTTAAGCATCCTATTTTTCACAGACTTTGTTAGTATTCCTTAAAACATTCCAACGATGTGAAGTTTTCCAATCTTTAGATGATTGGGGGTGTTTTCCCCTTAATTACAGAGGAGTTTGTGTTGGGAGAAGGCAGATCCAGTGGTAAATTAATCCTAGGACTTGTCTGGGAGAATGAAGATGAAAAGAATAGCTCAAGTCTCGTGTTTTGCCAGAAGGAGAAGGAACACGGCGTCCTCACGCTCAAGGCTTGTTCTAAACTTAGCTGGCTCCCGTGGTTCCAAAGTTGGCAAAATGAGCTCCACGCCATCCTAATAAATATGCCGTGATGCAGTGACTCACTAAGACAGCAATCATGTACAGGATGTGGCTCCTTTAAACAGCCAGACAAGAGACTATGGTGGGCTCAGACCTCATCCTAGCAAGGATGTCCTATGTAGGAGTGAGTATGGCCTGGCCACCAGGCTACCCTAAAGAGACAAAGAGACTCAACTATGGCAAAACCTAACTTTTCTTTGCACAGAGAAGGAAAAGAAGGTCTGGGGTGCTGTGGAGCAAGAGGAAGGACCCGATGAGGTCACACAGTGAGGGAGGGAGCCATCTTGAAGACTTCATTTGATGGGACTTCACAACTATCAGGGCATGGAACAAGGGAGACAATGGTGCCATGTGGGCACATCAACCCAGCTAGGGAGGATGGTATTCCTAAATGCCAAAAGTTTTTCCTCCCTGTGACCTTACACATCTCAGCATTAATAGAGGGTGACCTCTACCTAGAAGGAGAATCAGGTCACGTTCCGCTGCACTGTCTGGCTCTGATTAGGCTGTGTTGAAAGCCTACAGTCAGCTCAAGGTGCTGCAGTCCTGGAGAGGTAGGCAGTTTGGGAGCAGGTAGATGAATTTGGGGACACTGAGACAAATGGGCATGGTCATTATTTCCAGAGAGTTGATGGGCTCTCCAGTTTGGCAGACTCCCTCTGCAGAGGCTGACACAATCCCACAGGACTGTCAGCCACAGGCTCAGTGGTGTTGGAGGGACCTCCTAGGGTCAAGTAGGCATTGAGGGTTCCTTGTAGAGGTAGAAAAGAATGTTCATCTGAGCAGAAAGTAGAAGTTGCAGCTGGGAAGGTGAGCAGCTCATGGCATCACACAGCTGCAGTTCTGAGAGGTGATGGGAATCTGGGACAGATGGCCTGGCCAGGGAGGGAAGGGACAGACCGGGAGGCCGGAGGTTGAAATGGCTCAGAATATTGGTCCTGTACAAGGCACGCATGTGCAAACTTACTGTGGGTGGGGTGTGGCTTCCTGGCACCTGGGAGGTCAGAGGATCCAATGAGGTGGGCTCTGCTGGGCATCATAACAGAGGCGTTAGTCATTTCCCATGATGCCCTCAGGAGAGAACCAAGACTAATGGGAGATCATGAAGAAGTCAATCCAATATAAGAAAGGGATTCTCACAGCCACACCTACAGCTCCTGAGCAATAAAATGTAAGGTGCTGAGCTCCCTGGCACTAGAAGGCTTCAAGCAGTTCCTCTTGGTGGGGAGACTAGTGAGCAGATTCAAACACCGAAGTCCTTTCCAACCTTGACAGTCTTCGGCTTGGATTCCTCCAGAAGCCTTGTTGGGGGAGAAGAACAGAGATTATTTTCTTATTTTCCAACGTGGGAAAGCCAAGACCCAGACTGAGTGCTGCACCCAAGGTCACAGAGAAAGGCAGCAAAACTGGGAACAAAACCCACATCTGCTCTTTTCCAAGCCTCAGACTTTCCCATCTGCTTTCCCAACTGCTGTCCCGCCTGCACTATTTTGGGTTGGCTCCTCCACCAGGACAGAGGGTGCCTATGGGATGGCCTGGCGCTGCCTACTGGCTCCCAGATGAGGCTGGCAGAGGAGCACCGAAGGGCCTGTCCTCCGCCCAGGTCAAACGGGGAGAAAAACGTGCTACACACTTACCCAGCCCTGGTTCTGTCCCAGCCCCCTCAGGAGGAAAGGTGACTGTGCAGGCCACTCACTTATTCTGCCTCTAGCTCTCTTATCAAAGAAAACCATACCGATTTCCTCTGGGAAAAGTTCAAGAGCCATAGGTGAACCTTGTCCTCCAGGCCACCAGGGGGACCCAGTTGGTCTTTCTTTTCTGAGTAAGGTCCTTCGAAACCAACTTGAGGAAAGGCTTTTTGATTGTGTATGTTCTATAACAGCTTTATTGAGATATAATCCACATACCATACAATCCGCACGTTTAAAGTATACAATTCAATGGACAATACAATTATCTATTCACAGAGTTGTGCAACCTTCACCGCAATTGATTTTAGAACACTTTCATCATTTCTAAAAGAAACTGTTTTCTTCAGCTGTCACCCTCTGATTCCCCATCTCCCCAGCCTTAGGCAACCACTATTCTACTTTCTGTCCCTATAGGTTTGCCAATTCTGGTCATGTCGTATAAATGAAATCATATAATATGTGGTACTTTGTGTCTGGCTTCTTTCACTTAGCTTACCGCTTTGCAAACTTTGTTTGCAAAGTTCAGCCATCTTGTTGCATGTGTCAGCATTTCATTCCTTTTTGTGGCCAAATAATACTCCATTGTTTGAATATACCACATTTTGGTTATGTATTTATCAGCTGATGGACAGTTGAGCTATTTCCATCTTTTTGCTATTATGATTGAGAAAAGATTTTGTGTTCAAAAAAATTTGAGAAGTGATGCTAGCTCTATCTCCCTCTTGAAGACTCACAATGTTCCTTAGCATATAAAGGCTCTGAGAAGTCAAGTATTTATCTTTTCTTAACTTAGACTTCCTTCACAACCCTTTACACAGAGAATCCCAGGAATTTGTGTCAAGGTGCCCGCTTAGAAAAAAAAGTGACTTGGCCGAAGAGAAGCCGCCAGTATGGAATCTCAAATGAAAGGAAGTGGGCTATAAAAAGGGTCCCAGACCCCTTCCTGTTACTGCCACTGGAGGGACTGTTGGATGAGCTAAAATGCCCTGAATCTTGAGAAATCTAGCAGATTGGGAGACTTTGCCAGGCGATGGCAAATCCACTTATTTGCTTCTTTGGTCATTAAATATGCATAGTTTAAGCACTTATAGGGCTGGAGCAGAGGCTTTCAAACATTTATGACCATGGAAAGTAATACATCTTAATTCATGACTCAGTGTTACACACACACACACACAACTGAAAGTGTGTTAAGTAATGCTTTGCTTTACAATGTGCAATGCCTCCCACGATTATTCTACTCTACGCTACTTTGCTCAAAAATATATATTGGTCTTGACCCATTAAATTGGTTTCATAACTCATTAGTGGAGCATAACCTGCCATTCGAAAACCACTAAGCTGACAGACTGAAAAATACTTAAACATGTATCTGACAAAGAGCTTTATCCAGCATATACAAAAAAAAAAAACTATTATAATTTTTTAAATGAAACAAAAAGGAGAAGAAGAACAAAGAAGAACAAGAAGCATTCAAAACTGGGCAAAGATTTTAACAGGCACTCACAAAAGAAGATATATTAATGGTCAATAAGCATATGAAAAGGCATTTAACATCAGTAGTCATCAGGAAATGACACACCACTGCAAACCCATTAGGATGGCTGAACTGTAAAAAAAACTGACAATATCAAATGTTGGAGAGGATGTGGAGCAAATGGATTCCTGTGTTGTTGGTGGGAATGCAAAATACCATAGCCAATTTGGAAAACGGTATAACAATATCTTATCAAATTAAACACACACTAACCATGTGACCCAGCAATAACACGTCTAGGTATTTACCTAAGAGAAATTAAAACGTATGTCTGTACAAAGACTAGTAACGTTCATAGCATCATTATCCATATTAGACAGAAATTGAAAACAACTCAAATGCCCATCAATGAATGAGTAAACAAATTGTAGTATATTCATTCAAAGGAATATTAATAGTGAAAAGAATGAAATATTAACACTTGCAACAATACATACAAATCTCAAAAACATTATGCTAAATGAAACAAGTCAAACGCGAAATACTACAAACTGTATCGTTTGTATGAAATTCTGGAACAGACAAAATAATAGTGACATGATACAAATTGGCAGTTGCCTGTGGCTGGGAGTCTAAATGCAAAGGGCTCAAGGAAACATTTAGGATGATGGCGATGTGACTATAACTGTATACAATTACCAAAATTCTCCAAACTTATACCTAAAGTGAGTGAATTTTATTATATATAAATTATACTTCCATAAAACTTTTTTAAAACCTTGAAGAGAGGCTACCTAGAAAGAGAATAAACTAGACTAAGGAATTTGCACTATGCTATGCCCCTGCTGGAGAGCCATGGGGAGCCATGCAGGGCTTGTGGCAAGGGAGTGTCATGATCCAATTTGTGTTTAGAGCAGTCACTCAGGCCACTATGTGGAGAAAAGATCTGGTGAAAGGAAATAAGGGCCTGAACTGAAGAGGTAAAGAGGAGCTGGAGCAGAGGGCTATTTAGGTAATAGAAGAGGCTCTAAAGACAGATTAGAATGGAGTGGGTGAGGGGGCTGGGAAGTGATGAGGGACTGGGGAAGGACCTAATGCATCTCACATTTCTGCCTTAGCAACCAGGTGGATGATGGTATTTTCAGAAGGCAATCAGGTTTGAGAAGGAAGCGGATGAGTTCAGACTGTGACATTTTTAGTCTGAGGGGCTGTGGGCCATCCTTAGAAATACTGGGAGATGGGAGTTTTCATTGGTCCAGGCTTCAGAAAAGAGACCAGGGCTGAATGCAGAGCCTTGGGAGTCAAGGTTAAATCTTGGGAGAGAATGAGAACCTTAGGTAAGGGTTGTGGGTGGGGGCGGGAAGTACAAGGAAAGAGAGTTGAGAACTTGATCTTGGAGAACGCTAGTTTTAAGAGTGAGTTTGTGCGAAGGGATGGAGGGAATGTGGCCAGTGAGACCAGGGGAAGACAGACGGGTGGAACGTTACAATAGCGATAGCGTGATCAGAAAGGTCAAATGCTACAGAGTCGGCACAGGGCGGGAAATCTGAGAAAGAGGACAGGAACTCTACTGTAAGCGGTGGAAGGGGTCAATGATGATGAAGTGAAGGCAGGCTGGATGGACAGTCTTTGAAAAAGTCTGAGAGAAAAGAGAAAGAGTGGTCTGTTCCCTGAGGAAAACAGGGTCACAAGATGAAGATGTGGGACAGGAGCAGGGGCCGGGCAGCAGAGTGGTAAGGAATCCTGGCTCTGGTCCCAGTGCCAGCTTCCCTCACAAACCTTCCTGCTACTTGGAGCAGAAGCAGCCTCTTTTTGGCAACTGTTTTGCCCTTACTCATGCTTGGATTAACAGCAAATTCTAATTTCCTTGCCTACTCATTTCCCACCCTTCAGGGAGCCTGGCAGGAGGCCCCAACTCCTTCCCCACCCCATCCCTTTCCAAGCAAGAGTGAGGCTGGGGGAGCTGCAGATGGTTTTCAGCAGGTTCATCACAGAAGAGCCCAGGAAGCAGAGTGAGACCCGGAATGCTAGCTCATCAAGTCTCCACATTTGGGAATGAGTTAAAGATCGAGACCAGGAGAAGGGCCTTTGGTTTGCCCAAGGCCAAAGCTGTCCCCATACCACTGCACAGACCCACAGCGACAGACCTCCCAGAAGGCTTGGATGGGGAGGTGATGCCCAGCCAGTCTTGAGAACCCAGGGGACACCAACCCACCCAGCAGGAACTCCAGCTGGAAAGACCTCGAGAAAAGGGAGAGATGGTAAAATGACTCTCCCACTGACTGGCTGGCCAGTTGCCCTGATTGCTAGGGCAGGGAGGAGCAGGCGGGGCCCAGCCCTGGGCCTCTTGCCAGGCTCCCCGAAGGGTAGGAAATGAGTCTGCCGAAATCCACTATTATCTTAGGTGTGAGTAAGGGCAAAACAGTAGCCAAAAAGAGGCTGTTTCTGTTCCAAGTAGCAAGAATGCTTGAGAGGGAAGCGATCACTAAGACCGGAGCTAGGATTCCCTACCCACTTTGTGGCTGTCCGACTCTGTAACCTTGAACAACCTGCTTAACCTTTCAGAATCTGGAAATTTCACCCATCACCTCTGACAAACACATGTTCCTTTGCTCATTCATTCATTCATTCATTCATCCAACAAGTATTTTTTAGCATCTGCCCCTTGGAAAGGGTATGTGGTAGGAAGAACTAAGGCTTTGGAGTCAGAGACCTGAATTCAAATCTCCATCTGCTACTTACGAGCTGTGTGACTTTGGCCAAGTCATTTAATCTCTGTGTGCCTCAGTTTCCTCATTGGCAAAATGGGAGTAAGAATATCTGCCTCCTAAGATAGATGTAAAAATTAAATTCAACTAGACAAATGAGAGCCTTTAATAAATGTGAACACAACAGCTGTAAGTAGACAAGTGCCAGCCTGGTGTTGGTGATAATGATGATGATGATGATGATGATGATGATGATGATGATGATGATCTGTGAAGCTGAAGTCAGTGCCTGGATCATATAAGGGGCTCAGGAAATCGTAGTTACTGTTATTGTCTTACTGCTGACATTAGCATTCGTAACATAACAGTATCATTGTATCATTACATGTGCTTAATGTGTTTCCTGATGTAGCGGCTACTCAAGAAGTGGTTGCTATTAATGCATTTATTTAATGGTATGTAGGTGCTCAATGCATGTGAGATTCCTCCCCATTGGCACAGACCTCAGAGCATTGCCACCCTAGTGAAGAGTCCACAGTCATCTGGGATGGAATTTGGCACCTTTGGGTCCCTAGAGCAGGGTGCCTATAAATGCCAGAGTCTTATGGATGCCTCCAGTGCAGGGCAGGGCAGGATCCAAATCTGTCTCACTATTGCTGCTAGATGAAACAGATCTTTTCAGTAAACCTCAAGTCTGGTTCCAGATCAACCACTCCCCTCCCCCCTCCCACCCTGACTCCCACTGAATGTTTCCCAGCCCAGGAGCAAGCTGGACTCTGCTCTCCCTGACCAACATTTATATTCCCAGCTATTTATAACCCAGGTTTAGAGTTGCCAGGGCTGGGGCTGAATGGGAAGTGAGAAATCTGGCCTCCTACCACGTGAGCAACCCCAGAGGCCCCTGGTGCCCATCAGAGCATTTTATTTTTCAAACTATATCTTTAGCTTTCTTTCTCCTCCGCTGGCTCTCTCTGGTCACCGTCTAGCATCTCTGTAGCTTGGGCAACATGATTCAGTGAGAGATCATTTCGTCTATTCCAATAACTCTGTTTTAGAGTCACGTGGGCCATGGGGTTCCAGCTGTTTGTGGCCCTGAGGTGCTGTGCTTCTCTTTCGCTAAGGGGGAAGGTGGCCCTGACTGTCTGCTGGGAAGCGGAGAAGATGAGAAGCAATGTCCAATAGCTTGGGGGTTGGAGTGATAGAAGGAGCGAGGGAGGGTAGAAGGGCACTGTGCTGCCTGCAGTGCCAGGGAAGGGAGTAGGAGGACCAGAAGCAACTGCGATGCGGTGAAAGGACAGGAGCACGGGTGCTGGAATCCCAGATGTGCTACTTCCTGGCTGTGTATCCTTGGACAGGTTACCTAACCTCTCTGAGTCTCCATTTCTTACCCTGTAACACATGGGAGATAGTTCCACTGCAGAGTCACTCTCAGACTGAGAAAATGTTTGAAGGGCTCCGGCAGCACAGTTCCTGGCACACGGTTACTGTCTTCCTTTTACCTCTCCCCAAACACCAATCTCTGGACTACCGGAAGCCAAAAGATCTGACTTCACTGTTCCTCATTCTTTTCCCAGGGTTTCCCATTGAAATGGAGATGAACTTGAGGAAGAAAGCCTTGGCTTCGGGTGCAGCTGACTGGGGACTCCTCACCTAAACTGCCTGATTTGGAGCTGGTCTATTAATGAAGGGCAGCAGCAGCCTCAGCTTGACACTGAGTGACTGCAGAAACTTGGGTCTGTGAGGAGGGCTGGATGGGGGAGGTGTCTGCATGAGGAACTTCAGAGGCTGACAGGAGAAAATGTATCCTAAGCTGAGAGTAAAGGGCCAGGCCTGATCCAAGGAGCTCTTGCCAGCTGTGGCCTCCCAATGGCTTTATGGCAACATCAAGACGTGGCATTATGAAGATGATAGGTGCTCCCCACAGGGCTGGAGCAGGAGGGGAGAAAAATGGTGGCCCAAGAGGCCCACAAGAGGCTCAGCTGGGGAGCCCAGAAATCCCTGAGGGGCACACTGAACAGAGCTGGGCGCCTGTCGTTATTTGTGGGGCTAGAGAGCCTGAGAAATCCTGCTCACTGCTCTTACAGCACCCACTCGCGGCTGGGTGGCCTGGGAGAGAGAGATGCTTAGCCCAGGCTAATGGCTTAAGTAGATTATGTTTCTCATTACACTCGAAGAATAGGTAGACCACGCGTGCGTGCGTGCGTGCGTGCATGCGTGTGTGTGTGTGTGTGTGTGTAAATTGGCAGTGAGGGAACAGAATTTAAAATGTACTCCAAATCGCTGAGTCTCCTTGGGGATCCCATTAGCTTGTGAGGTCTAAAAAGGAAGGATTGTACCTAGTGGTCTCCCCAGGGTCCAGCATATAACTTAAAACACTAAAGAACAATGAATGGATGAATAAATGTTGAGAGAGGATGGCTTTCAGGGAGAGTCAGCCAGGTGTGGGCAGAGGAACAAGACAGAAAAGGTCTTGGTCTGTCATCCCCATTCCTCCCCACACCTGGCCAAGGCACAGCTTAGGACGCTAGAGGCAGCTGGTATAGGATGAGGAACATCCCAGCTCTGCTGTCTACAAGCAGCTGAGTGGCCTCTCTGAGCCTCATGATCTCCATCTATAAAACAGAGACCCTCTAGGGGATCGCTAGGCAGAGTTTTTTTTGAAAGTTAAATAAGTTAGGTGGTTAAAGGGCAAAACGTGGTCAGTGCTCAATGCACCGGCATTTCCTTAGCAAGGCAAGGCTGGCCGGGCAGAAACTAATTCTCCCACCCAGCACACTCCCCTGCTTTCTCTTCCCGTCTCAATGTGGTGCCAGTTCCCCAAGAGGGGCTGGCAGCTGCTCTGTTGGCTGCTGCCTGCTGCCTGCTGGCCAGCGTCCAGGCCCAAACCGGAACTGAGGACCGCCCCCGACGCAGCAGCAGCCACTCACTTTCTTGCTCCCTCGCCATCCCATGCACCATCCCCCACTCCCACCCGCCACCTCTCTTTGTGTTTCTTCTAGACACAGGTGCAGCCCACTGGAGAAAAATAAAACGGAAGCCTCCCCCTCATCCCTTTCCATCATCGCAGCGCTCACAGCGCCCCCTTCGAAAAGCACTCCCACCCTGTGCCCGGCTGAGAACCACGCCGCCAACCCCTGCTCATGAGGCTGAGCCTGTGAGGGAAATGGGCATTTCACCAGAGGGAAAATACTCCTGATTTCGGAAGCAGAGCTGGGGATCTGGCCTGACCTCTCAACTCTGCTGCAGATCTCAGGTGGGAGCTAAATCCTGGACTTTCCGTGTTCCCCGTCACAAACTTGGACTCACTCGCCTTGCTCTAGGCTCTTGTGCCACTCAGACCGAGGCCACAGAATAAACTGCCTGACAAGGGACATCAGCAGCGTCCTCTCAGCAGCGTCCTGAGCTCAGACCCTCTTTCTTGGGAAAATAGCTAGTGTAGCCCGCGGTGGTCACCCTCTACATCAGGGTAGGAAAAAAACCCAGCAGGTCTCATTTAATGAGAGTTTACTATACCTCTGGTACTGTGATTTGACCTTTATATGAAGTACCTCGTTTAATCTTCGTCGCAACCTTTTGAGGTCAGTACCATTGTTTTTTCCATCTTTTACAGATGAAGAAAATGAAATGCCCAAGTCACATGCATGTCAGAGACAGGATTAAGGCATAGATATTTCTAACTTCAAAGTTGATGCACTTAGATCACCATCCTTTCTCAAGAAAGAAAATGTACAACCCCCCCCCCAAAAAAAGAATAAATAAAATCCTTTTCTTAATTTAAATGGATTTTATGCCAAAGGAAATTCAGAGACTCTGGAGGGCTCCACTATTGTCACCTGAACAAGAAGAAGTTTTGGGACCCTTGGTTGGTGAACAGGGAGTCAACGACAGATCATTGTAATAAAAAGCACACACAGGGGCTGGAGCTGGTTAGGCCTGGGTCTGAACATCAGGTCCTCGATTTGCTAGCTGGGAATGTTACTTCTCCGTGCCTTGGTTTTGCGGGCTTCTCTTCCAGCATAACCAAGTAAGACCCTACTGAATCGACCCTCCCACAGATAACAACTCTTGACAAAGCACAAGCGCACGCATGCGCACGCGCACACGCACACATATTCTCAAAGCACTGGAGAGAATAAAAAAAACAAGTAGACTCTGGATGGGGGTCAACACTTGGAAGAAGGGAATGGTATGGGAGAAGTTAACCATTTTTTATGGTTTTAATTCTGAAAGCAGGCCACAGTCAAGATAGCACAGATAGGAAACCTGCAGTCTTTCTGGCCTAAAGAACCAGAAGACAAAATTCATAACAACCACATCAGCTGGAAAGTAAAGAGTGTAGGAATGGGGCAGAAAGAAGAGACCCAGGGAGGGAGAGCCCCAGATCTATAGCAGCGGTCTCCAACCTTTTTGTCATCAGGGATTGATGGTCTTATGAGAATCTAATGCCTGATGATCTGAGGTGGAGTTGAGGCAGTGATGCTAGCGCTGGGGAGCGGATGCAAATACAGATGAAGTTTCACTGGCTCACCTGCTACTCACCTCCTGCTGTGAGGCTCCATTAATAACAGCCCATGGTTATTAACAACGTGGGGGTTGGGGTCCCCTGCTGCATAGGAACTCTGTTCAAATCTCTACCTGATCTCTGAACCACACATGCATGAAAACAATTTCAACTAAGAAAAAAACAAAAACTAAAACAAAACCAAAAAACAGAACTGAGACTTGGGCTGCCATCCAAGAGCAAAGTCTGAAGGCAATTAATTGCCTAATAAAACAAAAAATGAAGACATTTTGAGAGCATCTAGAGCTCCCACAAAATGAAATGCACATCAGGATATAGTTTTGTTCTTCTATACGTATGTTCTCAGACCACAATGGAATTAAACTAGAAATCGATAACAGAAAGATAGCTGGAAAATTCCAAAGTATTCGGAGATCGAACAACACACTTCTAAATAACACGTAGGTCAAAGAAGTCTTAAAAGAAATTTTAAAATATTTTTAACAATATGAAAATAATAATACAAATTATCAAAATTTGTTGGATGCAGCAATAGCTGTGCTTGGAGGGAAATTTATAGCATTGAATGTATATTTTACAAAAAAGAAAGATCTAGTATCAGTAATCTAAGTTTCCACTTCAGGAAACTAGAGCAAGAAGGGCAATGAAAGCCTAAAGCAAGCTGTAAAAAAGAAAAAATAAAAATTAGAGCAGAAACCAATGAAATTCAAAACAGGAAATAAATAGAAAAAATAAATGAAAACCAAATCTTGTTCTTTGAAAAGATCAATAAAAATAATAAAACTTCAGCCAGGCTAAGAAAAAAGTACTAATATCAGAAATGAAAAAGGAATCATCAATACTGACCCTGTGGACATTAAAAAGGCAATCAAAGAATATTATAAACAAATGTGATAACCTAGAAGAAATGAACCAATTTCTTACAAACTACCAAAATTAACACAAGAAAACACAGAAAATCTGAATAGGCTTATTATCTATTAAAGAAATTGAATCAATAATTAATAACCGTTCAAAAAAGGAAACGCCAGAACAACAAAGCTGGAGGTTTGACAATACTTGACTTCAAAATTTATTATAAACCTACAGTCATCAAGACAGACAACATAGTACTGGCAAAAGAATAGACACATTGATCAGTCGAACAGAATGGAGAGCCCAGAAATAGAACCACGCAAAAAGAGCGAAGGTAGCTTAGTGAAGAAAGGATAGTCTGTTTAACAAACGATGCTGGAATAATAGGACTTTTATATGCAAAAACACGACACAAGACACAGATAGTACTCCTTCACAAAATGGGATCATAGACCTAAAAATATAAAGCGAAATTATAAAATTTCTAAACAAGAGCATAAGAGAAAATCTAAGGAACCTCGGTTATGGTGATGCTTTTTAAAATTTTTTACATAGAACACCACAAACATGACTTATGAGAGAAAAAAATTTATGAGTTGGATTTTAAAATTAAAACCTTCTGTTCTGTGAATGAATGAAAAGTTAGAAAATCTCAGCAGAGAAATGGAGATTATATATATAAAGAACTAAATTTGAAAGTGGGGAGGAACAAATGGAAATACAAGAACAGAAATATACAATATCTGAGATAGTTCAGGAGGAAAAAATTCACTGGATGGACCGAACAACAAAACGAAGAAGAGAAACTCGTCAGTGAACATGAAGATAGATAACTAGAAATTATTCAATTTGACAAATTTAGAGAAAAAAGATTATAAAAACACACCACTATCTCGGGGACCTGGGGGACAATATCATAAGGCCTAACATACGTGTAATTAAAGTTCTAAGACTAGAGAGACAATAAGGCAGAATAAAGTATTTGAAGAAAAAGTGGCCAAAAATGGGGAATATATTTTCGAATATGATGAAAGATAAATTTTAAAATTCGAAAAGCTCCCAAGGCCCCAAGCAGGCCACATTGAAAGAAAACTATAGCTAGGAATATCACATCAACCTGAGAGCTGAAAACCAAAGATAAGAAAAGAAAAGCCTGAAAGTATCCGGAGGAGAAAAAATCCAGTAAACACACGACACCAAGAATTTGATTGACTGCTGACTTGAAAACTGTGGAGGCCAGAAGACAGTGGAACCATGTCTACAGTGTGATGGAAGAAATTCTATATAGAATTCTATAGCCGGCGAAAATATCTGTCAAGAATGAAGGTGAAATAAAGACATTATCAGGGACAGAAAACCAAGAAGATTCATCACCTGTAGCCCTGCATTATAAGACAGGCCAAAGGAAATTCTTCAGGCCAAAGGAAATTCTTCAGGCTGAAGGGAAATGAAACCAGGTGAAAATCTGTATCTTCAGGAAGGAATGAAGAATATCGGAAATGGTAAATATCTGGGCAACTATATAAGATGATTTTTCCTCTTAATTTCTTTAAATTGATATGATTATTCAAAGAAAAAAGTATGATATTATCTTGTAGAGTTTATAAAGCATGTAGATGACATGACATATGACAATTACAGCAGAAAGTACAGGAGGGTTGTAAATGATGTGATGGTAAACACTTGGAAATGTGAAACGGTGCAATATCAACCCTAAGTAGACTGTGAAAAAGTAAAGATATTGGCTTATTGGAGGATTGACAATACCCAGTCCTTTTGGGTGGCTCTAACAAAATACCAGAGACTGGATGGCTTATAAACAACATGATTGTATTTCTCACAAATGTTCTGGAGGCAGAGCAGTTCAAGATCAAGGTGCTGGCAGATGAGTATCTGACGAGGGCCTGCTTTCTGGTTCATAGGTGGTGCCCTCTAGCTGTAACCTCAAATAGTGGGAGGGCCTATGGGTTTCTCTGAAGCCTCTTTGATAAGGGCACTGATCTCATTCATGACCTAATCACTTCCCAAAGGCCCTACCTCCTAATGCCTTCACCTTGGAGGTTAGGAGTTCAACATATAAATTGGGAGTAGGGGAACACAAACATTTAGTCCTTAGCAGATATTCATTGTGATCCCTAGAGAAACCACTAAAAATATGTAGAACCAATAAATAATTAAAATGGAATTCTAAAAAATATTTGAATAAATCAAAAGAAGGCGGGGAAGGAAGCATTCTCATCTGTAAGTGGGGATCACACAGCCACACCTCACAGAGCTGTAGTGAGATTAAGAGATACTGAAGTGAGGGTGGCTCCATAGTATAGTGGTTAGCATGACTGCTGTACACGCAGAAGGTCCTGGGTTGGTGCGCCAGGACCCAGACATGCCAGGCCCCAGGTGCACGGCCAGAGCATGAGAGAAGACGCCCTGCCTTCAGGGATCCAGTGCTTAAGGGGAAACAGCAACATCCATAGGTCAGGGGTGGAAGAGTGAGGGGGTGGGAATTAAAGAGATACTGAAGTGGCTGTTAGGACTCTGGGTAAGGCGAGTGGAGGAAGGCGAGGAGGAGGCAGGGCAGGTTTGTACTCAGCCCAGGAGGAATGGGCTGACATTAGCCAGTCACAATGGAGGACCCTCTGTCCATTCAACTGACCTCTGGGACTCAGGCTAGCTCCTCCCACAGTATAGTAGGGTCCCCTTCCCGCTTTTCTTTTCTTTTTTTTTTTTTTAACGCCTACAGTACCGGTATTCCTAGGTGGTCTCCCATCCAAGTACTAACCAGGCCCGACCCTGCTTAGCTTCCGAGATCAGATGAGATCGGGCGATTCAGGGTAGCATGGCCATAGATTCTCTTCCCGCTTTTTGATGCTTCTGTGTTCTCTCTTTTCCAGCTGTCTCCCTCCTCTTAACCTAACCAGCCTCCCAGAAAGGGTAGACCAGCCACAAATCTTTACATGGGGTTTGTTTTGATATGCAACACTGTCAGGTCCTCGGTCTCCTTCCATACTTCTGGGCTGGTGGCTTGTACCGGCCTCCCTCCTATACATCAACCCTACGCGCGAACCCCTGCTTCAGCTAGCCAGGTTCAGGGTCTTTAGGAACAAAAGTAGCAGGAGTGTCCTGGAGCCTCTTCTTCATTCCCTTTTGCTTCTGAGGTCTTAGCCTCAGCACAGCTCTCTGCAGAGACCTCCTCAGCCATGAGGATTAAACGAGACAATGTGTTCTTTCATTCCTTCGTTCATTCTGTATTATGGATCTGCTATAATATAGAAATCGTGCACAGGGAGTGGAGCATCCATGCTCAAGGTGGGATGGAAGGCCGGGCAGGGCCCCGTGGAGAAGGCCCAGGCTCTGAGACAGAGCCCCAGACGGGAGCCTGATCTGTACTCAATCACCAGACTATCTTTTGCTTTTCCTGGCTGCTCTGTCTGCCCTCTGGGTCGCAGGAGGGATGGCGATGCAGACACAGGAGGGAGCCCAGGAGGAAAGGCCGGCAGCTTTTAGCCTATCCTGAACATTTGCAGTGAAGGCTGGATGGGTCATAGCACTGTTCTACAAGACACTCAGAGTCCCAGCTGCCTCCAAATTGACCTCATCTGTAAAGCAGCAACTCACTCTGGAGCTGAAGGATCTTTGGCAAGGGCTGGAATGACTGACAGGGATGGAAATTTTTCTTTAAAAAAAAAAAGAGATAGAGGAAGATTCCCAGGGCAAAGGATGCAACACTTTCCTTTTTCAGAGCCACCAGTCCAATCCTAGTTTGTGGAAAGGACAGCCCAATGTCGTGATTTTAAAAGGCCTCTGAGTGAGAACTCCAGGCTCCTTCCTGGATCTAAGGCTATCCCTGGGGTAGGGTGACCTTGTAAAAAGAGCTAATCGAAGTCAGACAGACCATGATTCAAGTCTTAGCTTCACCAAGTACCAGCAGTGTGGCCTTGGGTGTCACTTAACCTCTCTATGTGTCTTATGTCCCTAACTCGTAAGCAGACGGACTGGTAAACATTTATTGTCTGCCTCTCTGGCTTCCACTCCCCTTTCTTACAACAACACCAGTGATTTTCACTTAGAGGGTCCACCCCTCCCCTGCTATCAGTCTGTGAGGTCTAGGAAGGCCTCACACCTCATTTAAGATGGGACATGAAGCATCTGATGACACCTTCTACCCTTGGGACATTGCTCTCCTGTGGCAGAGCAAGAGGCTTGGGGACATACCAGTGAACTGAGCTGGTCAACAGGGTGAATGGCTGGGCTCACCTGTTGGTCAACAGGGTGAATGGCTGGGCTCACTCCGGGAACAGGAGCTCCCGGAAAAGAAGCTTTTGTTCTCCCGAGGGTTGTGAACCTGCTGTCATATGGAGACTACAAGAGGAGAACCTGTGGGTGCTGGGGCAACAACATGGAGCCAACCTCAAGGAAGGAAAACCCGAGAGAGAGGGTCTGGGAGACCTCGCTGAATCTAGCATGCAGCCATGCCTGAAGCCATATGTGCCCCCTTGACTGTTCAGTCACATAACCCAGTGTGTTCTCTTTTTTGCTCAAGCCTGTTTGAGTTGGGTCCCATGTCACTTCGAACAAAAATCAACCCGATTAATAATACCCACTTCAGCAGATTACTGTAAGACTCGATAGAATTAACTCCTTAGATTATGAGCTTTTTGAGGCCAAGGACTGTCTTATCCATATGTGTGTTCTTAGTAGCTGACCCATAGCAGATGCTCAAAGGTTTGTGAAATGAATGAATGTGTTTAAATGCCCCAAAAGCTTATAAGATTCCTAACAAATATTGGCTAATTTTATCCCAGCAAAGTTAATCTTATCATCTTTTCTCGTTCCATATCGCCCATCTCCTAAATTTAGATAGTGGGCCAATAATTTCCTCTCTATCTTTCCCAAATAACTAAATAATTAAGTTAGCAATATCTGTTGACTGCCTAGTATGTTCCAAGTCTGGGCAGTAAAAGTCCAGTGATAAACAAAAATGACACATAGAAACCACTCTCATGAAGTCCCAGCAATTATAAATAGTGTATGATAAGGTTACTATAGAGATAAATGTAAGTGCTGCGGGGACACAGAGCAGGAGCAGCTGACCTTGACTTGGAGAACTGGATGTGGCTTCTCCAAGGAAGTGTTTGCTGGGGGCCGAAGGCTGAAGAGGAGTTAGCATGGTAAGTAGAGTGGGATGGGACAGTGCTCGAGGAAGAGGAAACAGCCTGTGAAAAAACAAGGAGATATTTGAGGAACGTAGATCTGCCTGGTTTGAGAGGCGTGGGCCTGGGCAGCATGACACTTGTGAGGCCGGAAGAGGAGGCCCTCCATTCGTACCGAAGACTTCGGGTAGAGGCTTAAAGCACAGTGAAGACACTGAAGGGGCATAGCGTGCTCAGAACGCTATCCTTGGCTGAAACGTGAAGGAAAGTGGTATAGACCGAATGTGTGTATCCCTCCCCAAATTCATGTTGACATCCTAATACCTAATGTGATATTATTAGGATATGGGGCCTTCAGGGAATGATTGCCACAAGGGCAGAGCTTTTATAAATGGGATTAGTGGCCTTATAAAAGAGCCCCCAGAGAGCTGCCTGGACCTTTCTAGCATGTGAGAGCACAGCAAGAAGATGGCCGAATCTGACAGCACCTTGATCTTGGACTTCCCAGCTAGAGAACTATGAGAAATAAATGCCTGTTATTTAAGCCATCCAGTCTACGATATTTTCCTTTTAATAGCCCAAATGGACTGAGACAGATAGGTTAAGGGGCCTGTACACAAGACGAGGGGCAGTGGTCCATGGGGAGGTGCTGGTGGCTGGAACTCAAGAAGACGCAAGTTCTAGTGGGCCGATGCCAGGGTTGTTTGGAAACAAAACAAAAAGAGTATAGGTAACATTGTGATGGAAAGGATGTTGAGAAATAGGGAAAGGCAAGAGTCAAGCGCAGCTGAGAGAACCATGTGGCTATTTTCTGAGCACAGTTTAGACAGGGAAAGCAAGGCTGCCCATTCGTGTTCTCCTCGTTTCACTGCTAAGGAAAGCTCTGGCGCCGCCCATACAACTCCTGGGCTGTAGGGATAGGCAGGAGAACACTATGGCCCCGGCTGGATTTCTGTGGAAAGTGCCTAAAGGTAAATGGTAAGGGGGAAGACCTGAAAGAGAAGGAAGAAGGGACTGCAGAACTTAGTCGAAGTCATTTGAGCAAGGGAGTTGGGAAGGAGGGAAAAAGGAGATTGGCAGCAGCCGCCACACGTGCAAGGACAGAAAGAGAGAGATGTAGAGGAACACACACAGAAAGGCAGAGGAGAGACACTTGAAGAAAGAGGCTTTTAAAAGCTTTGTTACATTGGTGTTTCCCTGTGTTCATTTCCCAGGGCTGCTGTAACAAATACTTGGTGCTTAAAACAATGAAAGTTTATTCTCTCACTGGCTGAAGGCCAGAAGTATGAAATCAAGGTGTTGGTAGGGCCGCATACCCTCTAAAGACTCTAGAGAAGAATTCTTGCTTGCCTCTTCCAGCTTCTGGAGATTCGGAGTGTTCCTCGGCTTGTGGCTGCATCACTGCCTCCATCTCTCTGTATGTCTCTTCTAAGGAACTTATTAGATTTAGGGTCCATCCAGATAATCCCGGAAGATCTCATCCTTAAGGGTATCTGCAAAGACCCTTTTTCCAAATCAGGTCACATTCACAGGTTCCAGGGTTTAGGATATGGACATATGTTTTTTGTGGGGAACCATATAACTCATACACTCCCTTTCAGCATTATTTCAAGGGACAACAGTAAAGATTTCAATCACTTTTTAATTGTTTTTTTTTTGTAACAGTTTTATTGAGATATAATTCACATACCATACAATTCATACATTTATAGCATATAATTCAATGGTTTTTTTGTATAGTCACAAAGTCATGCAACCATTACCACAATTTTAGAACATTTTTATCATCCCCCAAATGGTTTTTAGTATCCTTTAGCTGTCATCCTCAATCCTTCCATTTTCCCCAGCCCTAGGCAACCACTATTCTATTTTCTGTCTCTATAGATTTGCCTATTCTGGACATTTCATATAATGAAATCACATGTGTTCTTTTGTGACTGGTTTCTTTCACCTAGATATAATGTTTGCAAGGTTCATCCATGTTGTAGCATGTTTCAGTATTTTGTTCAGTATTTTGTATCGACAAATAATATTTCATTATATAGATATACCACGTTTTGCTTATCCACTCATCAGCTGATGGGCATTTGAGTTGTTTCTACCTTTAGGCTATTATAAATAATGCTGTTATGAACATTCAGGTACAAGTTTCTGTATGGACATGTTTTCATTTCTCTTAGGAATATACCTAGAAGTGGAATTGCCAGATCAAAGAGTAGCTATGTGTTTCACTTTTTGTTGAACTGTTTTCCAAAGTGGCTACCCCATTTTACATTCCCGGTAGCAGAATATGAGGGGTCTGAATTCTCCACATCCTTGCCAACACTTGTGATTATCTGTCTTTTCCATTGTAGTCACCCTAGTGGGTGTGAAGTGGTATCTCATTGTGGTTTTGATTTGCATTTCTCTGATGATTAATAATGTCAAGCATCTGTTTATGTGCTTCTTGGTCATTCGTATAGCTTTCTTGGAGAAATGTCTATTTATGTCTACTTCCCATTTTTTAATTGGGTTATTTTTCTTTTTACTGAGTTCTAAGAGTTCTTTATATATTCTAGATACAATCCCCTTATCAGATAAATAATTTGCAAATATTTTCTCCCATTCTGTGGGTTGTCTTTTCATCTTCTTGATAGCATCCTTTGAAGCACAAAAGTTTTTATTTTGATGAAGTCCAGTTTATCTGGGGGTTTTTTGTTTTTGGTTTTTTTACTTTGATTGCTTGTGTTTTTGGTGTCATATCTAATCCAAGGTCATAAAAATTGACCCCATGTTGTCTTCCAAGAGTTTTATAGTTTAAGCCCTTATGTTTAATTCCTTGTTATGCCTACTCAATGTTTTGAGTATGATAACACCTGAGAAGGTGGACAACAAAGTGAGCGTAGAAGGGCCTGTGCAGGCTTTGAAGAGAAGGCTTTGAAGAGAAGCTTTCATATGCCTCTCCTCCTCCTTTTCATCCTCATCCCCAGTGGTCCACACTCTGTGGGGTGCTGTCATCTGATGGTGGAGTGCTCCTCATGGAAAGGAGTTCTTAAACACAGCTGAGAGGCCTGTCATAGATCTGCAGGGCTGGACACAAGCTATTGACCAAAACCGTAAGGCAAGAATCAAGGACCAAAGAGGCTGGTTCTACAGATCCGCCCAAACTGAGAGAGCTGGAGCAGACTGCCAGTGAGATGGAGCATGTGGTCAAAATGAAATAATCCACCCACCAAAATATTTGGACAAAGAAAGACAGATAATGCCAAGCACTGGTGAGAATGCAGAGCAACTGAAGTTCTCATACCTTGCTGGCGAAAGTGAAAATTGTCACAGGCACTTTGCACAATGGCACATCCCTACTAAAATGGAGCATACACCTTGCCTGCAACCCAGCTATTTCATATCCAAGTAGATACCCAACGTGAAGATGCACACGTGCTCCTCAAGACGTGTAAAAGAATGTGCATGAAAGCACTAGTCTGAATAGCCCAAAGCTGGAAACAACCCAAATGTCCATCAACAGCAGAATGAATAAATAAATTGTGATATATATATATACATATATACACAGCAATGAGGCTGAATAAACCACAACATAAATAAATCTCATAAACAGCATTAGGTAAAAGAATCCAGACTCGAAAGAGTATATATTATATTGTCATATTTATAAAAAGGAAAAAGCAGGAAAATTAATGGTGGTCAGAGCCAGAAGAATGGTCAGTCTTGAAGGGAGTAGTGAAGGAGGCACAAGGGGGCAGTTTACATTCTCTTTCTTGATCTGGGTGCTGCTCACATGGGTGTGTTCACTTTGAAAATGGACCCAGCTGTACATTGATTATTTGTATGTGGGAGAATGTACATTATATCAAAAATTTACAACAAAAACAATGAAAAACAAGCAGAAGCTGAGTGTGATGCTGTAGTCAGGGCTGGGGTGAGATGAGAGCCTTATGTAGCTGGCCCAGGCCCAGGGCTCCTCTATGTGAGGGAGACACACTCTCAGCAGACAGGGTTGGTGCTTACAATGGCAGTACCCTGACAGGCAAATGTGTGGAAGGCGAAGAGCAAACTAATAAATCTCTTTCTTCCTTCTTTCTCTCCCTCTTTCCTTATTTCGTTTATTTATTCATTCTTTTATTACACTTTCAAGACCCATTTATTGAGTACCCACATCAGCCAAGCCCTAGCTACAAAGAACTAGGTACTTTACAGCCCCTGCCCTCAGACAGCTCACAGCCCAGTGGGGGAAACAGATCTGTAAATAAGTCAGTGCAATCTACAGGGAAAGAGACCCTGGTAGGAGTTCTTCCCAGCAACAACATGGTCAGATCAGGCTAGTTAGGGACAGGGAAGGGCAAAGGGGACAGTCAGGGAAAGCTTCTCAAAGGAGGTGATGCTGGACCAAAAGCCTTAAGCGGGTGCTGGTGAGACAGGCTATGGAGAGAGGATAGGATGTTCCTGCACAGGGAACAGCCAGGCGTACTTCTCACCTCTTACAGATAAATGGATATGATTAGGAGATGAATATAAAAAATAGGGGAACAGATCAAGAACCAAAGAGAAGGGACCAAGGACTCCATGGTGTTGGATGATAGAGGTTGCTGTGTTCCTAACTGCTGGCTGGATAGGAATCAAAATGATCCTGGTAGCAGGAGGCTGAGATGGTTTCCCAATGAGTCAGCTTCTTGCAGAGTCTCACCTGTGAAATGTGCAGATGGCCCACTCAGGGGTTCAGGCAAACACAGCAAATACGTGAATCTGGCTGGGGGTGGGGTCTGTGGACCCTGACTCCCCCAGATTGTCCACGGACATTCAAGTTTTGTTGTTTTCCAAATGTGGTGCAGGCAAAATGGAACAATCTGGTCCCTGAGTCTCATCCAGTACTCGGCTGCCACTTTGCAGCCTCTGGACAAACTTATCTCCAAGGTGTCTCCAGACATAAAGAGTGATTTCTGTAATTTAGTGCATAAGTGATGGGGTTATGGCTTAAGAGCTGCACTCACACAAGGTGAAGCATCCTCTGAGCTCCTTGCTCTCTTGATGGAGTCAGGGGTCAAAGCCACCTCTGTGAGCCTTTTCTCAGCTTTCCCTGACTCTCAGGGGCAAAACTCAGAGGGACTGGTTTTTCACTGTGGAAAAATACTGACAGTCATAACAGATCTTGATCCAGGTTCTGGAAAATCCCAGAAGCCAAGGGCCTAGGATGCACAGTTGTCCCATGACCAAGGCAGAAAGACTTAAAGCATCCAAGAAAAGGCACCTTCCTCTCCGGAAAGATTTGTGGCCTGCCCAAGGTGTCCTAATGGCAAGTGGCAGAACCACTGCAGCTAGAACTCCAAACAGCCTGAGCCTGCTGTAGTAACCTTATCCTTGATGATGGCCTGTCTGGTCTCATAGAATCCAGGCTCAGAAAAGGGAGGTGACTCATTTAATGGCACACAGCTGGTAAGTGGTGCATTATCCATCATCACCCTTTATTTATTCTTTTGAAAATTGCTCTTGAGGATCTGCTAGTCATTCAACAAGTACTTTCTGAGTACCTGCCAGCCACCACTCTAGGCTCTGGGGACATAAGAGTGAACAAAATAGACAACAATCCCAGCCCGCGTTGAGTTTACATTCCAGAGGGGAAACAGTGAACAAACAAGTAAGTTATGTAATAGATGGGAAATGTGAAGTACAGTGCAAGAAAATAAAGCAGGGTGTGCAGGACATGTGACAGTTACTGAGTTAAATAGGGGGTTGAGAAGGTGACATGTGGATAAAATCTGAAGATGTGAGGGAGTGAGCACTGGATGTTTCTGAGGGAAGAGGTTCCAGAGGGAGGGAACAGCAGAAGCAATAAAATAGAGCAAGTCCAGTGTAGCTGGAGGAGGCCAGTGTGGCAGGTGTGGAGGTTGTGGGGCAGAAAGGAGGGAGGAAATTAGGGAAGGCATGGAGGTGGGGGAACTGGGGCCCAGATGGTACAGGGCCTTACAGGCCACTGCAAAGAGTGGCTCTTTCTCCAAGTCAGTGGGAGCCATCGCAGAGGTCTGAGCAGAGAAGCTACCTGCTTTTAACGGGGTCACACTGGCTGCTGTGTGGAGATCAACCCTGTGCAGGGCAGGAGCAGGAGCAGGAGCAGGAGCAGGGGTACCATCAAGAGACAATCGCTGTGACCCAGGCAAGAGGAAATGAGGCTGAGACCAGGGTGCAGTAGCAGAGGTGGTGAGAAGTAGGTGGATCCCACATACATTTTAAAAGTAAAACTAACAGGATTTGCTGATGAAGTGCACATTGCAAATGAGACAAAGAGAAGAACAATGATGATATCAAAGTTTTGGACTGAGTAAATGAAAGAATGCAGTTGCCGCTTCTGAGATGGGTAAAAGTATTAGAGGAGAAGGTTTGGGGAAAATTCAGAATTGCAGTGTTGGGCATGTTAGTTTGAGATGCCCCTTGGATTTCCAGGTAGAGATGCTGAGGCAGCATGGTTTTGGGGACTGTGAGGAGAAGTCAGGATGCGAAAATCTGCCCATGAATTCAAAGAGTTCTCCAGCTAGTTGGGAAGACAGGACACCCTGGTAAAGCTCTCTGAGGCCTCTTGATTTCAGCAGCAACCTGATGTCCTCATAGTCACCAGCATCCAAGATGGCCCCAATGATCCCCACTTCCTGGTATGTGTACTCTTAACCAAGTTCTCTCTCACACTGAATGGGGTCGGACTATGTAACAAAGATTGCAGAAATGGTCTGAGGTGATCAAAATTAGATTGTAATAGAAACCATGGCCTCTTCCTTGCTTCCTTTTGGATTATTTGCTCTGGGGAAAATAAGCTGACATGTCATGAGGACACTCAAACAGCCCAGTGGAGAGGTCCATGTGGCAAGGAACTGAGGCCACCTTCCAACAGCCATGTGAGTGACCCTCTTAGAAGTGGATCCTCCAGCCTGTCCAACCTTCAGCTGACTGCAGGCCTGGCTGACAGCTTGACCGTAACCTCATGGGAGACCCTGAGCCAGAACCACCCAGCTAAGGCACTGTCAGATTCCTGACCCACGGAATCTGTGTGAGCTAACAAACGTATGCTATTTTAACCTACTAGGTTTGGGGGTGACTCGTTACACAGCAATGTATAACTAATACAAAAAACGTTCGTAAGGCTCAGAAGGGAGAGGAAAGCATTCTTGTCGCTAACAAGAGTTATCACGTATTTGCTGGCAGACTCTGTTAAGTGGGGCAGCTGCCCAGCCTGCCACTGCTCCACCTTCCCAGGATCCTCCTGCAGCTTCTCAGACTCCTGGGCCAGGCGTGTATTTACATTTCAACAAAGAGTGCCAGCTTCTCCTGCAGGACACCTCCACCATTAAGGTCAGAGGCAACCAGAACTAGCATGGATCTCAGTCCGTCCTTATGGGTTCCAGCTTTCTTGACCTCTCCCACTTTATATTCATCTTCCCTTCTCGGATGCCCGCCCTACAGACATACACCTCTAGCATCGGACACTAAGACGTCTTTACAGAGACTGTGTACACAATTAATTATGTAATATTAAAGGCCGTAACAAATCCCTTTATACAGCTGAAAGTGGTTCTGCTTCTCTGATACAGCCCTTCAAGCCTCAGAGGGCGCAGAGGCAGAGTGCAGGCAGAATTGAGGTTTGGGGAAGGTGAGTGCATGGGCCCACTCACCTTCCTTGCTCCCAGTCCAGTTGTGGTGTCTGGCCTAAACCCTGTCCAGGAGAAGCTCCAGGCCTCGCTCCCCGGCAAAGAGTGTCAAGACATCAGTCTAGTGACAACGGCTTTGGAGTCCACAAACCTGCATCTGGAATCCCCACTTAGCAGTCACTGGTTACATGATTTTGAGTCACCTCATCCATCTGACTACAGTTTCCTCAGCTGTGAAATAGAAATCCAACACTGACCTAATGGGTTTATTGACACTAAAGGTAAGGTGCATGAGCCCTTGGCACACGAGGACCACCCAATAAATAGTGGTGATTATTATGATGTGGCCTCATGGCTCAAAGCTGGTTGATGGGGCTTGGGCCGGGAAACCCCAGCACTTTCCATGTCCTTCCAGTTTCCTTTGTGAAATCAAGTGACTAATCTTTACTCCTACCACCCCTTCCGGGGCAATTTGGAGAATACAATAAGAGTTTGTGCGAGTGAATCTCTTAAAAGATACTATCACAAAAGAGGGGTCTCCAGTGATGACAGTTGCATGGGTGGTTTGAACTGAAACAAACCTTAGAGGTCATCTCTTTCAATGTCTTCAATGCTTTTGTGAATAAAAGCCATCTTTTATAGTACCTACACTTCGACTTCCTTGGTGTGGCCAGGGGAAGTTGGAGCCAGATCTGAGAGGGAAGGAGGCTGGCAGAGACGTTTTCAGAAGAAGACTGGGAGGTGTAGGAAGGGAAGAGCTCTCTCTAACTCCTCTTTTTATATCTACTTAAGACATATCTATTTACATATGTCTGTTTTAATCTATCTACATTTCTCCTTATTTAGTAAACATTGTTATAGCACTTCCTATGTATTAGGCACCATTCTAAGCACTATAAAAATATTAATTACCATTTATTAAACATCTACTATGTAAGTGCAAACTTTGCATGTGCATTCTCATTCAACTCTCCTAGCATCCCTGCAGAGTAGCTGTCATTGTCTTCATTCTGAGGTTAGCAAACTGTAACTCAGAGACTTGCCTGAGGTCACAAAGCAAGCAAATGGGGGAGCTGAGATTCAAACTGAGTTTTGCAAGATGCCCCAGCCCATATCCTCTCACTACTGCTGGCATGCTAGAAATCCAGGCGGGGCTGAGGCTGCAAGGGGTGAAAAGACCAAACTGGTCTGGAGAGGTAAAGCTAAGATGTGACCTGCAGCATTCACGGTTTACAAATTTCTTCCACATCTTGGAAGGTCCACAGGACCTTCAGGCAGGTGTTTGAGAATCCGTTTCCTACTTTCTTTATATTAAAGGCAAATTAATTGGAACTGGAGAAGTTAAGGGAGTTGCCCAAGAGGCCACCTGGCCCTTTCAACTTTCAACATTCTTTTTAGGAATGTTCTCATCTCTCCCCAATAGGACACAGCTTAGCCCTTGAGCTGAAGCAAGTCAGAGAGAATGGGTGTTCTTTAATCTCCTACTCTCTGCCAGGCATTGTATATACATCACCTTGCAACAACTCTGAGAAGTAGATATTTTTGTTCTCATTTTATAGCGGAAGAAATTGAGCTTTAGAGGAGGAAGAGGATTTGCTGAGGAAGCAATGGAAGTGGGACTTGAACTTAGATCTGACTGACTCTAGAACCTGCTAGGTTCCTTCCACTACAATTCAGTGTCTCATCAGGAGGCAGCCAGGCCACCAGGTGGGAGGGCAGGGTTAGGTCAAAGCTATCCTGCCCCTCAAGAGAAAGTGCAAACAAGCCAGGAACAAGTCCCCAGAATGCTCAGAAGCAAGCTTCACTTCCCATGAGCCTCTATTTCCAGGATATCACCGCAGCAGGGCCAGGAATGGGTGATCTCAGAAATGCCCTCTGCCTTGCTATTTCTGCAACTTTGAGGTTCATCTAGCCCAACCTCCCCTCCTTTGATGGACCCCCATTATGCCATTTCTCCGAATTGATAATCCAAGCCCTGCTTGAATACTTCCAGGGGTAGCAAGCCCACTCCCCGCTAAGGCAGCCCCAACAGGGCTCACCTTCCTAGCTGTATTGCCCAAGTTCTCCAAGTCTACGTCAGCCCACTAATAGAAACAGGGCCACACGTAACAGTAATTGGCTTTCTCTGGTTTTGTCCTCAGCAGTTTCTGTAGACTTTCTGGGGAGTATCCAACAGGTATCCGCAGTTGCTCTGCCTTCGGAAGTGAGCTTTGCCGGACTCAATCATCCCCATTAAAAACCCTGACTTTTTTTTTTAAAAACCAAATCTCCAGTGTCCATAGCAGGTGTGAAGCTACCAGATTGTCATAAAACCACCATCAGTCAACTGTGCCGATGCTCCTTCTAGGCACGTTCGTGAAATCGTTCTCTCCTTTACGCAGTGCTCCTGGGCCTCAGGTGTGAGCCCCAAAGATCCTCTCCGCAGAGTCACCCTCTTCTCGCCCTGTCCTTGAACCTCTCTTACGTTTTCCAACTCTCTTTCCTTAGCATAACTTCTTCCCAGGAAGCCCCTCACCCCTTGTGCAAACAGACCTCAAGAATCTTCCCTTTCCATCCTCTAAGTTTGCTCTGACGGGCCTAAATCCTACAGTAAAATCAGCCTAGTCAATAATTATAGCTAACATTCATTCGTTCAGCAAATATGTGTGATTCCTACTTTGTACCGGACGGTGTTCTAGGAGCTAGAGATAAAGCAATGCACAAAGAAAGACAACAGACAGGATCCCGGCCTTCCTGGAGCCCAAGTTCTAGGAGGCTGTTGGGTGTTTATGAGACACAAGGCACTGATATAAGCACCTTCCATGAGCTCATTTAAGCCTCACAATGACTCTCTGAAGTATACCATTACTACACCAAATTAACGGATGAGGAAACTGAGGCACCGCAAAGTTAGGTAACTCACTGAGTAATAATAACAACTACTATGAGTCCTTCCACTGTGTCAGACACTGGGCGAGGTACTTGCATTCATTATCAGGGTGGTATGGCAAGGAGTGAGGAGGTCTGAGATAGGACACGTGTGGTCTGAGCCCCAGCTCACTGTGTGGCCTTCACATTATTCCTTCCCTATGTCCTAAAGGAAGGCACCCTTAGGTGGCTCTGAGTCTTGTGAAATGCCGGGACTGAAATGCATTTTCCTGCTTCTCCGAAAGCGGAGGGGAGAGAACCTGGTCCAGAGGTGCCAGCACCGCCTGCGGAGGAGCGAGAGACTGCAGGTCCGGGTGAGGGGCCTGTGAGCACAGCGCTGAGAATGGAGCACCACCTAGTAACTGCAGACTCCGCTTGCTTCCCAGGTGGGGCCCAAGCTGTCCTCAGCTCCTACTGGTTCCAGAGGTGACCACATTTCAGGGTCCTCAAACGATCAAAATCTGGGGCATCTTGTCTGCAAACTTTGTACTGGAAACACCATGGGTGGGGGCGAGGAGGGTAACATTAACTCCTGCGGGGCTGTGTAAAACCACGGGCCTGGGCGGGGTTGGGGTAGCGGGAGAGAGAAAAGTGCTGGATCCCAGTCCCCTCACTTCCCACGGTGGGCTGGCTGCTTTGGTCAAGGCACAACCCTGCCCCCAGGTCTGCTTCCCCATCCGTGAGCGTCAGCGGTCTGACTCCAGGTGAGCCAGGCAAAGGGTGGGGAAGAGCAGAATCAGAGGCCATCCTGGGCTTCCCACCCTCCTCGACGGCCTCCGCCTGGAGGAGGTGGGTCTGGGCGGCAGAAGGAAGCCTGCTCCGGGGCGCCCAGAGGAGACGCTGCGGGCTCCGGCGCCCCCTGCCTGCCGAGAAGCGCTATGCAGCACCCCCTCCGGTAGCCCGCCAGGGAGGGGTCCAGGCAGCCGCCTGGTCCTGGCCCAGCTGGGCGCAGGATTATGTCACTGGAGAGAAAGGAAATGAGTCATCTCCCCCGGGTCATGGGGCGGCCTGGGGCGAGTGTGGAGACGAGCCACAGGAACCCGGGACAATGGCGGGAAGTGACAGGAATGTGGGCCTGGCTGCAGTACTGCTGCCCCTCCGCCCCTGACCCGGGATCCTACACAGCAGAGTAGGCCAGGGCAATAGCTGGACCTGCAAGGGGGTGAAGGCATGGGGTAGCTGGAGGAAGATGGGGTTAGAACCAAGCCCAGGGCACCCGAACCTGAAGGACAACTAAGGTTATCATAAGACAGCCTAGGCGGACCTCTCGGTGACTCTCCATTGCTCTTTGCACAGTGCTCAAACTTGACTGAACATCAGAATCATCCAAACGGGCTTATTAAAACCTAGATCCCTGGGCTCCATCCAAGAGGTAGGTCAGAGCTGCTGCAACATGAAAGTACGTTTTTAATGAACTCCTAGTAGATGATGCTGAGGCAGGGGTCCTGGGACCACTCTTTAAGTGGCACCATCTTAAAATGAAGTCCGAACTGCTTAGCTGGCCTATTGTTACTAATTTAATTACTCCAGCATCACCTCTCCCAGCTTCCTACCTTCTCCATACCTGTTCTAGCAAGACTCAGCTACTTATATATTGCTGTTTCTTTCCTCTGTGTGTTTGCACAAGCTGTTTCATTTGACTGAAACACCTTCCCCTGTACTACCCATACTGGCTGATTTCTACCCATTCTTTAACACCTTCTCCATTTTATGTGCATCAAAGGACACACAAGAGAATGAAAAAGCAACCTGCAGAATGGGAGAAAATATTTGCAATTTCTATATCTCATAAGGGGTTAATATCCTTAATATATAAAGAACTCCTACAATTCAACAACCAAAAAACACAACGCAATTTAAAAATGAGCAAAGAACTTGAATAGACATTTTGGAGACATTTGTATATCTCCAAAAAAGATATACAAAAATGGCCAACAACCACATGAAAAGATGCTCAATATCACTAATCATTAGGGAAATGTAAACAAAACTATAATGAGATACAACCTCACCTGTTAGGATTGCTACTATAGAGAAAAGTGTTGATAAGGATGTGGATAGATTGGAACTCTTGTACAGTGTTGGTGGGAATGTAAAATGGTGCAGCTGCTGTCAAAAATGGTATGGTTCCCCAAAAAATTGAAAGTAGAATTTCCATATGATCCAGCAGTTCCGCTTGTGGGTATATATCCAAAAGAGTTAAAAGCAGAAACTAGAAGAGCTATTTGTACACTCATGTTCATAGCAGCATTATCCAAAATAGCCAAAAGGTGGAAGCAACCGAAGTGTCCATTGACGGATGAATGGATAACAAAATGTGGTATAGCAGTCCCTCCCTTACCCATGGGGGATACATTTCAAGCCCCCCAGTGGATGCCTGAAACTGCCAGATAGTACCAACCCTATGTAGCTATGTTTTTTCCTTTACATATATGCCAACAATAAAGTTTAATTTACAAATTAGGCACAGTAAGAGATTAACAACAACAATGATAAAATAGATTATAACAATTATAATATAGTGTAATAAAACTTATGTGAATGTGGTCTCTCTCTCTCAAAATAACTTGTACTGCACTCACCCTTCTTTTTGTGATGTTGAAATGGCTGTGTGATGAGATAGAGTGAGGTGAATAACAGAGGCATTGTGACTTAGCATTAGGCTACTATGAGGGTTACTTGAACACGGCGCTGCCATACTGTGACAGTCAATCTGATGGCTAAGTGACAAACGGGTGTGGAGACGCTGGACAAAGGGATGATTGACACCTCCCAGGTGGGGCAGAGCGGAACAGAGTGAGATTTCATCACATTACTCAGAACAGAGCACAATTTAACACTTATAAATCATTTATTTATGAAATTTAACATTTAATATTTTCAGACTGTGGTTGACCCTGGGTAACTAAAACCTCAGAAAGCAAAAATGTGGATAAGGGGAAACTACTGTATATACATACAACAGAATAGCATTCAGTCTTAAAAAGAAAGGAAATTTCTACACATTAAGAACATGGGTGAATCTTGAGGACACTGTGCTAAGTGAAATAAACCAATCGTGAAAGGACAAATATTGTATGTTTCCATTTATACGAGGTACCTAGAGTAGTTGTTCATAAAGAGAGAAGAATAGTGGTTGCCAGGGATGGGGTGGAAAAGGGGGAAATGGGAAGTTTTGCAAGATGAAAAAGAGTTCTGTGGGTGGATGGTGGAGATGGTTGCGCAACACTGAACGTAACTAATGCCACTGAACTGGACATTTAGAAATGGTTCAGATGGTAAATTTTAGGTTATGTGTATTTTACCACAATAAAAAAGATTTTTTTTACATCTCCCTGGCAGCCCCTAACTGCCTGCTTCCTTTCTCCCTTCAAAACAAGTTTGCTCCCACTGTACCTAATGCCTCCAGGAGAGCATAGGCCACATTGCAGAGATATGGGTATTTATTTTAATTCACATATTTATTTTGCTAATAGACACATAAACAAATGGGATGAGCCCTCAGTAAAGGTTTGACCCACAAATGGATAAGGGACGAAGGTCAGAGAAAGGATGAGTGGATGTGTAGGTGGCTGGATTCATGAGCAGATGGGTGAATTGACAGATGTGTGGGTGGATGGATGATACGTAGATGGATGTCCCCAGGGTGTAAAAGGCCCCTGCAGTAACCTGGGCTTTTTGCAATGAAGTGAGAACCTATCCCAAGAGCCTGTGCCCACCGCCCTGGTACAATGGGTTGAACAGCTCAGCACAGTTTTCCAAATCTGAACACAAGTTTTGAGCGTGAGCCCTAGGCCAGGGATATCCCACATACCCTGTGGCGAATGTCATGGTGAAAATGAATGAGTTGGGAGCATTCTTAGCCCAGCTCTGCCCTTACTCTGTGATCTTAGACAAATGGCTTGCTCTCCCTGGGCCTCTATTTTCCTGTCTATAGAGTGGGGAAGAGGCAGGGTGCTAAGGTTTTGTCTGGCACTAAATCTTAGTCATTTTTTTCTTTTATAAATTATTAAAAGTTAATTTTTTTAATGTATTTAGTAAAAAGCTATAAAAAGCACCCATGTACTTGTCCAGATTTAATAAACGTTAACATTTTGCCATATTTGTTTCATATTTCTCTTAATTTTTTAAATTTTTATATATTTTAAATTGCAGTTGACATACAATATTATATTAATTTCAGGTGTACAACACAGTGATTAGACATTTATAGAACTTAGGAGGTGATCACCCTGATTAATCCAGTGCCCATCTGACACCATACATAGTTATTACAATACTACTGACAATATTTCTAAACTATCCTCTACATCCCCATGACCATTTTGTAACTAACGATTTGTACCTCTTGATCCCCTGCAATCCAGCAACCATCAAACTGCTCTCTGTATTTATGAACTTGTTTCTGTTTTGTTTATTCGTTTATCTTGTTTATCTACATGTAAGTGAAATCATATGACACTTGTCTTTCTCTGTCTGACTTAACTCCACTCAGCACAATACCCTCTAGGTCCATCTATGTTTTTGTACATGGCAAGATTTCATGATTTTTTATGAATGAGTATATTTCTCTTTTTTTTAAAGGAAAAAAACTAAGGAATCTAAAGCCTTTCTATTCCTCCTCTGTATAGATAACAACTACTCTCAGATTGTATAGTGCCTCCTGTCCACCTATATAAGCTTTAACTACATAGCTACATATCAATGTGTAAATATTATATTAATAATATGTATATTACATAAATAGGCACTATATAGATGTAATATACATATAAATAACACATATGTTAACACATATATGTGTCCATAAATAGTATCATGTTGTGTAAATCCCTTTGAAACTTGCTTTTTTATTCATTATTATGTTTTTGAGGTTCATACTTGTTGATACATGTACATCTGATTCATTCTTTTTAAATGCCATATAGTTTTTCATTGCATGAATAAACCTATTTACCCATTCTCTTACTGATAGACCATTCACTGTTTCCCTTTTTGTTGTTACCCACAGCTCTGCAGTGAAGATTCTTCTACACGACCCTTGTGCAAACATGTGGGGAATTTTCCAGGCTGATAGTCACAGGATCGTAGTGCATGATTATCTTCAGCTTTTACTAGCTGTTGCCAAATTCCTCTCCAAAGTTTCTCTGAAACACTTGGGCTGTATTGTTTCAAATTTCAGAATAGTTCTGGTCTTTAAAATGTAATATGATGAATGATTCCATTTCTTCTTGAAAAGACAAAACTGTGGTGGATGGAAGACAGATCAATGGTTGCCAGGGGGAGGGGTGATTGGGGGAGGATGTGATTGTATAGGGTGAAAACAAGGAAGTGTTTTGGGTTGTTCTGTATCTTGATTGTGGTGGTAGTTACACAAATCTATATGTATGTTAAACTCTTAGAACTGTAAAAAAAGAATAATCAACTTTACAGTTTTTAATGGCAATTTAAAAAGTAAAAATGTTTTAATGTAACACAGTGGATATATCACATATGACCTAAAACTCTCAGTGGGGTTTAGAGTGGCACCCCATAATCAAACAGTGAGATTTCTTCAGCAAAATATATGAACAACCATATTAAATGGGATGAATTAAGACTATAAATAATCTCAAATTAGTTCAGATCAGGTTTTTTATTTTCTTTTTTTATTGTGGTAAAATACACATAACATAAATTTACCACCTTAACCCTTTTTAAGTGTACGGTTCAGTGGTATTAAATATTCACATTGTTGTGCAACCATCACCATTATCCCTTCTCATAACTTTTTTCATCCTGTAAAACTGAAACTCTATACCTGTCAAACAATAACTCCCCATTCTGCCCTCCTCCCAGCCCCTCACAAAAACCACTACAATTTCTGACTTTATAATTTTTGATTACACTAAGTACCTCATACGAGTGGAATCATACAGTTTTTGTCTTTTTGTGACTGACTTATTTCACTTAACGTAAAGTCCTCAAGATTCATCTACATCATAGCAAATGTCAGAATTTCCTGCTTTTTTAAGGCAGGAAATGTGTAGTATGTATAGACCACATATTGTTTATCCATTCTTCCATCGATGGACACTTGGGTTGCTTCCAGCTTTTGACTGTTTAAAATAATGCTGCCATGAACAAGGGCATACAAATGTCTCTTCCAATATCTACTTTCTACACATATCTACTTTCAATTCCAGATCAGATTTTGTCATGAAGTGAGTTCAAACCAAACTTAGGGGGTAAAAAACTTGGAGTTTTCAGAGTTTTTTAGATTTCAGAATTGCAGATAAAAGATTGTACACATGTACTAATCTATATTCCCTCCAGAAATCTATAAGTTCTCATTTCCTCATATCTTCACCAATATGGTGTTATTAGGATTTTTAATTTTGGCCAATCTGATGGGCATGAAGCAGGGGCGGGTCTCATTACTTTTATTTGAATTGCCATGATTACTAGTGAGGTTGAGGATTTTTTTCGTGGTTTATGGCCATTTGGGTTTCCTCTTCTGTGAATTTCATGTTTCTCCTAAATTGGTCTTCTTTTATTCATTTATAGGAATTCTTTAGATATTCTGGATACAAACAAGTGCAATGAATTGCAGATATATTACCTTTTCACTTTTATGGTGTCTTTTGTCATAAAGAAGTTTAAATTTTTAAGGTAGAAAAATTTACCAATATTCTTATCAATATTTATCAATATTCTTCTGGGCCCTTTGATGTCTTGTTTAAGAAACTCTTTACCACTTCATGTTCATGAACATATTCTCTCATAGATTTTTTTTTTTAAGTTTTAAAGTTTGGCTTTTTATATTTAGGTTAAAAAAATACATATGTGTGTATATATATATATATATATATATATATATAGAATCTATATCTGAGTATGGTGAGAAGGGATTTAATTTTATATTTTAAATACGATAGCCAATTGTTCTGCCATCATGATCAATTGATTTCTTCTTTTCCCGATGATTTGTAGAAACATCACCTCTGTTATAATCCAAGTTCCCATCAATGTGTGATCCATATGAGTCCTCCGTTCATTTCCATGATCTCTTTGTCTACCTTTCCTGGTAATAAATCTTTATACACAGCAGGACACCCCTCCCTCCTTATTCTTCTTCAGTCATGTCTTGACTATTCTTGGCCCTCTACTCTTTTACTTTTTTATGTAAATAAAGGAAAATGTGTCCATTTCCATAGGAAAAAAAAGTTTGATTTCGATTAATATTGTCTGTGGACCATAATTTCTCTGTTAGTAAGGAGACAGGAGAATATATATATATATATTCTAAAAATATATATATATGTGTGTATATAGATATACGTATATGTATATATATATATATTTTTTTTTCAAAAGAGAGAGGGCAGTCACACCTCACTCATTCTTTTTACTTTTTAGCAAACTCCAATGTTTAGAAAACAAGAAAAAATAAGAAGAGGGTAACAAAGGTCTCTGAGAAACTAGAGACACCCAGAGCTTATACTCTAAATCACACACACTTTTGTCAACAGGAAACGTTCTCAGGCCTCCCTCAGAACCTATTTACTTTTGCTCTAGTCACTACTCTAAGAAACTTGATTATCTGGTTGTCTAGCCTACAGCAAATTAAAAGCTTCCACTTAGAAGAAGAGATACAGAGAGGAAATCATGCTGACAACTAAGTCTGACAAAGAAAAGTCCAAATAATTCTCAAAAACATGTACAGGAACATGAGAGGGCAGCAGAATGGGGCCAGTCATTTCTAGAACCTTGGAGGCATGGCTCTGCATTTTATAAAGAGAAGGAAGCCCTTCTCCACATGATCATTCGGGAGCCACCTTCATCTTGTGGCTTCTAAGCTGCTCGGACTGTGGCCATTCTGGTCAGAGGTAAGAAGGAAAAATGAAGAAATTCAAGCCCAGAACTTCCTCTTAGGCAAATCAGGTAAGAATATACTCTACCACCTTCAGTGCCATCCCACTATTGAGAGGTTGGCCCTGTGGCCTAGCCCGCTGTACACGGGCTGGGGAACAGAGACCCATGCTAGAAAACTAGGCATAGAGGGCATATAGACCATCATAGGACTTTGGCTTTCACCCTGAGTGAGACATGGAGCCATTGGAGGGTTCCAAACACAGCAGTGACTTGATCTGATTTGTAAAAGACCCCGGCAGCTGCTATGCTAAGAAAGCTGAGGGAATGAGGGTAGGGACAAGGAACAAAAGCAGGTTTGGATGATCTGCTCCCTGCCCTCAGGTGGAGCTGACCTCTTCCTCCCCTGTTGCCTGCACTTCCACAACATATTTGCACTTTAAGTCCTTCACTTGTCTATCTCCCTCCAGATCAGTGTATCTACAACACCTGGCCCAGAACAGGTGCTCGGCAACGTATGTTTCAAGCATGCTGGATGCAACTGAAATAAGAGCTGGAACCTGGTATGTTGGCCAGGGTTCTTTGACTACAAGCAATGGAAACCAATTCTAATTTAAAGAAAAAAAAAAGGGGGACATGGTTCCATAGTGTAGCGGTTAGCATGTCTGCTTTACATGCAGAAGGTTCGCGCCCCAGTGGAGCCACAGCCCAATGTCTGATCTCAAACGCTAAGAAAGGTCGAGCCTGGTTAGTACTTGGAGGGGAGACCACCTAGGAAGACCAGGTGCTGTAGGCATAAATAATAATAAATAATTTTTTAAAAAGAAAAGAAAAGAAATGGGGATGGCCAGAAAATAAAAGAAAGCTGGAGAAGGAGGCTTGCAAATAGTACAGGAAGCAGAAAAGAAGTTCCTTGGCAGTAAGGTTTTACCGCTGGGGTGAATAAGCCAACTTCCTCTCCTGATCTTGTTTCAAAGTCCTGGGAGAGGGTCTGACTGGAAGCACTTAGGTTGCCTGTCCAGGCTTTGGTCTCACTGGGGCAGAGGGAGGAAGAACTGTGGCTGAGAAAACCACCAGATACCCTTTGGGCTTCCACAAGGGGAGGGCGAGATTCCCTGTTTCATTGTCTCACCAAAGCTGTACTCATGGGGGATAGATCATGGGAAAGGAAACCAGAATACGGTTAGGGGAAATGAATGCTGAGTGGCCAAGAGCTAGCAAATGTCCCTTATAATTTCCTAGGGCTAGGAAAGCATAGAGGCATGCCCTGTGGACCGCAAACTGTGACTGTGAAAGAGATGCATCTTCCTATCTTTGCACCCTGGTGCTTAGCACAGTACCTGGTACTCAGTAAGTGCTCACCTAATGTTTATCCGGTATGTGTGTGGAGGGAGTAACCAGCTCTGAAAACCCAAGGGGTGTTAGTGTCTCTTGAAACATCGATTTTATGAATAAAAGGGGATGAGCTAGCAGCAGTCTCAATGGAGAGATTTGCCAAAAAGAAAAAAAATAATTGTCTCAGGGGACAAATTGTAGCCCTGTTTCTTCTGGACTTTCCCAAAGGCCCTGTCAATCTAGCTCTGAGCAGGATTAACATTTATTTAAAGCAATTGGCCCCATGCAGCCCTGGTTGATTGCATTGGATACAGTGAAGAGATTGGGCAGCAGGGGGTGGGCCAACCTCCAAACCCTCTCAGAAGCCATGGATCTGGCCCTGACAGGGCGTCCGGGCCTGGAGCCCAGCAGCCTCAAGGGAAGAACCAAGCAGGAAGTTTTGATTGTGTGTGCCAGGAAGCCAGTGTCTTCCAAGGAAACCCACTGGGTCAGGCACCAAGAAGTGTCACAATCCAGATCTGGGGGTTTGGCTGTAGAGCCAGCCTGGAGGCCATACAGTTCAGAGGTCTCCAAACGTGCTCTTAGGCCTGGGACATCACAGATGTGCTCTCGGTGCATACCAAGGGGTGACGGAGTTGGAGGAGGAGACTGTGCTCTGAGCTCCCAGCCCAGTCACCCTCCACCAGAGCAGGAATACACTTTCAGGTTTTCCAAAGCAGGTTCTATTTGAAGAGTGTGTCTGTGTAATAACAACAAACAATTTGAGATCTAGTTCACTGACCTAGTGCACACACATTTGACAAAGTATTTTGGGGCATGTATGTGGGAAGGACACTCATTACTTATGTGACTTTATTAAGCTTTAGTTTCCTCATCGATAAAATGAGGGTAACTTCAGGAGATTCTGGTGAAATTAAATGGACTAATGCATGTGGCTAGATATGATTTTGAGACACTCGTCGATGCTCATTTTTCTCCATGTATTTTTCCATTTTCTTTCCCCCCATTCAAGCAGTTTTGAGGTTTGTAGCAGACTGGAGAGGAAGAGAAAGGAAAGCAGAAGCAATCTAAAAATCTTTTTTAAGAGCTTAAGCCCTCTGGAGTGAGTTTCTAGAGGCAATGTCAGGGGGAAAGAGGATTTGTGCGAGTGTTCAATGTACCTTGGCCAGAAGTAGTGGGGAGAAGGAAGAAGTCCTTCCTCGCCCAGAACCAGGAGGAGGGTCCCCAGCCTGAAGAGGAATGACAGAGGGCCCAGAGCAGCTCTCTAGGAGGCAGGTAGAGCCTGGGGCAAATGGTTTGGAGATGCATCTAAGGCAACAGGAAAACATGGGACTTGAAGAGGCCCTACATACAGGGCATGGAAAGCCTCAGCAGTGACTTGGGGATTGTTTTTTGAGGACCAAAATGCCATCCTCCTACCATGGGGCATTGCATTAAGATCTCAGAATGATGGCATGACTCCTGGAAGAAGTTACATATTTTTCCCCACCAGTCTGATGGAAAAGGGACTCAGAATCAGATATGAGGCACAGTTATATGAAACAGAGAAAGTTCTATTTCTCACCCCCCTGAGGTGTGTGGGAACTGAGAGAAGCACAGCCTGTGGATCTAAGGCCTGGAGGCCAGAGGAGGGGCAGGCGCAGTTCTCTTGGCCCCTCCTCCAGCTTTATCTGGGCCTCTACACTTAATGCTGCCTCCTCCCCAGGCCCCATCTGTTCTGCGGTTACATCCCAACTTTGGCTTCCTCTGCAGAGTGAAGCCATGTTTTTATGACCCCTGTAAAACATTGTGTGGCTGTTTCCTTATTCCTCAGGGTTAGATTCTTGCAGGAACTAGGGAGAGCAGTGGGAAAGGATAGGGCAGGCTGGTCTTTTGAGGCTCCCCATGCCCCCCAACCCAGCTCTCAACAGGGAACTGTGGCTTGATCCCAAGACTTGGCAAAGCAGCCACAGATATTTGGCAAAGTAACAAAAAAATCAAAAAAAGAGGAGAGGCTGAGGAAGAAAACTGCTTCACACATGAAAATGCCTGGGAGTTTTTTCCAGACACATTGTTCTTCTCTGGGGTGATTTTCAAAGCCAACAGAGCCTGGGGCCTAAAGCTCTAAGAGGTGACTCAAGTGACCCACACAACGTGCAGATACTTCCTCTCTGCATTGTGTGTACGTGCGAGCATGTGTGTATGTGTGAATGTGTGTGTGTGTGTGTGTCCCCATCCCAGGACAGGGACTCTCCTCAGATCTTTAGAGCCTGTAGGGCATTTAGAAATCCCCTAAATTTCACCACTTCTTTTCAGGAATGTGGAAATCAAGGCCTAAGGGACATGACCTGCCTGAAATCACACCATTCTCCAGAGGCAGAGGAGGAAGTGTTCTCTGAAACGGTCTTGCCTGCACCCCAGCACCAGCCCCTTTTACTTGGGGGAGGTCACTCCCTCCCAACAGCACAGCCGTTCGATGCCGTGAACGCAGTCGGTGTGCCCAGCATTGGTCCTCACCTCGGGCCAGGCTCTGTGCTTTGTATTTTACATAAATTATGTCATTCCACTTATTCCTCACCAACATCTTCCAAAAGAGGCATTTTAATCTACATTTCAAATAAGACTGGTGCCAGGTATGTTTTATTTCCCATAGCCCATGCTCGTCCTATTTATGTAATTGGGATTGACATTTTTGAGTACATACTATGAACCAGGCACTGTGCTAAGCACATTGCATATGTTAGCTCATTTTGTTCTCATCATGGCAGGTTCTGTGACTATCCCCATGTTATAAACAAGGTCACTAAGGCACAGAGTTTAAGTAATTTGCTCAAGGGGAAAAAAATAGCAAGGAGAAAAGTCAGAAATCCAACACGTGATGAGGGAGGGGAGAAGTAAGACAGGAAGGGAAGGAAAGTGGTTGAAGTCTACCTTAATAAGCAAGTTACCACTGGGGTAGCTGGGCTCACTCTCACCGGGGACATGCTGAGAGGCTGCACAGAACATCCATCAGGATTTGGCAAAAGGGTGAGGATGCCTCTCACTGGCTGAGGGTCATGCTTAGGTTATTTGCAATTCCCTGGTGCTTCTGAGCTGCCCCAGTGAATGTCCCGAGGAATGTCCCGAGGCAGAAATGCAAGTAGCCACCTTCATAAGGTACTGTCTGCAGGTGACTCCAGGTGGCCCAGGGAAACAAGCAGGGCAGTAGTTGCTATGGTGAATTAGGCCTGATACATGGGTGCTCGACAAATGCTCATTTTCTTCATTTCTCTCTATAAGTACTTTAAAAAAAAAAAAAAAAAAAAAAACCCAGACATTCCTAGAAATCAATATTATTGGTTTCATTAAGTATACATCAAAATGTGATTCGCTTTTACAACATCATGATATTTTCACATTAAAAATCTCACAAATTAGAAAACTTATTTTATAAGGTTGCTACCCAGTTATTCAAAAATAAAATTCATAGAGACTATAAAAATCATAGTCTCTATGAATGTTCTTAGCAGCTCTATTCACAATATCCAAAAGGAAACAACCTAAACGTCCATCAATGGATGAACAGATAAACAGAATGTGGTATATACTCACAAAATAATATTATTCAGCCATAAAAAGAAATGAAGTACTGACTGATACATGCTACAATAAGGATGGACTTCAAAAACACACTAAGTGAAAAAAGCCAGACACAAAAGGCTACATAATGCATGATTCCATTTATATGAAATATCCAGAATAGTTAAATCCATAGAGACAGAAAGCAGATTCAGTTGCCAGGCTGTGGGGAGAGAGAAATGGAGAGTGACTGTCTGATGGGCACGAAGTCTCCTTTGGGGATGATGAAAGTGCTTTGGAACTAGATAGAGGTGATAGTTGCACGACATTGTAAATACACTAAATGCCGATGCATTGTTCGCTTTAAATGGTTAATCTTATGTGAATTTCACTTTAATTAAAAAGAGATTGTCATGGTCACATTAACCAAAAGGAGTAGAGAGAGGAGTCAGATGCAGGTCTCATAGAGCCAGCGGGAGTCTGAACCCGGAACGCTGGCTGAGGAGGGGAGTCCTTGTCAAGGAACTGCGGATCGAGAGAAACAATGAAGTGGTATTTTTTTTTTTTTGCTTTTCAAATGTGCACATGTTTATACAAATAATTCTCAACCTTAGCACGCCTGTAGTGAAAAGGACATTCTCATTCACGTCTGGTGGGATATAAATTAGTCTAGCCGTTCTGGAGGAAGGTTTGGCATTTCATATCATAAAAACTTAAAATGTTCATGTCCTTTTAAATGAAATATTTCCTAACCAGTTTTCATGTGCAGATGTTTCACTCAAGACTGCATTTTTAGCTGGACCTGAAAGAAGAATGCGAATATGTCTTATATCCATGATCAGTGGTCTAATATGTTTGGTTGTTTTGTTTTAAAGAAGTTGCTACCCTTTGACTCAGTGTATAAGATCAGAGTGCTGGCCAGAAACAGGCCCAAGCATTTAGTCTATAATCAAGGAGGCATTTCAAATCAGTGAGGAAATACTCTACTAAAAGAGAAAGGCTGAATAGTGGTATTTGGGAAGTTGGCTAACTATTTGAGAAAAAATAAGTTTAAATCTTTACCTCATACCTTATACTAAAATAAATTCTAGATAGGTTTGAAAGCTAAACGAAGAAGGAGAAAGAGGAGTAGGAGGAAGGAGAGAAGGAAGACGGGAGAAAGAGGAAGAGAAAAGATAAAGATCTGGAAGAAAATCAGGGAAATATTTGACACTCAAATGAGCAAAAGGCCAAAAGCAAAGGCAGAAAGGATAAGGAAAGCATCAGAAGGTCAAACCACATAAAAATGCAAAGCATATGTGTCAAAAGTCACCAAAAACAAAATCAGAAGGTAAATTCCAAGTTTAGAAAAATATCTGTAACATATATGACAGGCTTGACATTTTAAGAGCTTCTACAAATCACTAAGAGAAAAAATAGAAAATAGAAAAATGCACAAAAGAGATGAATAGGCAACTAACAAAGGAGAAGGGCAGATGTTAGCATCTATTTTTAAAATGCAGCAGGCACATGGTTTGGGGGATGCTGAATACAAGAACATAACCCGGGCTTTTAGGAGAAAGGGCCCTTGTTCCAGCTGGGGGCCAGTGGCCTGCTGGCCCCTCTCTGAGAAGCTGCCCAGTGACTAGGTGTCTGGGATACCAAGCTTGCCCTTTGCCAGGGCACAGGAGAAACAATCGCATCCTTTGTTGAGGCTTTCCCCAGAGCAAAGCCCATGGCCCCTCAGGGAGGTGGCGATATGATTCCTCTCCCTGTTTACCAGGGCAGACAGTGGGCTCCAGGGAGCTGGATCTTCTGCTTGCACAGCCAGCAAGCTGGGAGCTGGGCGGAGGCTCCCAGGGCAGCCTACTGAGCCAGGGAGCCATGGCCACAGGGGGGCAGTGCTGCCCAGGGGACATGCCAGCCACAGCCGGAGGCTGCGATGCCAGTGCTACGGAGACCGTAAAGCCCCTTTCTTCTCCTCCCCTCCCGGAGATGAGTCACAGCGGAAGCAAATGTCAGCAACTGCCGAGATCCAATGCGCAGGCAAAGAGGCGGGGGAGCAGGGACATAGGGCAGGCACCTCTGAGTCACCCTGATTTCTGCTCCAGAGCATCTGTTGCTCCCTGTGTTTGGCCAGCAGCCTAGGGCAACTGGGCCAGGCCAGTGGCCTAGTTTGCTGTTTAGCCCCAGCGGCCAATGGCAAAAGGTAAGTAAGTAGGTTATCTCCACTTACTCCCTGGCCCATTCATGTGACAAACATCCGAAGAGTTTCTACCAAGTGCCAGGCAGGTCAGGAGGCACTCTGACGAGCAATTTCTAGTGAACTTCTAAAGCCAGAGCCACATGAGTTCAGAATGTGTAATCTCAGGACCCTGGAGACTGGGTTTGACTGGGCAGGTCCCCAAATCATTGGTCTCCCTGCCACATCTCAAGTTCAGCTGCCGAAATTGGAACACCTCATCCTGGCAATGGATTCTTTGGTGTCTAATGCTGCCCCACCCCTGACTGGCTCCACCAGGTGGCCCTTATTCTGACCCCCTTCCCCCATTTCCTGCTCATTTGGGCCTAGGGGTGGTGTTTGTATCCCAGCCTGCAAAGGCCACCTGCCTCGCATGCCTCCCTAAGCTTGGCCAGTCTTCTGCTTCTGACTCTGCCCTGGATGTCTGAGGACTGCTTTCTTTCTCTCTCCAAAATCCTCATTTTTTTGCCAATAAAAAGCATACTTTTGTCACTTAGTCCAAAGGTGTGAGCTGCTGGATCTCAACATAGCTAGAGGCAGCCTGTACAGGTCTGTACTACTGGAGGCTGAACAGGTGGGTAGCTAGAGATGGCTGAAGAGACCCAGGAAGGGAGGACCTTTCTGGCGAAGAACGGGGAAGCATCAGAGAAAAGAAGCGCTGGGCCAGTGGCATGCATGAAGACCTTGTGCCAGGACAGAGATCAGCAAGAGTGTCAGACGGAGGAGGGGCTGAGTTCAGAAGAAGCTAGCTCTTTATCTCCTCTCTTTCATTCCTCTTCCCCTGCCCCCACCCCTTGAAGTTGGGTCTGACACTGAACCACATGGCAATGTAGCCATGGAGTTGACAACGGTGTCATCTTATCCACTCCCTCTACCCCTAGCCCTGCTTCCCAGTGGCTCCCAAGCGTCAGAGGTGCTCTACCTTCATTACAAGTGGACACGCTGAGGCCAAATGACTCAGCAGGAAACAGCAGAGTGGCAGATGGGATTAATTCCCAGGCCTCCTCACCCTGCACATTTCAGAGGATGTAGCCAGAATAAATGGGAAAGCGAGTACCCTGTGCCTTTGTTGGATGACCTGTTCATGGATTTGAAGGTGCTAATTTTCCTTTAGCATTCTTTAAAAATTAAAAAAAAAAAGTTTGCTATGGAATGTTCAAACAATATAAAAGTGTATAAAATAGAATCTAAATGAAAGCATAATTCTCCCCCAGCTCACATCTCACTGTTAACAGCTTGGTACGAATCCTTTTCTAACTATAAATAAATGAATGAACAAACAGATGAATGAATGAATGAATGAAATAAACTTGACTATAGCATTCTAGAACTTGCCCTGTTTCCTTCCTATAGTCTTATCGCCTTCTTATAAAGGCTCCTAGCTTCTCACCGTGTGGTCGACCCGGCCCTCTCAGGTGGACAGTGAGGGAGATGCCCGGTTTGACCTTTACAGGTGCACTTCCTCAGTGCACTCTGGGAGCAACTTGCGAATAACTTCCTAAAAGTGGAATTGTGAGAACGAAGGAAATGCTTGCTTCTGCTAGTCTCTTTTAAAGCTTGTAATTGCAAGGGGCTGACAGGGGCAGGACAGGCTGTGTCAAGCCACCACCCAGAGCGATTCCAGATGTCAGCCTCCAATGATCTCTCCTGGCCACCTGCTCCCCTGCTCCCTTGCCTGCCCTTCACCCCCCAGCCAGGAAGCAGCCCAGTCTAAAGCTTCTGCCTTCTAGCACCCCTGCTGCACACCCCCTTGTTTGACATCCACCAAACTCTGGCTATCGGAATCAACAACTGTCCCACCATAGAAAACCACCCATCCAACCATGAACTTGCAGTCTCCTTCTTGCAGCCTTGCAGCTCTGCCTGCGAACTTTGGTATCAAATCCTCTTTTCCCTCCTCACAGTTTGTTTCCAAATGCAAGTCAGGCCATCCCCATGACCCCAGAGCTGGGCCTACCTAGCTCTACTTGGAGTGTGTCTGCTTATTGTCTAAATGTAGGGTCTGGGGTCCACGCCGGGAGGCTTTAGGTGAGTGGCATGGGTCAGTAAAGCAGTAGGCTTTCATGGAGCCTGTCTTTACTCAGCTCTGAGCCAGGCACTGGGGGTGAGAAAAGAAATAGATAGAGGACATAAATTCTAACCCTGTTCTCCCCAGTACTTTGTGCTCTGCTACCCTGGTGCTCTGTCACACCCAACCCAGCACTGCTTCAAAGAGCAAAGTCAAAAAAATATTAATGAGGTCATAGTCTCCACCTCGTTCTCCCTGCCTCTGCCTTGCCCTCTCTGGAACATTCTTTCTCAGCTGTCACATAGCTGACAAGCAAAACTAACCCTGTAACCGCACTGCTGGGCCTTTACTGCTCAGTTCCCTAAAATGCCTAGAAGCTGCTTCGCACCTCTATACTGTCCCCTTCTCATCCAATTCTGACAAAATACTCACCCTCCAAACTTAGCATTGCACCCAGAGCCTTCCTTCCTTCACATGCCTGACCGTTGCTGTTCACTTTCTGAATCATAAGTATTGGATCAAGAGACAACAAGCTACTGGCCCTGTCTGCCCTCCGGGTCTGGGCTACACAGCCATGCATACAAATACTAGCAATGCCTTCCTTGGCCCTTGATCTCTCCCTTTTATCCTTCAGCCATTGAAAGGACAATGCAGTGGCCCCTTCTCCCCTTGAGGCGCCCAAGGGCAGGCACCATCGCTATCTAAGGAATGAGACTAGAACTACAGAAGGGGACTGGCCATACAGTGTGCTCTGAACTGGTAAGAGCCAGGTAGTGAGGATATTAGGTAGAGAGGCCAGGTAGAAAGGAGAGTGGCACCGCCCCACATGGAGTTTCCCAGCATCCTCCCTGGTTTCTTGTGCTCTCCCCTATGGGCCCCTTCTTTTAAGGGTCCCATTTGCTATGGGGGCTGCTGGGCAATGGTTTCAACAATAGGAATGGAAGGAAAGAGCTCCTTAGTTTCCAGTCCAGGTTCTGCTACTAAGTTCACTTTGTCTTGATCAAGTTGATTGACTTCAATAAAATTAAGGGTTTTGAACCAGATCAATGTTTTTCAGTGTGGTGTGGGTTGTGGTTCAGACTCAGAATCTCCAGGGAAGGGATCTGGCAGGTATGCGTTCATAACTTACACAAGTAACTTATGATCAGCACCGGCCTTAGCTCATCTCTGAAGTCCTTTGTCACCCCTCCATTCTCTGGTGAGGGCCATGGGGCATACTCACTGCGAGCTTGGGGTGGGCTGGACATAGAACCCAGGTGCTAACCAAGTGTTATACCATGAACTTGCAGTGTAGTAAAGAAACATTTCTATTATGTGATATGCCAGGCTCTATTCCAGCCTTATAACTATTAAGTCCTTTAATTCTCATAATGACTCTATGAAGATGTAACTATTATTATCCTCATTTTACAGCCAAGGAAACAGGCACAGAGAAGCTCAGTCTCTGCCCAAGTTTCCCTCAGCTGGTAAGTAGGGAACTGGGTGCCCACCCTGGCGGTTTGGCTGCAGACTCTGCTGTTAGCCAGCTCTGTTTCTCACTGTGATAAGCCCAGGAAATAAGGCTAGACCAGTGAATCCATGTGTGGCCCATTATAGCCATCATGAGCTTGTCATTTCCTTAGCTGTTCGGTGGTTTGCAGGCCTGTTTTCATCTGCCCCCTAGGCTGGAATTCCTTGAGAGCATGAACTATGTTTTGGTATCTCCAGCAGCTAGAATTGTGTGACATAGGGCAAGCCCTCAAGTGCTGCTAAGTGAATGAACGCACTAATGAAGCAAGGAAAGAAAGAAGGAAGGTATGCGTGTGAGAATGATGAGTGCTGGGATAGAGAGGGAGGCACCCTGTGCAAGGAAACCAAGGTAAGACAGGCACTGCACGGGCAGAGGTGAGAATCAGGGCTGAGGGAGTGGTTTTGTACCCTGATTGGTACATTATCCTGGGGTTAGCTAAGCAGTGTCTTCTGGACAGTCTCTGCAAACAGCCCACCTCCAGAAGGTGGCTCAAGTACTTGTTTCAGGGAAATCCTCGGTTTGGAGCTGAAGCCTTCCTGGGCCCTGCAGGCTCTTTGCCTTCCTCTCCAGAGGAAGGAGGCTCCTCCCAGGCCTCCAGGGCTTGTGTCCTGGGGGCAGGAAGCCAAGCTCAGTTTCCATCCACTCCTCCACCTCCCTTCCATCTCTCCCGGATCATTTTACTGCTCACAGGAGGCCCAGAGTGAGGTGTGGCTGTTTTTAAGGCTTTTGGCATTTATTTCAGGGATGAAAAAAAAAAAAAAAACCTTAAAATAACTGCTTAACACACTAAAAAATATTCTGACTTGCCTCAAATTTGTATGGGGAAAGGGATTATCATAAATACCGAAGGCCCCTGTTACTGTGGAGATGTGATCTTTTAGGCATAATAATAACTTCCTGCCTTAAACTAGGCCCTATGCTAAGTGCTTTTGGGGTTTGATCTCATTTAATCCTCATAACTCTGGGCCTCAGGTACTATGATGATGTCTATTTCACAGGTGAGGAAGAGGAGGTTCAGAGAGGTTAATAGACTTGCCCAAGGTCACACAGCTACTAAGTAGTTAGAGCAAAGATTTTAAAACAAGCATTTCTTGACCCCTTAAGTATGTATAACCAGACTCTGAGGACGTGCCAGTGGCCTCTCAGTATTTATTCAGTGCCTAGAAAACAGGCAAAAATTACCCAATTTCCACAGAAAAGCTACAGATGGACACTCCACTTCTTTTTCTCTCTCTCCTTCCTTCCCACTCTCTCTCTCCCCGTCTCTCTTTTTCTCATTTGCAAAGTGAGATATCAGGGATGGGATCTCCTGTGTTGTTTCTGGGAGAAGGAATTGTGTGTAGTTTTTTGTCATCTTTGTACTTTTTTGTATAGCTTGACCTTACAAAACCATCAACATTTATCTTTAAAAACATTAAAGTCATGAAGACATTACTTTAAAAATACATGTGGAGATTTATGTTTATTGAGAACATTATTTATTTTTAAATCCTATTTTTGCTCTGCCGGCCAGGAACAAAATTGAACTTTGTGCTCAATTGCACATTGAGTGTTTTCCTGTCTTTATTCCAGGACCTGGAGTCAGAAGGCCTGGGTTTGAGTCCTGATTCTACTATTTACCATCAGGTGGCTTTTTGGCAAGTTAGTTAACCCCTTTGTGCCTCAGTTTCCTCATTTAACAGTATCTGCTTCACAGGGTTCTTGTGAGGATTAAGTTATAAAGGTTAAGCACGTAGAACAATGCCTGGATCACAGTAAATATTTATAAATATTAGCTATTTTTCAGTTTTAATAGATTTTCACTGCCTGAATTTCATCCGGAAGCCATTTTTCAGGAAGGGCTCACGAATATTATATCTCTTCACTTGCCTCCACTTACCTCACACTTCATTTGCTACCTGTTCCTGGTGTCTTCTACTCCTGTCATTATCTATAACATCCCACTGACCTTTTAATTATATATAAATTCCACTGACTTTGTAGTTCATCAAATTCTAGATGGCACTGATTATAATCTGTACCATTATAGTATAAACCACTTAAGAAAAAAACTTAAAGACACCGTCAATTCTGAAATACATCCCAAGTTAGAGATGTTCAAATGTATAGGGATAAAAGTGTAACTTTAATCCATCAATACGGTAAGAGTGCTCTGCTCTCTTTATTCCTGACTTGGGCCCTTCCTGACGATGAACTGTTCCTGGTCCTTCGACGCATTAGTTGACCTGAATAAGTCTTCCACCCAGTCCAGTCTGGCCTCCAGGACTCTGTGCCAGTGCCACTCCAGTGGCTGGTATTTCTGCTGGGTCCGCTCCAAGACAAGTAACCTTGTCCACACAGCTGGTAGAAAGTACAACAAATCCAGGTTTCCCCTGGATTTGGCAGCTTGTAACCTGAGCTAATGTTAATCTTTAAAGCCAGTGGCTGTGAGGTCACCTGATTTTCTTACCTCCATTGACCGTTTTGCTGCTTCCTGCTTCGGCCTGTCTGAGTTAGGTTGTTCTGACGGGAAATAAAAATTATTTGCTTGAGATAAGTTCCTAAGGAGAGAAATGTGGAGGAAAAAGCTAACCAACGTCCAATGTAATTTCCCCAGGCAGTGGGCAAAGGACAGAGCTCAACAGTCATTATCTTGTCTGCGTGGGTTTTGATTACTCAATTATATTTGGAGTAATTCCTTCTTTGTTTTTTGCATAATTCAGTGAATGGTGGGGTGTGTTAGGAAAGGTTCAGCCTGACATCATGCACGACCCCGCAGGCAGGGACTAATTTAGGAGTCTGATGTTGACTGAGTGCCTTTCCTATCGTGCCCATCCATGGCCATTATGGAGAGAAACAGGGCTCTGGAAACAGAGTAACTAGAATTTAAATCCCAGATGTCATTTCTTAGCTGGATGACCTTGAGGAGTGAGTTGGTCTCTGAACCTCCAGAGTCATAAAACAGGGATAATAATACTTCAGAGTTGCTGGGAAGCACCAGGAATAGCAATGAGCACACGGCCAGTTCTCAACAAATGCTAGTAGAAACAAACGTCGAATGCCTACCATGTACTGACACTGTGCAGATATGAAAGAAAAGCTAACACTATTCACGTAGCAGAGGCATTATTATAGCATTTTTTATATAAAAGCTCCCCAAGTTTCAAGCTGTTAAGCAGCCAAGCCAGCAATCATCCAAGTTTTTCTTGGGACTGCAGCCTCAGCCAGCACTTCTGCAAAGTTCTCTGGGCAGCAAGCCCTGGGGTGAGAAACTGGGCCAGCCTGCTATATGAATATCTTCTTGGTCTGAAGCCAGGTGGGCCAAGCCTAGAAGGCTAGGTTTTTGCCAGGTGTTGAGCAGCATGACCTAGACAGTCTGAGGTAGCTGTTTTCTTGTGGCACAAGCTAGATGGGCTGGCACTTGTCTCTAATCCAAACTCACCAACCCAGGGCTGCTTCCATGCCTGCTGACAAGGGGCTTGTCTCTCACCTTTGCATGACTCCAAAAAACAGTCACTATGATCCAAATGCCAGCCAGGGTCAGAGCCCCATGAGAGAAGGCTGAGAGAACCACCCCCTACCCAGGCATCATTTGACTTCTAAATGAGGCACCAATCCCTAGGAAGGAATAACTAGCAACAGGGCATACTTGAAAGGCCAAGGAAGCAGTGTGGAAATTAAATAAGACTGATGGAATTCAAGAAAGGGGAAAGACCACTTGGGGCTGAGGCAGCTTGTCTATAACCATCAAAGAGGCTATCTAGGTCATAAACTCAAAAACCTACAAGATTTGGGAATGTGAAATTAGAATGAGTGACATAGGCTTGTATCACAAAATAGGGGACGGTGGGGGCAACCTTTGACTTGGGGCTGCAGACCCTTGCAATACAGTTGGCCCATAGGAATGTTTGCTTATTCTCTTCTAAGTTCAACTGATATCATTCAAGAGAGAACTTGAAAACTATATAATTCCTGCCAAATCCTCCTAGGGGTCTTGGAGGTGGGGAGATGGTTGAGGAATACAAAAAACGGCCATGTGATCTAACAGAGCTTCCATTTAAGAAGTTTTCAGGAATCATTCTTGCTGGTCCTATAGTAAGCTTTAACTGTGATTTTTCCTCATAATTGCTGTGAGACAGACACTGGAAATCATATGACTTACCAGGTAGACTTCCCATTTTGTTAGGTCAGAGCCAAATATTTGGCTCATTTAGTGCAAATGTATGTCTTTATGGTTCTCATTTTATATTAGCCTCATTTCCCTTTCTCAAGTATCTTTTAATATACATCATTTTTTTTTTCCTGTAAGAATGTCTCATTATTAATAATATATACAAAACAACTTACTGGAATTGCCACTTCATCTATCTTCATTACGAGTCATTTCAGCTCTAGTTTCCTGACTTACATTAGATGATTTCTACAGTTCACACTATTTTTGGAGAACAATTTTTAAAAAGAGCAATTAGTGTTTCAGAATTATTTAAAACAAAATAAACAAAAAACCCTGTCACCAGCATCACTGTATTATAGTTTATCCTCAACAAAGTCTAGGGTTTATTTTCACATTAGAAGAGCAACTTCTAATTACAGCATTACAGGTGAAAAAAGTTCCTGGACGTTATTCTAAAAGAGAAACCACAAGGATAATCATAGTTGTAGTCTCTATTAGGGAAATTAATGCTGGGGTTAATCTAAATTGAATTAAATCGCTTTTCTTTCCTCAATCCTAGCCTTTCTTTTTTTTTTTTTCCTGATTCAACTGTTCAATCTGTATAAATACCAAACCACAAACACACAAAGCTACCTAACCACCTGTAATGAAACAAGTCACTTTACACTTGATCCAGACCAAATGCTTTGCTTTCGGCTAAAGGCAAGTTTTACAGAGCAAAGGGCAGGTTGAGATTGTGTACTAATCTTCATTCCTCCCAAACATCTTACCATAAACATAAGCCAAGGTTACAATGACCGTTTCTCCAAGTTGCACTTTATTGTTCACTACCAACAGTTCTTACTTCTGAGGGGAGAGAACTTAAAAAAACAAAAACCAGTGTACTCTAACTGATGCTTTACCTATGGTTTTGAAATGGACATATAATAGCAAATCCATTTATAACTCTACGATATTATGTTTAAGATATATACTTATAGTTGAAATGCATTCGTAGGCCAGAACCTGGTCAGAATTACTTGGACAAAATGTTTATCACCCACAAACCTTCACTCTGATTAAACTTTAGGTTGGATTCACTGTCTCCATGGTGTTTGGTTTGTGAGACAATGTTTTCCTTCTCATACTTTTATTTTCTTATCCCTGTGCAGGCTGGCCGACAGCCAAGTCCCCTGCATACATCAGCCACTAAGCATGCTCTGGTGTAGTCTAGCCATTTTTGGTCTTGCTGTCCTGAGGGCTGTGCAAACCAGTTGAATCCAACTTTGCCTCAATCACAAGCAGGCAGGGCATTTCAAGGATCATAAATTTAAAATTTGCCAACCTAAGATCAACTTACAGGATTTAAAGTCCGTTGAAATTGTGAAAAGATAGCTTGGCTGCTGAGTGTGTGTCATTTTCCTATGTTTGCACATACACTAATGGGGTACTAAACGAGGAAATCAAATCTGAACAGAAACGATCTCCTGCCAGTTCTACGAATGACATACTTGTGGCAGACTAGAAGACAGGAAGCAGCATTTTTTTCAGATATTTGAAATACAACTTTATTCTGATTCTAAACAAAAAGGAATGGGAATGACAATAACAAACAAGATTTCACCACTGAATACCGTGGTGACCTTAGCAGTCTTATTTGAAACTCAGTAAAGAAACTGCGTTCCAAAACAACTAAATATGCGGGTCCAAAATATGAAGGTATTTTTTTAACTGCCACGTTCACTTTGAAGCCCATTCATCTTCTTCAGCACCCCAAAGACTAAGCACATGTTCTGCTTAGCTACATAATAAGTGGCAAACATGCTGCACCACTGACATCACAGGACAGTTACCTATATAACTAGACTTCTGACACTGGGCTCCAGCTTCACTCTCACAGGCTGTCATCCTCATCCAGCAGAGCAGTTGTCTGAATGACCTCTAGATCATGCTCATATTGTGCTGCTTAATAAGTTTGGGTTCATGACAATCTCTGGTAGGAAAAGAGCAGGCATGGCAACTAACTCCAAGTTAGGGTCTCCAAATAGTTTTCTAGCAAGCCAAAGAAAGGGCTTTTCAAAGTTGTAGTTACTTTTGGCAGAAATGTCTAATACTGAAGTCTTCTTTCGGTGGAAAACTGATTTTGCCTTAACTTTCTTGTCCTTAATATCCACTTTGCTGCCAAACAGCACAATGGGGATGTTTGTACCAGATCTCTATGCCAAATAGGCACATTCTTGTAACTCTCGAAGTTATATCAAACATTGTAATGTACACTGGGCTTGTATGTAATAGCTATCTCTTAGTCCACCAAATTTCTCCTGACCAGCTGTGTCCCATACATTGAACTTGACAGGTCTTCTGTTGGTGTGAAACACAAAGTGGTGGACCTTGACACTCAAGGTAGATACATACTACTTCTCAAATTCACCAGATGACGTTTCACAAATGTAGTTTTTCCAGTCTCGCCATCACCAATCAATTCAAGTTTGAACTGAACTTGGGGTTTTCCTTGGGCAGCCATCATGGTATTACTTCCAGAAGCATTTCTGGACCCATCCGAGCGAAGCACTATCATTTTTAAATCATGTAGCTAGAATCTGACTTTTGTTAATAATCCAATCACTTCTTCCCTACTTCTCTTGCTTTTGCTCACTCAGGCTAAGGTATTACCATCCTATTGTTACCTTCTTCACAAGAGACAAATGGAAAATATAAGTGTGTTTCTACTTCACTCACATTCGCAATCTTCCTTTCATCTTGGAACTATGGTTTTCACTGGAAGAGGTAGCAAGCAATTCTGGCCTTCTCAGAGAATGTATCATCCAAAAATGCTACTGTTACTTGGCCAGATAAATTGGTTGGAGAGTAAATAATTTAACAGTGTGAATAACTAATACGTCTTATTTTAACATTACAAAGCAGATATACTACAAATTGGAAAAAAAAGATCAAACCAGATTTAAAGATAAGGTGCTTTTTTGCTTCTTTTTATAAAATATAGGCGATTCACAGTAAGTAACTTTGGCAAATTTTCCACTGGCTTTCATATTTATACCCTACACCTATGTACCATCAACAGAACCAACTTTAAGAATTTCCAAATAATTTCTTAGTGAAAACCATCAAGTCTCCCAGAGCACACATGGCTAATAAAAGTTTTGCTTTTTTTTTTGCCTACACAAAGGACCACATCACTAGATTTTTCTTATGGCTACTTTAACCAGATAGATTTACCATAAGCCTGTTAGTTCTTCTAAAAGATCTTATTTTTCTTTTGCTCATTAGTTATTTTCCTTTGTTCTAGAGTTTTTAAAGCAAGCACTATTGCAACAGTTTTCCTAGAACAAGTCAATGTAAAAGCTGAAATCATGAAGTACCAACGCTATAGTAGTGCCCTATACTTGTTCTATTTCTTCATTCCCTTTCTTGCTTAATTTGCTTGTGGTGCTCCAACAACCTTACAATGGAGACAGACAAAAAGTATTAAACCTTCCAACATATTTAAGAAACTTCTGCAGAAGACAGTGTTTTTCTACAAGTCTTTAATTAAAAAACTCAACAAAAATATATAATCGAGTATTTTACATAATGTATACATTCTTATTATCTGCAGGTAAGATAAATAACAGAAGGCAAAAGCAGGTATACTGTACTGCTTCTTTGGCAAGTCACCAATACTATCCCCTGCAGAAACATAGGGTATATGTTAAAAAAAAGAAAAAAGAAAAAAAAAAGCGCCCAAGCAAAAAACCATGGTCTTAAAATAATTGTCCCTTAATACAAACAAAATATTTAGCAATAATACAGTAGATGGGTTTTCAAATTGCCTAAAATTTATAATACTTTATACTAAAGGGTTAAAGTAGCAAGCTGCTTTCCAAAATTAAGGCTTGTAACAATAGTTCGAAGAAAAGGGGGGTGGGCAGGAAGACATCCTTTTTCTAGTTATATCCTGGCTCTGTTTTAATTTAATAATGTCACATTCAAACTCTACCTCTCAGAAGCCATTCCTAAGGAAAACATAATCCTTTCCCTAAACGAAAACTGTTTTATCTGCAGGTCAATTGTCTGGCCAACCTCCCTCCAATCAAACGCATATTTTATAGGAGGCAATTCAGCTTTCTTGAATCAATATTTACCATTCTAAACTCAGTGTCCCAGAATAAAAAAAAAATTCCTTCCACTTTATAGCAAAGATACATATTGGGGCTCTAGTGAAGCAATATATACATGTTGGAACTAAAACTTAGGAAAGCAAATGGGTCCATCCAACACACAGCAGCTTAGATCTAAATATGTACAAGTATATATGTTTTCACAGTTAAATTTTAGAAAAAAAATGTACATATGTTCAGAAATACTTCTACAATCTATAAATAACATTTAAAAGCCCAACTGATCAAAATGCACTACAAGAATGCATCAAATTAAATAAATCTTCTAAACCTTGAAAAACAGATACTTAAAGTCAATAAAGCTTGAGGTTTATGTAAAAGGTATTGTCAGTCCCTACTACTAGGGAAGGCAGAGTCCTCTAAATACGATAGGAGAGAAACTCCAATACTTTAGAAGGAATCGGTAGCTCCTGGACTTCTTGGGTGGACATCACTCTCCGGATTGACATGCGACATAAATGTTGAAGGCTAGGAATTTGCCTTGGAGTGGCCCAAAAATACACACTTCCATCATGTGTCCTAAACAGAAACAAAAAAATTCACAAGCTCAGTTACCCAAGTACATATATTTCAACATCCTACAGCTCAAACAACTATCATCCAAGGCTGTGTATTAGTAACAAAATGCACATTAAAACCTAATCAAAGTGACCTAACCAATGATCTCCTCTATGACAAAGTAACAGTATTATAAAAAGCCCTCATGAAAGATTTACTGACATTAAATATTGGCTGCGTTGACCAAAAACCACCTTAAATTGTCTCTTTTAAGAAAAGAAAAAAGAAAAGATAAAGCGATTTACCCAGCAGCTAAAACACTGCCATCAGTAGAAAAGGCACAGCAAAGACCATTGCTTAAAGGTGCAACTTGTACTGGATAATCCTCATCAATTCTCCAGAACCTCACCATTCTGAAAAGGAAATAAACTGTTAAGTATCTAGTAGGAAATTTAAGGTAAAAGCAACTTTTAAAATTGAGAAATAAATGCCACTGTGTTCTGAGTCATAAAATATATACGCAAACAAATCACTGCAGCAAGAAATTACTATAACTTGCTTATAAAGTATTTTATAGTCTACATCGTTTGATAATTTGGATCAACTCACACTTACAGAGACTATAATGCATGTCTGCCTTCTCTTTCCAGTTCAGATCTATAACACTCACAAATGAAAGCTTTCTCCTTATTTTCTTACACTTACAACCCAATCATGGCTGATCTGTTTTGTTCTTTCCAAGACATTCATAAAGCCTTTTCACCTAGGTAGAGTGTGTCCAGGAATGGCAAAAAACTGACATTCAGAATCCATCTCAGCACACCAGAAAAGAATGATTGCTGGCAAATAAAAAAGAATTCTTCTTGTATGTTTGCTAACATTCTGGAAAGATGATAATGTTGCTTTCTGAATTAATGTGACCAAATTTCTTAATGTGAAATCCATCCATGTTGTATGATAAAAGCATGTGAAAATGGAATGGCTATATCTAGTTTCTGCTTCTTACCAATAAGCAACATATCTCACTCATGTGATATTTCATTTTATAGTCTCAACTGCAGTAGATACAAATTACTCCTTTTACTATTTCACTTTGACAATGTCCTTCTGCTTCAGTCTTTGTAAGATATTACTGAAAAAAAAAAAAAAATCTGTGAGCTAAACTAAAAGCTAAAAATCTACCAGTCTGCCTAAACTAGCTAACAAACAAGGAACACAGGGATAGGCACATGCATTATCTTTAGTTTATATGGGTACTGTTCAGGTCAATATTCTTTAAGACACACCAACATCTCCCAAGGTCTTCTCTAGAAAAAGAAACATTAAAAACCAAACTGCAGAAAGCCTTTTTTTTTTTAGTCTTAAGAATATTTTCATGAAGTAAAAGGATGAAAGGAAATTTTTAAAAGACAATAATGAATAGGTCAAGCTATAATTCACATACTTACTTATCATCAGCAAGGCTTGCAATATGCAGTCCATCATGACTAAAAGATACGGATCGTACCCATCGGTCATTTGCCCCTCCAGCAAATATTGGAGTAGGTGGGGGAAACAGGTGCCTGAGATCAAAAAACACATTTTCTGTGGAAATGAGTCACTTCAAGAAACAAAACTACCCAGGAACAAAGTACATCTGTCTTTGAGTAATATTTAAAGTGGCTTTAATGAACACAACTAAGACTTAAAAGGTGATATATCCAACTTAAATCAAAGGGACTTGAAAAGGATTACTGATCTCTCTTTTACAATGTGGTTTAAGACACTAAAATTAAGTCCCATTTTAGTTTTAACTATTTTTCCCCAACATAAAACTCTAAATATAATTACCACTTCTAAAGAATCATGTACTATTCAATAAGACCTGTATCAAGAGAGCTAAATTTATTTTTAGAATTTATATCTAAAGCTTTGCATTATTGAAGGGCTTAAATAATATTGAAATTTTAAATTACAATAGACTGCAATTTTAGGTTTCATATGTCAGCGATCCTAATCATTCATGTAATTTCTTAAAAGCTATTCTGACAGCCAGAGATGAATTACAGATTAAAATCATGCTGTACCCACCCAAATTCCATCAGAATGTCTCCAGTATGTGGATCCCAGATATACACTCGCGTATCATAAGATGCAGTAGCCAGTAATGCTCCATCAGGAGAAAAGTCACAAGCTACAACATCATGGTGATGTCCCTCTAGTTTCTGTATCATAGTATATTTATCCATATTCCAAAGGAAAACCTGAAATAAAAAGGCAAATGTTATAGCTTCATTCAGACACACACAGGACATAATGGCACATCTTATACTAAAACTGCTAAATTTAATTCAGATTATATTAAATTAAACATGATAAATTACGAATAATTAAAAGAATATGCTCAGTGTCATAGATTAAAATCTGTCTTAAAGTTAATTAAGGTAGACATGCAAATTCTATTTCAAATTTCTGTTAAATGTTAATTAAAAAATAAGCCTAAACATTAAAAAGGCAGTGCAATTTAACCACAAAGTTATACTGACATCCATTTATTCCAAAAACTAATTAACTAAAATATACAGAAATAAATAGAGTTAAGTACTACAAACCCCCTTCTTTTATTTTTCCAGAAACTACCAAATTTTTAAAAAATATACAGACAGAAAATGTAAGGTTAACAAATTGTTACTCCATTGGCATCTCCCTTTGAGATAATCACTTGTTTACAAAAGGCTTGGGTCACCAACGTGAGCCTAGGAAGAGAAACAGATACTGCAAGCAAAGAGAATTTTCACAGCCAAATGAAATTTCTTTGGCAAACAACAAGGATGTTAAACCACATTACACAATGAAAATGCTAATTTATGAAAACAATACAATTAACATTTCTGTGAATCAAGATTTGCTAATCTCATTTTTCCCAAACTGACCACATCATTAGTCATTTTAAGTATAAAACATTTAAATTACTGTAGTACAAGTTCACATGTAATTTTAGATTTTAAAATCAGTGGTTAGACTGTGCAGAATATCTCTAAATAGGATTCTAATGTTTACTGCAGTCTGTTATTAAATGTGAGTTGGAGGTTTATAACAATCCTAGTAAGGCAATCTCTCCTCCTCTTGGGATAAAGCAATCCTTTTGGCTACATTTTTTTCTGCACAGACACAATACATTACTTCCAAAGAAAAATAAATACAAATCTTAAATTGGATCACACATAAGGAATCTCTAGCATCTCAAAGAATTCCAAAAAACAGTACAGAGAAACCATCTGAAAGCCAATCGCATTACATTAAATTGGTTTCACATGTCAGACTCCCAATTCCGTCCCACTGGAAGATCAATTTACTTGGAGGAGTCAGTGGGTTTCACTGTGGGGGAAATTATTTTAAAAAAGAAAAAAGAAAGAAAGAAAAGCAGAAAGTGGACATCGACCAGCACCTGTGTACGTACAGTACACCTTGCAGCCGAATGCAAGGTTACTTCATCCTATGGTAAAGGTCGCCCCCAGCCCGGTAGCCAGAGATGCCACTCTTTCTGCCCAGCTAACACCATTGTGCGCCTGTGTGCGAGTGGTGCCAGCATAACCTCAATCACACCAATATTGCTGCCACCACCTGTGACAGGGAAAGCAAGAAGCATATGGAAAACACACAGCCTAAAATAGCAATGTCAACATCTAGCTTTGCTCTTCTTATGATTTTTAAAGAACTGTATATTTTTTTCTATATTTCTAATATTTGCAACTATCATTTTAACACACTTCTGGCTAGATAAAATGCATTTTAACCAGCCTCCCACCCCCCCAAAACCCCCATTATTTCAAAGTGTATTGTGATTATCATATGTATTTGGACTTCAACCATTTTCATAAATATCTGAAGCTAATAAGACCTCCTTAACTATAGTAACTCAGAGCTGGTAGACAACTAAAAGAGATCAATAAACATAACCCTCTTGAGTCTTTATACTTAATCTGTCTACAGGTATGCTATGCCTGTTAGCACAAAACAGACCTATCAAATTTCTTCTATAATTCACTCTAGGACATACATGAGTGCTATTTTTATTCTTATTAGGCTTTTAAGTTACTTTTTTCAGTTAAATGTCCAGGACCAGCTGGGACTCAAAACTTTTTAAACAGCAAACTGGACAAAAAAAAAATAGAACAACAAAGAAGACAATTATTAGCAAGGGAATGTCTTAACATTTGGACTAGATCTCTTCTATAGCACATAAACTTTCCTAGATTTTAGAAAAAATAAATTTGACATACCCCTTATTTTATGAATATTATCTCTAACTAAAAGCAATCCAATTTCTCACTTTACAATCAATAACTGTATTTAATTTCCCTCATGCAAATTCTCCCCCATCACGAAATAAAACATTTAAGATATTCATGACACCGAGCACAAACTTAATAGGTTCTTAGATTTAAAATGATTATGCACATATTATTATAATCCACTTCACAATGAATGTACAAGAACTTTGACACATACTGCTTTATTGGCTCCCACTGAACACAGCATGGAAGAGTCAGGAGAGAATACACAGCTGTATACCCAGTTCTGATGGCCCCTCAATACTTTCATCATGTTTCCTGAACAAAAAGAAATACCTGTGTTAATCCTAGAATTCACTTCAAACGAGGATCATTCAAAAATGGCAAAATCATAGAATCACAAACTTCTACAGTGGCAATGATTTACCTATAAGAGGGGCTGGCAATACACATTAGTTGCTCATTTTTGTAAATGAAGTTTTATTGAAACAGAATCATGCTCATTTGTTTATGCTGTGCTCCAATGGCAGAGTAGAGTAACTATGGCGGAGGTATCATGGCCCATAAGCCTAAAACATTTGCCATTTGGCCCTTTAAGAAAATGTCTGCTGACTCTTCATTTATAGAAAATTCTTTTAGTCTAATTCCTTTATTCTACAAATGAAGGAACTGGACCACTGAAAGGTTGAGACTTGATAACTGCCTTCAAAATGCCTTTTCAACCTTCTTTTTTTGATAACCTAAATTCCACTCCAAGGCCCCTATGCATTATACCTGAAACACACAGTTACAGCTAAGAATACTTTAACTCTTTAGTTTTACAGATACTTACTGACTGCCTACTACATTCCAGGCAGTGAGGATACATCTGTGAATAAGACAAAGTCCCTATTCTCTTGTAGCTTACATTTTACTGAGTCTATTTTCTTAACTGAAAATACGTTGAGAAAGAAAGCACTATTTGATCTGCAAAAAGAGATAAAAATTTAATCATCAAAACTATTTTAACTGTTGGGGTCACTTCACTCAACAGCTGAGCAAACAAAGAATTGATAAAATGCAGAAGAGGTACCTTATGGTTTAGAAATAAACATATTATTTTATTAAGCAATGGTTGTTATCCATCGGCTGGAACAAGTCTCCAAATCTGAGGGGTCTGCTTCCTACTATATTCAGTTTAAGCTACCTTACCCTTAAGCAAGCCTGACAACTTCCAGCCTGAGGTCGTTAGACAACTACCAGATCTTATTTAAATGTAAGGTTTTAATTAAAACTGTAAACTCTTTCATTAGAGGCTAAAAAGGAGAAGAAATAATTATCTTTGGTCCTCTCAAACAAGGTAGACTCTCCAAAACTTTGTTAAACATCTCAATCATCAAAGTTTCTGAAAAAGCCGAGTATTTGACACTGATATACTTTTATAGTATTAGAGGACAAATCTTTTCTTTTTTTATAAGATAATTTCTTACTTAACCTATCTAACTTATTGTGCTTACTAACATTTACATGTTACAAATTCTGGTTTCTAAATCATATTTAATCTAAATTTTATTAGATCACTAAGTTATATCTGATATGTTTGTGCTTCAAGGTCTACTTAAATTTTTCACTAAGCAGAGGTTAACTGAGGTTAATAACCCTTCCTAAGGAAATAAACACAGACCAGTTCACATACAACCCTAAAACGGATCCAGATTTTGTCTTCGAATAGTTGATACAGATCTGTGTGGTTACTTTCAGAATAATATCAGATTGTTTACTTAGAGTAACTGCTGGCTCCTATTCTGGGTCACATTTATGGTTTTTGTTTGCTCTACACTGGGAAAGGGACTAAAGGACTAAGCAGAGAACAAGAAACTTTGATCATATGCCACTTTTAAAATCTAATGCCGTAGATAAACCCAATACCTCTCAGTAGTAATATTAAAAAACTAATTCTTTTTCACAGCTTGAGTAAAAACAAAAAAACATACCATCATCTTTTAGGTCCCACACTCTCAGAGTTTTGTCTCTTGAAGCTGACACTAGGATCAAGCTCCCATCTGGAGCAAAAGTTAAATCTCTGACCACTTCAGTATGATCTACCAAGTTAAGGAGGAGTTTTCCTAAATGCAATGGAAGGGGAAAATAAGACAATGTTAATAATTTTATCCGTTTCTATTTTATAAAAGTTTTCCTCACCATTTAAAAAGAAATAATGAGTAGAAATGCTTGGGCACTCCCTTAGCTTACCAAGTGTAAAATGACTTAGTAGTGCTTTTACTATTACCTTTAAAGATTCACTATTTACATTGTTTTAAAATGAATTATTTCCAGGATAGCAAAGCTATATATATTAGAAAAAGTTAAAAGGGAATTCCTGAAATGTACACAAACTCCGGGATCAAGTTAATTTAGTATCAAGAAAACCTACATTATCATTTCTAAATCTTTGTACAGTTTGTTTTTAAAATATAAAATCAAATTTTTCCTTGGCCCTGGATTACTAATGAATGTCAAACTCCTCAAAAGATGCATGTTATCCCACTCACATCAACTTAAATTTTCAAACATAATCTCAGTGAAAAATATATACTCTATTCATCTAATACTGTAAGAGTTTTGTTTTTATAAAAATCTATGTGCTTACCTTAAATTTTTTCAAGAATCCAATGAAACTTAATGACTCATTATCTCCACTTAATGTTAGTATAATTTGCTGTGTACTGATATACATATTGTTTTAATGCTCATTTAAAAAAATTCTTCAAATTTTTTACTACGAACTATCAGCCACTATCAAAAACTGTTTTAGGTAGTGAGCAACACATTTACTTTTAATTGCCCAAAGAATGTAACTTCTAATCCCATTTGGTTAAACTTTAGAAAAAATGTCACTAAAACCTTCCAAAGGTTAGATGATTGTTGAAAACCAGATTTACCTTGAAACCTGTAAGATATCAGTCACTGAAAACTATCTAAGAAAACACTTTGCTATTTGAGTTATAAAACTAAATTACTAGTTGAAAGTGAAAATTAACTAAACATTCCTTAGAAATGCTGTAATATTCTTTGAAAAGTGATCAAGCAGTGTGAACTCTATTAACCTAAATTAAAACCATAAAGATGCTATTCAGGCCAATTATAAAGACACATTCACAGCACCAATTCTTGCTCTTTAGGAAGTTAAAATCCTCAAACCATATATCCTACTGCCTATGATCAATACCCTACATCATAAAACTATCAAGTTTGCTTTTAGGACTGTGATTCCATACCTGTATATGCATCCCATATTTTGATACGTCCATTGTTTAACCCTGTGGCAAGGAGTAGTTGATCTTGTCCAAATCTGAATCGATGCCATTCTATATTTACACAGCGACTCTGTTTTTCTGGAACTGAGGATCCAAAAGCAAGGCTCCAGACTATGTCACCACAGTCTATAATATGTTCACGAGGCTTATTTTTCTGAGCACCATCACTATTTTGTCTCGACAATCTCAAACTGCTTGAATTGGTGACATTCTTGGTGCCATGCAAGAGACTGGGGGTGGGGAAGAAAGGTCAGATTGAGATCTAGTTATTACTACTCCTATGAATACGAAATGATAAATGTTTGCTAAAACAACCTCGATATCATTATAGTGATATTAAATAACAATAGAATTCTATAAATGGGAAGGGGAAAAGTTATTAGCTATGAGGACATGACTGAATAAATTCAGATCAAAAGAAATTCTCAGTGGCTGAAAAAAAGATAAGTTCAACAGTAAAGTAATTTATAACTTAATTGTTTCAAATTTTTCCTCAAAACCAGTATATCAATTAGGACTCCTTTAATTAACCTAAAGTATTAACAAGCAAAAGAACAAAACCAAGAACTTAAGATATTGTGAAGCTGACAACAGAAAATTACCTTTAAAAAAAAAAACACAATAATCAGTAGTTTCTAGACCTAAAACAATATGTAAATAAGGACATTAATTAATAAATACAACCACATAGGTCAACTAGACACAAAAAACATGGAAAGATTAAATTTAGTATGAAACATTTTAGAAAAACTTTCAACAAATACTCAAACGCAATTAAACCCAAGCGGAAGATTGTTAAGTACATAAAAAGTAATCACATGATCTATGCACCACTGTTATCTAATAAAATGTGAAATCCAAAAGTGTCACATAACAAAGGTCACCTGACCTGGCACAACACAATGTATATACTACACCAAGGCACAATTAATCTGCCTTTTAATACACAGAAACACTTAAAGACACAAAAGTATCTGAGAAAATGTCCTACACATGTAAGATCAGACAATTCTTCCCACAAATTTTCCAATAAATATATTCAGCTTATGATAAAACATTATTTACAACAGTCTACGAAGAAAAAACTTAAATACCAGAATCTTTTCATTACTCCACACAGAAAAAAACCAGGAAATTCTACAAACAGACACAAAATACAAAAAAGAAAAGAGCCTTACAAGTTTTTAAGGCACGGGGACCACGGAACAAGCTTTACTGTACGATGTCCTTGGGACCAAGCAAAGTACGAACCATCTGGAGCAAAAGCAACAGTCCAATTTTCACGACCACATTTCTTGTCAAAAGGAGCTGCTGGAGCTAAAAGTTCACCTATAGTACGTGATCTCACTAAAAGGAAAAATAAAAATACAGGATATCATACATAACAAACAATAAATTTGAGACTGCTTCCATATTACTTTGGGATTTACTCAACTCCATTGAGTACTTCCTAAAGGGCAAACAATGGACAATTCCATGTTTTTAATTTAGAGTACTTATATTTAGCATTCATAATAAAAGGTGATATATTAACAGTGTAAACAAGCACTTCTGTGTTTAACAAGCATGATCAATAAGCTCTTACTGTACATGTGTGCGTGCAAACTCAGCTGAATTTCCTAAATTTTGGGAAAGGGTCTTTATCAATGTATCATCAATGCTGTTGCTGTCTTAGGTTGGTCTTAGTTTCAAATTTTGCTATTCTTCCTTTTTAGTTCTAAGTTATTGTCAAGTTTATTTTCCTTATTATCTATTTTGTGGTCAGTTGTCTGGTCATCTCTACAGTGCATTTTTATATTTTTGGCTTAAACTTTCCAACAACTAAACTTCCATATGTTCTATACATTGCAGTTCAAATAGGAACTACTTATACTCCTATTGCTAGAGCAGATACATGCCCAAAATCCCAAAATGTACTTGTTCAGTGACACTTCCAAACTCAATGCGCTCCGTCAACAGCTAGTGTAGCATCTAGCTGTTGGTATATGGGTATATGACAGGTGCTCAGGAAATATTTATTGAACGAATATGAAAGCACATGTATAAGCTCCCATTCTTCAGTGATTTAAATATTTCACTGACCAATTCTTTGATACATTAACAAATAAGTTATGGTTTAAAAAGTAAACAACGTTGGGACCTATTTTTTCTATATTTATAAATACGAATATCTAATAAGGCTCATTCTAATTTGGTGCAGCTGAGATGATCAGAAATTTTCTTTTGATGACTCAAAATATTCCTCCTTGCCACTCCACCCAATCAGTCCTGATTCTGACCTAAGAGGATAAGCCTATCCTTGCTCTCATATGACATTCATACAGCGAAGACAGCCAAGATTATCATCAACTAAATCTTTTCATCAGGCTAAAATCTCTAGTCCTTTCAATCATTCCTTAGATTACACAGCTTCAAATCCATTTCCCATCTTCACCTTCATCATACTTTCCTAGATAAACTCGTTAGTAATGGCCTTCATCAAAGTGGTACCCAGACCTAGCACAATACTTCAGGTGTGGCTTAATCAAAGCAGCAGAACCCCCAACCTATCCCCACCTCACTTGTATCAATACAGCATAGGTGACATTAACTTCACTGGTAGTTAACATGACTTTATTAATAATGAAATTTACAAACAAGTGACCCTCCTATACCAGAATTTTTTTTTTTTTTTTAAATATATAAATGATTTCTGAAAGGGCTTGCTGCTCCATGTTTCCTTACATTCCTTCAAGCCCAGTCTTCTATGGTCATTTCACTAGAGTGTTTTATGTGCTTGGCCCTTGAATTTTCGACCCTTACCTAAATTATTTTTTTAACTTCAGTTTTTGTTTAACCACATTTATCTTTTAAATCTATAAATTTTAGAAGGAAAAACCCCCACCAAAGTTCATAAATAAGAGAAACAACTTTTAAAAATTCAACTGAAAAATGCAAGCATTATCTTACAAAGGAAAAGCCCCTGGTTAAACTAGATGAGTATACTTATGAAATTTCTATCTTGAAAAATAGATTGGCCCTTGCATTCCACTTCAAAAACATCTAGTAAATTAGACTAAAACTCACCTCCCCTAGAGCAAACATAAGCAAGACTAACTTTCCCACAGAAAACTCATTTTTTTTAAGTCTGTATTTTAGGATCACTTTGTATTTTCTTTCAGAATCCAAAATCTTTAATAACAAGGCAGGGTTATTTTCTTCTTTTACCGTGACCACAATCACAAAACTCCTCTTATATAAAGGGTAGTTGGTAATAAATTAACAACTAAAAAACTAGTTCAAATAACAAAGACCATAAGTTAATTTATTCTTGAATATAAATTCAAGAAATGGGGCCACTATCAAAAAAAAATTGCCAAATAAAGTTACGAGTCCTGTATTAAAAATTACCTGTGTTTCTTTGCTTGTTAACAGGTACATCAAATGTGAAGATTTCACATTTTAATCAAATGGATTTAAGCACTCATTTAAATACTCAGTGATACAATACTATAAATTAGCATCAGGTTTATAATAAAGTGCTTTGAAAAAAATGTTTTATAAGTTAAACTTTTATTCATTACCTGCAACTGTTTAATGTTAGTATCCTAAGATGACTTAATGACCCTGTATAAGGGAAAAGCTGCCTGCCACAGGAAATCAGCCATAGATACACTATATTATTATCTATACAGTAGTAACACATCATCTGAGTCACTGCTGAACCAAGCAAACCAGATTTAGCTCCTTCTTCACATTCCTGCCTGCAATTTCATAATGAGAAAGGGAGGATCCGTGATAGTGCCTTGTGAAACAGGGCACTAGCTCAAGGCAGTAACTCCCTGTCACAGACTTCTTTAATTATTCATGAAATATTCTCTCTCCTCTTTCAGTACCTACTTGAGAACTCAAACATACCTAAGAAAGAAGGGAAAAAGTAAGTCCTTACTGATATATACAAAGCTACAGAAATATACTATTTAACTTTGTATTCAAATGATACTTCAAAAAAACAAAAGGTTAGAAAAGGCCAAAGTTCTTTTAGATATTTGGCACTTATCTAGTAACTTTATATTATATCCAGGAAATAACAGATATGCACAAAATATACCAAAAAATTAAATTAATTAAAAAAGATATTTAGTGGATAGACAGCTCTACCTTACACAGGAATGCTAAGAAGCTCTATCCCTTGGAAGAGAGGACTGAAAGTTTTCAAAATTGTTCAACAAGATGAAGTAAAAACACAGATAAACGAAAAGCAAATGGCTCATCTGTGATACTGTGTAGCAGGTGGGAAAAAACCCACTGGACTGAAAATAAAAACTTTTGAGTTCTGTGTTCTACCTCAGGACATGAATTTTATTTTCTCTGTATGTTTAAAATAGTTATTAAAACGAGGGTTAAAGTCCATTCCTAACCTGCTATTCAACCTTATCTCTAAGAGAACTAAAACCTAGAATTCTAAGATAGCTGTCTCTAGATAAAAGTCACCCACAATACAGGATAGATGGCATTTTGGCTACTTCAGCTTCTCCCTTCCTCTACAAATAATACCTCCTTCATGTACTTAGTAAAGGCACACATTTAGTTGAACGGTGAAATGCAAAGCCTCTCTACTCCGGAGCCACTTCCAATTTTCATTTGATTAACACAATAAGTTCTGTGTTGGGTTGTTTTTTATTTATTTTTTTTTGGGGGGGATGCCAAATCTATTTTATTTTTAAAATAAAAACTGTATATTTTTAAGGTGTATATCATGAAGACTTGTTAAGTTTGAAGTTTACTAAGTATATCTGCACAGCACGCACAGCTCCCTCAAAAGTTGTTCCAGCTATTTTACCTTAAGAGGGCTTAAATAATGTGAGATGCTTTTAAACTGAGCCACTGAGTAGATAGGTCTTAACACATAACCTTTAAAATCTATTCTTATCCTGCCTTCAGCGAGGCAGGTCTAGACACTAAACCAGTTTTCAGACAGCCTTTTCAGTTTGCTCTTCAGTACAACAGCTTCTCTTCTGTTACTCCACCCAATCACTCTGCTCCTCCCTGCTCTAATGTGTAAGAAAGATAATTCTGAGTCTCCTCCCCTGAACCACTACTTTAACGCCATAGCATTTTTTAAAATACTGCTTTTCCCAGGCTGATGGCACCTCTTTGGTCGCGTTTCTCGTTAAAGAGTGGTTGGTGTCCACGAGAACCCCTCTTTTCATTACAGCTCAGAACACACGTTAGTTTACTTTTCGCAACGTAAACTTCAGAGTCCCTGAGACTTGCCCAGCACTCCCTGTCCACTCGGCGCCCCAGCCACTGAGCCAAGAATCCCAGGATAATGGCCTCGCACGAACCTCCGAGGATACTGGGGTCCCAAGGGGTGTCTGTCCGCGCTGAGCCATACAGTCACTGGGACCCTCGCTACTCGGCGCCCAGGTTCCCCTCGACCCTAACGTTCGCGCACTGCTACCTTCGGTGCCAAGGGCAAGGTAGGTGCTGCATCAATGATGATCCCACTTACCCCTCGGCGACACCCACTCTTGGGACCGCTTCCTTCTTGTTCACTCCAGGGCTTGGCCCGGGCTCACCCTACTTCCCTCAGACTCAGACGTTTCCTCCGAAGCCCCCTCGGCGGACTCCCTGCCTTTCCGAAGCCCCCGCGCACTCACCCACTGTCCCATTCCTCACCGATCTCTTTCTCGTTGACCCTCGGGGAAAAGCTGGCCATCTATGGGGTACCGTCTGATTCCGGGGGCGAGATGCGGACGCAACCACAGAGAAAGGAGCGGCGAGCGCCGAGGGGCGTGACGCGAGCTCTGTCCCTCCCGGTCCCGGGGACGAAGGGGAGGGGCGGGGGTGGTCGCGGCGGCCTCTGCCAACTGCCCCAGGAAAGCTCCGGAAGGCCTCGGACCTAACTACGGAGTCAAACACAGACAATAGACTCTGGTCTTTCCTACGGACCGAGACGCCTTAACCAGCGTTGTCGACTGCAAACGAGACTCTGGAGACAAAATGGCGGACGGCGTCGATAATATCAGGGCGGCGAGGGCGGGGCCTCGTGACGTCACCGCCATAGGCTCCGCCTTCCGACGCTCGGGACGTGAGGGCCAGGGCTTGGCGCCCCGCGACGTGAGGGCCAGGGCTCGGCGCCCCGCCCACCCGCCGGGGGCTTGCGGGTCTTCTCCCGAGGGATCACACCCGCTAGAGCAGGAAGAGCGGGGAGGCGGGGACAGAGGGGAAGCTGCAGCTCCAGCCTAGCCAAGGCCGGGCCGCTGAGCAGGAACGTACTGACTGTGGGTTTAACTCGGTTTTGTTTTCCCGGGCTGGGCCCCCAGCTTGGTATTTATAAGTCGAAGTGCCTTGAAAAGACAAACCGAGAATTGTATAATACATATTAGCCCACGGCTCAAAGATTACATATAATTTAAACTACCTGAACTGAAAAGAACAAAAAAGATATTTCAGATTTTAACTCTATTTGGCCACTTCCCCAGCCCTCATGTGCTGGAGAACTAGAGGTTGCACTGATGAAAAAACAAGCGATGAACACCACTATGCACCACGCATCAGGCCGCAATCGTTCTGACATGAGCCAGCTGGTTCTAGGAAGGACCGGGTGAAAAGGCGTGAGGAACAGAGAAACCCAGGCACAATGGCATCCCACCCCACCACAGGACATCCCAGGGCTGTCTTTGACCTGGCGGGTCTCCGCAGCTTCGCCTGCCTCCTGGCTGCAGTAAGGTTGGTGGTCCGCGGTGCCCTGACCTCTGGCCAAGGCTGACCCCACCTTGTGAGCTCAAAAACCGCCCTTCCTGCTCCCGAGGTCTAGGTCTCCAGAAGGCAGCTACTCACACAACGAGGCTGATAAATGTGTCAGTGTCTGCCAGAAGCCAAGTTAGTGCTCTTTTACAGGTGACATATTTGCATTTTAATGAGCCCCTTTGAGGACTCTAAACCTTGATCCAAGGTTTAAAACGACATCTAAAGCTGGGAATTTGAAATACGTGGCAGATTCGGACGGAAGAGGAGATGTGTAGCCAAACTCTCGAGAGATATCAAATCGCAACACGTAGGGTGTCTACTTCATTTTTTTCTTTGCTTGAGTGATAGTTCTTCCAACAATGAAATATTTTATAGCAGAAATAAGAACTCACTCCTCTCTTTTTAAAAATCACTTTGTTACATCTAGGCAACATATTTTATAATGGCTTGCTCTTACCAAGCACTGGGGCTAGTTATTAAACATTTAGAGTAGAACAAAATTTTTTTAATGCATCTTGTAGGTCATAAACCAGCATTTCTAATTCTTTTAACCAACTGCTGTTACCTGTTTTCTTGTACTATATCATACAAATTCATGGAAAATACCAGTTCTTGAGTGTCTGTGAATTATTTTGGTGGCTTTTTCAAACAACTGTTTAATTCCGCTGTAGTTTATTTCTGCTAACCAACAAACTTCCTGATCATTTTCTCAACTGGCAAAGCATGACAGTGGAATGAAAAATAATTCTATGATCTGTATACTCATTAGTGATAATATAGAATATTTATTGGGTTTGTGTTACATACTAGGCACTGTGCCATATAAGTGCTTTTGTGAATTAACTCAATTAACACATCAGTATGAATAGTGTATTAACCATTCACATTTTATGGTCACGTAGTAACTTGACAGCAGTCACAGAGCTACTAAGTGGCAAAGTGCTAGATTTGCACCCAAACTTGTCTGACTGCCCTGTACTACTTCCATGCTACCTTGTCTCTCATAAATGAAACCTAGCTTGAAAAGCAAATATATGCCTTTCATACTTTTAGCATTTCATACCTATCTTTTCATTTTAATGTTAAATCTAAATAGCCATTGTATCTCCTGAATATCCCATAAAGTTAAGGTTATTCAGAGTTTTGTCCTTGGCCCACAGCTTTCTTCTGCTTCCACACTCTCCCTGGGTTATGGCAGCCTCTTTTGGGTTTAATTACCAGCTCTGTGTGAAGATTCTCAAGCCCAGATCTGACTTCTCTCTTGAGCTTAAAAGTTACATATTCGAATATTTAACAATAAAGCTCAACATGTCAAAACTGAGCACATCATCTTCTCTCCCAAAGTTGCTCCATCTTCTCTATCCTTACCTTAGTGACCGTGACCACCCAGTCAATCACCCAGGTCAGAGGCTGGAGTATTCTTAGACTCTTCTCCATCTCTTTCAACTCTATAAATCAACCAGTCCACAAATCCTGCCAGTATTTGATCTTAATCTGTTCTAGAGTCTGTCCTCTCTGTTCCAGCTCAGCTGCTACTTTCCTTAGTTCAAGATCTTGTCATTTCACCCTTTATAACCCTCATACCCTAAGAAACCACCTTGGTATATTTTCTTCCAGTCTTTTAAAAAATTTAACCGTGTATCCTTGGGCAAATTATTTAGTTGCCTATGTCTCAGTCTTCTTGTCTATAAAATGGGGGTAATAATAATACCTATTTCATAGCTTTGAGGCTTAAGTGAGTTAATACAAGAAAAGCATTTAGAACAGGGTCTGACACAGTGTCAGATAGAAGTGTTAAATACTATTTTTATATATAGCAATCCCAGCTAAGTGCCAAATTGAAAGATCAAATTCTCATAAAAAATAAGGGATTGGGGCAAAGAACCATAAAAGTAGTATGAACTATATGTGTAATCAAAATAATAAATAAAAGTTCTGGAAAGCATTCGTTTTCAAAACAAAGCTGACCCTTCCACTAAAAACCCATTCCTTTGAATCTCATTCTTAAGTTATCCAGAAAACATTGCTGCTGTGTCATAGATTTGAATGTGAGATCTTTCTATTGATGCCTTTACTTGCTAGTTTATAGGTCATAATTTTTTTTTAGGCTGAAGAATTTCTGACTGATTTCCAACACTCTTCCACGTTATTTCTCTTCAAGTTCTTTTATGATTTCCATATCATTTTGCTCTCTGAATTTGTTCTTTCCTTTCTATGAAATGAATACCCGTGATATAATGGAAATGTTTCTTTTTCTCTACTTGGTTGTAGATTCCCAAGGACTATGATCTTTCTTTATCTTGGAATCATTTTTAGGGTTCTTTACACATAATAGATATTCAATAAATGTTCGTTGAATGAAATTAAAGTGTATCTTTCATCTAACTTCCTAATGAGGTATTTGAGGTTAATTTAGAAAGCAAGTGTTCCTATTATTGTCAAAAATAAAGAGAAATGAAATTTACTAGTAGGAGAATTCAGAGATTGAGGTAATTGTGGATTGAAGCCAATAAAAAATATATTGGTGAATTTGCTTATTAGTTTTACATGGAAAATTAAGTATTGGAGAGATCACCTCCAATATATAGTTAAAAGTCTTCAAGACTAAGTATTTAAACTAATTTATCAGAGACATAGAATCGTTTTCAGACTCATAGCTGGAAGAGACCTTAGAGATTATACAGTGTAAACTTATTTTACAGGAGATGAAACCGATGTCAGGTTGTACAAATGACTTTCTCACATTCATACAACTAGTTAGTGGAAGAATGAAGATGAGGCACAGTTCTGCTCACAAGAAGCTCAGCACTTTTCCTATTGCACTGTAGTTCTTTTAGCATAATGTAGTTATTTACTTATGTGCCATCTCCTCCCAGAGGGTCATATCACAAGTTAATGGAAGACAGAGGTCATGTCTTTTTGTTTATCTTGCTCTTTATGGAAGACAAAAAGGTATAATACCTGGAAAATATAGCTGCCAAGTAGTAGGTGCTCGATTTACTCTTTTTGAATTAATTACGCTTTTATCTGATTAAATGTGATTCTTCTTGGCCTCATGTTCATAAGAAGCCACTCTTTATTTATTCATTAAATATTTATTGATTACCTACTATGTCCCAAATACCATGTTAGGAGACTTTCAGCTTAGTGTCTATATTAAAATATTACTGTGAAATGGTAAATATCTCGATTACAAAAGAAAGTGAATTCTCAGCTGACCTATTTCCTTTTTACAGATGATTTGCAGTTTGTAGGATTTTGATCTCAAGAGAACTTAATGTTACCTAAGATCACATCATCAGCAAATAGCAAAGTGATGACTGGAATTAATGTCATCTCCTTCAAAATCCAGTATTCTTTCCATTACAAAGAATTTCTTCCTTTATATTGCATTTTTGGAATAACATATGCATTAGTTAAATTTATGAATGTTAATAAAATGGAGATCCATGTTTCTTCTGAATTAGATATCAAAATGCCTAAAGGGGAATATGGAGAGAAAATAGGAAAGGAAGACAGAGCCATTGATTTTTAGACAAACAAAAACAAAAACAAAAACAAACAAACAAACAAAAACAGAAAATACCCTAATCATCTCCTTCAAATTATAGAATATTGGAACCAGAAAGATCCTTGGAGACTGCCCAAGCAAGCCCTGTGAGTTTCCAGATGAAGATGCTGAGGCTCAGAGAGGTTCAAGTGACTTTACCAAAATCATACAGAAAGTTACTACCAGACTAGAATCCAGGTATCCTGACTCCCTATCCATAAGGCCAGTGTTTCCTAAACTTCAGTTATTTGCAAACTACCTTTTCAATTTGTCCGAACCCACATGCCATCTGTATTAGTATTATATTAGTAAAGATATTACTTAATATTTTATTTGTCAAGTCATTTTTTAAATTAACTAATTTAAAAATTTCCTAATATGTAATGTATTTTAAAACTTCAATTTATTTCAAAGAGAAAAAATTTTTGCCATTATCATAAATGGAAAACTAGTATTGTTTGCTATATTAAGAAGAGAAATGTAAAAATTAAAACTTGGGAAATATTTCTAAATTCCGCTTAACTACTCCTCTTGCTGAAGGCATGGAGTCTGAGGTTTGCTCTCTTTTTAAAGAGAGATATAAGCAAGTGTCAGAGACCCAATATGAGAATTATTTCTTGATATAATCAAAGACAATAGAAAAGGGAATAACTTTTTATGTCTTTTATGTCATTTTACACTGCAACTGATTTCCACCTAAACTCATTTTGTGTACCACCAGCAATTCATGTACCCCTCATGTTGGGAAGAAACACTGCCCTACCCAATAATAGTATTTACTGAAATGTGTTTTGACTCTGAACATTTATCTTTGAGTAAGGTTGTATTTTATAAATGTCGATTGCCTCTTATCTTTAACCTGTGTCTTAAGGGCTTAGATTGTTATTTTCTTATCCCGCTGAGGAATGAACGGAGTTCCAGAGAGGTTTTGAGATTTATACCAGCAGTGATAAGTATGACTGGGTCTGGGTGAAGGGCAAATAAACTAGGAGCTTAAATTCCTGATAAGGATTTGGCCAACTTCCTCCCTTCCTTGATGTGATCTGGGAATCTAGGAATTGTGCAATCCAGGTTTGCTCTAACTGTCCAGCAAAGGGCTAAAAGAGGAAGGGGAAAAGGCTTTCATTAAGCTCTGTCTGACCCTTGCCAGGTTAGCTCATTTAATCTTCCCAGCAAATGAAGCTCAATTTCACAGATAGAGAAATAGTGTCAAAGAGTCTAAATGACTTTTGCAAATTCATACACAGATAGTAAGAGGCGGAGAGCTGGGATTCAATCTCCTCTTCCTGATTTCTTAAGCTCGTGTATTTCATTGGCACCATGAAATGATCAATTTGGAGACCTTGGTTTTAGGGTGATTTTCCCACCAAATTGAAATATAATACTGATTTAAAATCAAAGGATTCTGAACCATTATCTTTACCTCTTTTTGCCCACTCATAGGCTTTCTTAGTTTTCTTATCACCTTACACAGGGGCACCAGTGGATTCCCATAGTAGGCCTCTCATTCTCTCTCTCTCCCCTGTATAAGTACCTGCATAAGTACCATTTGGGCCTTATTTTATATTGTGTCATACTGTTACATTATTAGAACAATGACAAAATTTGAGAAATTGGTTTTAAAATTTGAAATTCCAAAATTAATGCTATTAAGAGTCAACATAAACGAGACAATTTTTTTCATTTGTAAAAATAATACATGTTAAGAGATAATTTATAAACCAGTCAACTTGGCTATCTCCTAAATTTTATTAGGAAGGCTTTTGGTGAGGGGGTGAGGGGATGCTGAGGGGGAATTGCTTGGAGGGAGGTCATTAAAAGGGAGACTAAAAGGGCCTAAACATGGAGAGAGGGAAGAGATCTTAATAACCAAGAGCTCAGAGGGACTTGGGGATGAGGAGCAAAGTGTGGGGGAATAGAGATAGGGATAGTAGAGAGTTGGGTGGGGAGAGGGAACAGGAGATGACAAAGGGGGAAAGATAGAGATAATTTTCTCCTTTTTTCAACTCCTTAGCCTGACTGCTCTACCTGCAGCAGCCTTTAGGGCCTTTGTACATTCGTTGAGCTGGTAGTGCCTTCAGCCAGGTAGAAGATGTAGCATCATTGCTCCTTTTTGCTCTTTTTTGCTCCCTTTGGACAGCAGCTCCTCCAGCAGCCTGATGCGTTGGAGAACATCATAATCTCACATTTTAGCAGGTCATTCACAGACACTGCCTCATGCCACCTCCATAGATGCCCCTGCCCCACAGTTCTCACGTTGCTGAGGCCATGGTGCTGCCATCTCCATGGCCCACCCTTTCATATACTCTAATGCAGAAGTTTTGTAAAGCATCTGGGGAATACCTTTGAATGGGACAATAAGGGTTCAATTTTATTTCAAGTTTATTTATTGAAATATAGCCCATAGTTAATGGACCCATTTCACATTAGGAGCCAGCAAGTGACATATCCCTCTTACTTCTCAATGGCTTGTCTGATGCAATCATTGATTTTGGACAGTTTATTTAACATTCATTTCACCCCCAACATGGCCTAGTCCATGCACGCGCGCACACACACACACACACACACACACACACTAATCTTTTTTTTGGAAGGGGGTCAATAAACGTAAGGATTGTGGCATTTAAAAACCTGGGACCTGCCCTCATATCAATATCTTGTGATATTTTAAAACTTGTAATTATTCTGCCATTGGAGATATTTTAATTTCATTGGTATGTAATTCAAAAGATTATTTCAGAATCACAGGGCAAGTCATAGTGGTGTCCTTGAGTCAGTTACTAAGATATCAGTTGAAACCTTTCATTGTTGGCCAAACTCTTGACTTACTGTCTTGGAAAAAGTGCTTTCAAATAAACACCTCTAGGAGGGAATTAAAGCTCAGGGTGGGTGAGAAGGCATAAAGAGAGATTATAGTTCTACAAATGAGCTTGTCTTCAGGCCCAGGCACTTTCCATCCCAGAGTTCTAAAAGTATCTGCAAATATGATCATGAAGCCAGGGGAGCAACTCTTGGACGAGAAGTCAGGAAGAAAAGGTGTTAACTGAATGTGTAACTGGTTGAGGAATTATACCCAAAGGGGTTGATAAACAGAATGAAACCAACCTCTCTGTGAGAGATTCCTTAGGGAATCAGGAATCAGGAAGAACAATCATCAATCAGAAGGAACCACAGTCTGGAAAGCACATTTGTTGGGTTTAGTGGCAGAGTTCAGTGGGAAAAGTCCAGAACTTGAAGTCTAGAATTTGGGTCTCTCTTTTCCTGACCATTCACATGATTTAGGGTACACAGCCTTCTGTTGCAGTCATAGAAATGCTTGGTGAAAAAAAAGAGACAGTATCTATAAAATGCTTTATGTCTCTAGAAGGAAAAACTGTATGAAGGCATAAGATAGTATTAGAATACTTTTTATTTAGCTTTCAGGCTTCACTGAATTCATTAGAAATTTATGTAGTTGGAATTACCAAATGTTTGAGAAATAAGTTGCAAATTATGGAGGAACAGGAAGTTCTAAAATAGATATATGTGAATTAGTAAGATAATACCTGTTTTATGGCTTTGAAACAGGACTAGCAAAGCTGCTGAATATGCAATTTGTTTGTTTTCTGCCAAAGAGGAACCATTTCTCCAGAACTTATCCTTACATCTTTCTTGTTGTTTTCCTCCCAACTTTATCTTTTTTTTTCTCTTTTTAAAAATTTGCCATCCATCTACTTCTTTGCAGAGAAGGGGGGTGGGATATTACAAAAGGATTAACTACCTAATTTTTCTCACCATTGCCTTGACTTAAAATATTCCTGATTTTCTGAAATCATGTTTCTGTGTATGAATTTGGGTGGAAAATAATAAATGCTGAGAGAAAGGCCAAATTGGAGATGTAGAAGAATTGGCAAGGAGTTGAAATCCAAATGCTTGAGTCATGAAAAGGAAATGAATGAGGGTAAGATATAATCAAGCCATGTGAGAGATTGTTTTTTTCTTAAGTGAAAATTGTTGTTTACAGCCATTACTATACCAGTCCCAGAACTCAAGGCTCCTCAAGTATATGAAATTTAGCTCTGAGAGGAGCTGCTTCCTCCTGTATTATCTTGTTTCAATAACTTCTTGGGTTTGGATTCATTTAATACACTAGTTGTAGATAAAAGGAGGCGGAGAGGAGGGGAGGACAGAGGAGCCTGAAATTACTTTGCCAAGATTTTCATTTTGTAGCAAATGACTCTTAAAGAAGGAAGAGCTCATTCTCTTATCCCTTTAAATCTTACTCTTTCATATTCCTCCCCAAACTTGACCTTCCCTTCAACTTGTATTGGAGTCTCTCCAGAACTAAATTCTATTGTCTAACTGAAATGTTAACCTTTCCTGTTTCCTTCCTTCTTGCCTGTCCTATTACAAATAGGTGGCATGGACTTGCTTTTCATTACAACTTTCTTGTAACTAATGTTTATTTTTATCAAAATATTCCATGCAATTAGTTTAGGGAGTCAAATAATGCTTTTTAAAAAACCAAACAAACTTAAACCAAAAGCAAGGGTGCCTAATGCCCTCAATTTCCATTCCATCATTGTTTCCTGCCAATCAGAGGCAATCACTCAACTAGTTAAATGGATCTTTTCTGATATTTGCCTCCATATCTCTAAGAAGTACATGTATATTATCTCTTCTTACTTTGTCATATAGCAATATTATAAGTTAGGCAATTGTGAAAAGCTTAAAGATGTATACCAGCTATTCGTCTGGTCAAGTTTATTGTTCTTCAGAATTTGGATATTAAGTTTAATCTAGTTATTCTTCAAAGTACAAAATTTACATAACCAACCTATAATACACTATTCTGAATGATAAAGTTTTTTTTTAAGTGCAAAGCCTAAGAAGATAATGCATTTACCAAATCAGAAAATCAATATAATGTAATCAGTCAGGATTCAAGCACAGAAGCAAACCTCATAAGGAACTGTGTGTGTGTATCATATATATCTCATATCTAATCTTACACAATTGTGGCAACTGTTTCAGCAGTCTCTATAAAGCCGTTGTCTTCACACCTAATCTTGGAGCTTGAAGATTTTAGGGGAGGAAACCTGGAAGGGAAGATAGATGTAAAGTAGGGAAAAGCAAGTATAAGCTAGAACTTACAAGCATGAGATAAAATACACAAGGACAAACTGAAACCATGTCAGTTTTCGCTGCCTCTCATCTTGATGGTATACATACCCTAGAGGAGAAGCTGACCCTCTTCATCATATATCTAGGAGATGGAAACGCTGGAGGAGAATTCAGGGGACCCTGGAACAGTTGTAGGTCTAGCCACTATCCCCTGCCAATGAGCTAAGCCAGCAGATAAGCAATAATGTGAGCTACAAAATGGCTGCTGCTTCACTTCCGAGCCTTAATCTGTTGAAGAACGTCTCTTGTGGTCCACCCTAGCCAGAAACATACAGGAGAGAATTCTGGGAAATGTAATTCAGCCTACCTCTTTTCGATTTGACACCCATTTTTGAAAATCATTATAAATAAATAGTTCAAGATTCAAGTCTCCATCCTGCCCCCTTACCAAGAGAACAATGGAAAAGTCATCTAAATACCCAGGACCATGTGGGAAAAATTGTTTGTAAGAGTTAAAAAGAATAGTGGTATTTAATCCCTGGAAACTACCTAGAAGTCCATCATTAGGGACATTTGCCCAGCTTATTTTTCTTTATCCAAATTAAGGTAACTGCGAGATAAGCTGAAGTGTCTAAAATTGCATTCCCTAGACCATAAAGCAGTAAAATGTTGCAGAACTAAACTTCTAATTCAGAGCCCTTTTATTTCCAACCAGCACCTTATTTAAAAGAAAACAAAGGCTTCCAAATGAATTACCTCTGTAATACTCTGCATTTATTTTCTTACCTGTTGGCATTTAAGTGAATTTTATTTTTGTTTTTGTTTTTGTTTCTTTCTTTTAAGTAGCTAGCTAGGCATAAGTTTTCTCTATCACCATCACAGTGGAATCTAAAAACTGCTGTTTATATTGTTTAAGAAGTAAAAACAATGCGTGCTGTTTAGTAGAGCATAGGTAAAGCTGGACACAAAATAAATTTTGAGTATTAAGAAAAGTTCTTGTTGGAGCCAAATAATTTAATATTTTTAGATGAACAAACTGTTTTCGTTTAGTGTAACTCTTTTTTTCAAGAAAAGTTATATAAAAAGAGAACAATACCTAAATTTTAATTATAAATTAAGTTTGGTCTCCCTTTTTTCTCCTAATCTATTCATAGATGAAATTTATTGTTCTTACCACTGTATGACACAGCATATAAGCAACAGACCTAATTTTTTTAAAGCACTGCCTCTGTTTTTCCCCAGGCTTCTCCATGTGATAGTCACAAAAGTCTCCACTAAAGGAAAACGCTTCAGAAATAAATTATGTCTTTAAAAAATAAACTTAGCAGAAGTTGACCATAATAAACACAAAAACAAGCATAGCTGTGAACTATATAAAGGATATTAATCTAATTAATAAAATGGTATTCTCCCAGTCCACTACTTTGTATAAAAATTAGATAACAAAGAATTACAGTAATTGTGTCACAAAGACAGAAGTAAGATGTTTAAATTACAGGAAGTTTTTAAAATAGTTTTAAATATTCCGTCTGGTGACAGATAGGACCCATCAAACTTCTTTCTCAAACTTCTTTTCTCTGAACCCTAAGATGTGTCTCGTTTTTCTTGCCTTCTGGGTTTTGAGGAGGTTCTGGCAGGGTTCAGCTGCATGGCTGTTTCCCAAAGGGTTCATCTTTCGATGTTATGGGTATTGCCTCCATTGTTCTGTGAGATCTCCTATTTCTTCAGACCCCACAACTTTTCTACTTTTTATAGTGAATATCATGGGATATTCATCCATATTTGGTTGAGGATGGGGGTGGGGGAGAGGAGCCCTGATGTTTTCTAGACTCAGCAAAATCTTCCATACGATCCAATGTCTTCATTTGTCCAAGTACTGTACATCTTGGAGTATGAGGGGTATTATTAACCTCAAAGACTTCTTCTAGACTCACAGATTTAATGAGCTTACCTTTCAAAGGCACTGAATTTACCCCTATTTGCTATGTTAAAAGTGATTAAAATTAGAAGTGTTTTAATGATTATTTTTCAAATTGCAATGCCTAAAATAGTGCATATGAATAAAAAAGCCAAATTTAATAGGCAAATTAGTTTTATTATGAAATAGCAAAGATAGCTATAATTTCACTGTGAACTAGAAAACGTATTACCAATATATTTTCTGAATGTCCACATGTATTAATATATAATCTTTAAAATAGTCTACAGAAGCTTAGCATGTCTCTCCATGACATCCAGGCTCTCAAAGGTCAAAGCAGTTTGGGGTGGGGTCTCAAAAGGACAATGCCAAGATCACCTTTGGAATTAATACCCAGAGCCTCTCCCCAAGGCTAGCTGGCCTACCCTGATTTCTTTAGACAAGAAGAGCCAATATGATAGTCTCGTTTAGTTGGGGATGGGAAGAGGAAGAATAGGCAAACATTCAGGGAAAACATAAAAATTCTTCTGTGGCCATAATTTCCCTACTTGGGAAAGAAAAGAGAAAAGAGTAGCAAACACTTTCTCTATTATGTTTCTCCAATTGTTTCATTGTGTTTATTAAAACCAACTCTGTTTAAAATTCTTATCCAGGTTTCTCTGAATCAGCAAATTGTTTTCTTTTTAATTTGTGGTACTCAGTTGCTTTTGCATAAGCAGTGCCTTATGCTAGCTGTGTTTCACCATGATGTATCTAAGTTACATCTTTCTTTGCTCTGAAGCTTCAGATTTACTAAGCTGACTTTTCTTTTCAAATGCAAGCTGTGCTTCCCAAGGAGAGCAGGCTGTGTAATTCTGTTTAAATATTTACATTGGCACCTTTAAAAATGTGGTGCTGTCTTTAGGGGCTTTGTTGATGGAGGCTTAGAAAACCAAGGCAGCACCACTAGTGTTCCCTTGTTATGATGAATAGAAGTGTCAATGGACAGAGCAAGGAGTAGCTACAAAGGTGAGCAAATGTGAGTGTCGATCTTAAGTAAATTATTTGGTTTTAGGTAGTTCTAAGAGAAAGCCCCTTTCCTCCCACCATTATTACATTATTCTCCAAGCAGCTGAGTCCCTAAGCCAAGAAACTGCTGGCTAGAGATTGCCTCTGTTGTCACAGTCTTCCCAGTAGACAAGGTTAGGAGCCAGGAATGAAGCTTAATAAGAGCTCTTTTGTATGTTCTCTGCTGCCCTGGCATGGCCTTAAAAGGGTGTGGATAGTCTTTCCACAGCAGTCCACATTGAGACAAAAAGTAACCCTGGATTCATCTCTTACCTCCACATACTGCCTTAAAAAGATTCTAAAGGATGCCATTAAAGATATAAAAAAAGGATGAAGCTAAAAGGATGAAGCTAAGTCACGACAGCCCAGCCTCCTCGACCAACAGCAGTTTAACCAGCAAGAGACTATTACTTTACAAAGTTGTCTGTTAGACCAGTGGGAATAGAAATATCAGATGATCCCTCTGTAATTATTTCTGAAAGAGGAATTAATTATCTTCTTATTCATTTTATGGGCCTAGTACAGCCAGAAGGGCAGAAAGAAATGCTTCTAAAAACTGTTCTCCAGGAGGTTGACCCAGCTCAGCTGCATTTAGTAAGACAACATCCCCATGATCTCAATTATAGTATCAAGAATCTTCTTAGTCCAGTGGGATCTCTTTCGAGTGTTCAATTAGCTCCTTCTCTGCTTTGTAGTTTGAGCTTTAGCAGAATTCAAAACGGCTGATGATAAAGCAGAGAAAAACCCTCAAAAGGCCAAGACAAAGGTAGATTCCTATTGTAGAAAGCTGGTTAGCAGTTTCCAGTCCGTTATGTTCATCTACAACTGAAACTCCCTGATGACCAGCTATGGATGTGTGCGTACAACTGCTGCCAAGCCAGCCAAGAGTCCCTCAGCCTAGAGGCTCTTGAAGGGGCAGGAAACACATATCACAACACTTAAACTGAAAAAATTTGCCATGCACAGAGATTCAGGACTCTCCTTAAAGCCACAATTCCCAATGGTTGGTATCCTTTGACACAAATCTCTAACTAGGAAGAAGAAAGACAGGGAAACTCAAAAGATGCCTAGATTCCTTGTTACCTCATGGTTGAGATGATGAAGAGGGTGACTTTACTCCCATGTCTAGTACCAGGGCTGGAATGGCTGGAACAGCATTTCCATCTCTCTCCATGTGCCTAGCATGGACTTCCTCACAATACGATTGTCTTGGGGGACTTAGATTTCTTATTTGGTGGCTGGCGTTCCCCAGAGCGAATACTTAAGAAACCTGGGTAAAAGTGCAAGGCTTCTTATGATCTGTCTTTCAAAGTCCCAGAACTTCACTTCTGCCAAATTCTATTATTCAAGAAGTCATGAAGGTCAGCCCCGATTTAAGAGGAGGGGAATTTGACAATACCTGTTGGAGGGGGAGGGGCATGGTCACACTGCAATGAGCCTGTGAGGTGGGAGATATTGTGTAGCCATCTTTGAGAAACACAATTCGCTGTACCTCAGGATTCGAATTTTCAAAGAACTCTCTAGTATTGGTAATTCTAGTGCCCTCTACTTCTGTAGAGAAAAAAACTAAAGTTTGGTCTTGGTAATTCTGTTTGAAGAAGTTGGAAATTTATTAAACTTTCAAACCAACCAAATTTCCGCATTTGAGTTTTAACTATATTTTAGTGTTACTATGACATCAAAGAGGCTATTGATTCTGAAATTGTGGTCTTTGATTGAGTTGATTTTTTTAAAAATACCAAACCTGTTTGGATTTTAAATGTCATATAGACATTATAGTAACAAATTCAATAACCATAACAGTCAAAGTCTTAAAAAGATGACAAAGTAAGTACAGAAAAAGCAGTACCCAGAAAATTCTCTTGTACAACTAGCTAGAGACAACTTCACTGAGACTCAATAAGACTCAATGAGTTTGATCTCCATTGTTGAACTTGGAGGAATAAGTCCAGGAAAAACCAAAGTCATTATAGCCAGTCTCCTTGCCATCATCTTTTGGGACTCAGTCTGCAGAATGGGACTTATATCTATAGTAAACCCAGTCACTGGCACAGAAAAAAGACCATGAGTAGGGATGAATGGGTGGGTGGGGAGTAGGTGGGAAGATCCAGATATAGGTACAAATAAAGGTTCAGTCTGGAGTGCAGTCATCTAATTAATAGAGTCTGCCAGGAGACAAGCAATGCAAAACGATAGGACCACTGAGTGGGACATAACAGGGTAGATATTAAGGAGTCCCCAGACAGCCAGGACACCATGAAAGCCCAAGATTCAGAGGCAGTGTTCAGATTCCCATGAGAAACTAAATTAAACTTGCAAAGGGAAAGGACATGCAGTTATCTGAAACAAAACAGGATTAATACCAGTTAAATATCGGTTATGTTCTCTTCTGCCTAAGGTTATGACTGGTCTTGGCAGCAGAGGTAGAGCTGAGATAGAAATCAGCTGAATAGATGTGGGGGTCCTAGGAGACCTATTCAGGGCAGAAACTAAACCTTATTTGGTCAGAAACAAACACACTGACTCTCAAAGATTAGTATGCACCAGAATCACCCACCTGGGTTGTTTAAAGGTCATATTCAGAACTCCATTCCCAGTGCCTCTGGTTCCGTGTATTTGGAGTGCAGCTCAGGCACCCTGCCAAGTGATTCCACATTTTGAGAGTGATGGGAAGTGAAATTTTTTCCACTTGATTTGCAGTCTCAAGAATGATGAGGACAACTGAGTTAAGGTTTCAGCTCACAAACAGAATAGTTAGAATTTGTGAGGATTTAAGAGGGCCTTCAACATAACTGGGCTTAGTGAATCATCAGTCAGAAATGATCCCATTTCACAAGTTTTGCTTTTTAAACAACTGCAGCAGAACTGTAACTGCCACATAAGAGGTTTGAAATGTAACTAGGAGCATTTCACGTCAGTAAAAAATTTTAAGCATTCAAGAAGTTTCCCAGCTTGATTATAAAAGCTGCACATTTGAAAATAAAAGTACTTTTTTTTCTTAAAGTAAAAATAACCCTTGTAGGTGGTAGAAAATTAAAAATTTAGATAAGCAAAAATTATATTTTTAAACATCCATAGTTCCATCACCCAAAGATAACCACAATTAAACACTTGGTGTATATCTTTCCAGCCTTTGCCTAGACAAATATATTCATATTTGGGCTTGTTTTTCTCCCCTTTGTTTTGATAAGTGGGATGGTATTGTATATGCCTGGATAGTGGTGGCTGTTTTTAAAGCTTTTGTTTTAGAACCAGGCTCTGAGGTCTCTCTGTTCCTCTTAGACCCTGTGGTCTTTCCTCTCTTGGCACCTTGGCTTCCTTCTTCTCTCTTGATTGGCTGTTATTTTGTGACCCAAATTGCTGATAGATGCAGCAACACGTATGAATTTCATAGGCATTGTGCCAAATTATAGAAGCCAGAGAAATACATGCTGTATGATTCCGTTTATACAAAATTCTAGAAAAGACTCAAGTTATCTATAGTGGTTGTGTGGGTATGGAGTGAAGGAGCTGACTGCAAAGGGTCATGAGGGAACCTTCGGGAGTAATTAAAATGTTCTATATCTTGATTATGGTGGTAAATTCGTGGATGCATACATTTGTCAAAATTCACTGAATTTAAGATGGGTGTGCTTTATTGTATGTAAATTATGCCTCAAAGAGTTGATTTCCCTACACTCATTAACTGTTCAAAATTTTGAGAGAGGAATTTTTACTGGCTCCGTTTGAGTTAGATACTCAGTCTGGGTCCCACCAGCCAAGGATGGAGGCCACTGTAAAAGACACAGATTGAGGCAGATTCCCAGCTCACAACAAGCCCCGCTTCTCTAGAAACACACCTGTGTTGTGGGATTCAGTCCACTTGCCACAGCTGGCTGGTGCAGGGTGGACTCATGACACTAGCCTAGTGAGTCTTCCTCCAGGAATTTTCAAATGTGGACTTAGGAAAGAGACTCAGCATCTCTCCAGTGGTGGCCTGTTTGGATGTGAGGCCCAGATGCTGCCAATAAGTAGGTCTGCTCTCTTGGAGAACAAAGCCTACGTGCAGAGAGCAGCAAGACAGAGCAAAGTAATGATTTTAGAAAGGATTTTTCTGCAGAATCAGTGGGTGTGTGATAGGAAACAATAGTTTTAATCACCAAAAATCTAAACACACAAAGTCAACCATCCACTAGTTTTCTTTGTCCAGGGCTAGAGAAGATTCTAAGGATGAGGCTTGATATGAGCTATTTATCAGAACTACCAGAAGCAGATGTAAGTAGAGAGGGGAGCCTTCATAGCTAGAGGAGCAAACACAGGCATGCAATCTAAACAGCCAGTGGAGGAGATCAGATATAGGAGGCAGTTCACTTATTTGTGCTTTCAATGTATATTTATCGAGCACCTACTGTATCCCTAAAACTGTTCTAGATGCTGGCAGTGAATGAGGCAGATGAGGTCTCTGCTGCAGTCTAGCTTTCATTGTATTGGAGAGAGATAAGCAATAACCAAACAAACAAGAAACAGTCACATGAAAATTCTGGATAGTGACACATTCAATGAAAATAAAATAAAACACAGTCATGCAATAGTAGCTTCAGCAGAGAGCAGTTCACTTTAAACAAAGAGATCAGGAAAGGCTTAGCAATAAAGGTAGCACTTGAGTTGAGATAAGAAGGAGCCCAGGCAGCCAGACACAAGGGCTCTGAGTCAGGAAGGAGCTTGGAGTGTTTGAGAAATAGAAAGAAATTTCAGGTGCTTGGAGTGAAGCCAGCAAGGAGAGCTGAAGCAGGCAGATGTCAGAGACATTGACAGGGGCCAGACCACACGGGGCTTGTAGACCAAGGTGAGGGGTTTGTTTTTTGCTAAGGATAATGGGAAGGCATTGGAATATAAAGAGGAGGTTTCAATTTTTAAAAGTTCCCCCCAGCTATTATGCCGGACATGTAGCATAGGAGGGCAAAAATGGAAGCAGGAAGACCAGATAGGAAAGCACAGTAGAAAGGCCTGTTGGAGTCAAGCAGACAAGTAAAGATTTAGGCTATGCATGACATTAGGAGCTGAAAAAAATTAGAAACAGGTGTTTAACAGAGTTTAAATGTGTAGACTATGAACAAAGCAAGGTCACATGACGCAGAAGCTAAGAAGCCAGCTTGAAACAAAACATAGAAAGCCTAGGAGGCTTGTGATCTCTAAGTAATGCTGCTACCTTCAGTACTCAGAGGCCCACAGGAAGTTCTGCTGTTGAAGTGTAGGCACTCCTCCATTTTTTTGTCACAGTTTTATGTCACCTGGGCATCAGAATAACGTTTCTTGTGCCCTGATGTTTCAGACTTCTTAGGGACAAGATTCTTTCAGTACATTTGGAAGTTCCTCTCTCCCTAGTGCTCATATCAACCTGGTAGCCTCACAAGATCCTGTCTTCTGGTGAGGGCAAATGTTCATGCTCCTTCTGCAACCGCTCATATAAATAGAATATCAAGAACCGACTCCTTCAGAGCCTCTATTTGCACCACTCAACTCCTCATGCCCATACATGTCTACATAGCCTAGTGATGGACAAATTTAATTTCAAGCCAAGACTGCTTCAGTAGTATTATTTTAAACCTCCCCATCAAGCTTCCTTAATGTGTTAAAATATCAAGGTTCTATTAGCAAAACTGATTTGGATAATATAAACTCAAAATAAGTACTTAACCAATAAAACTCCTGATCTGAGGTTTCTGTTGGACCTTTGAACATTCTCCTTGATTTTATAAAACAGAGAGACATACCAAATAATAAATAAGACATGCTATTATAATCTCTAGGCTAGATGTGAGTTCTAAACTGAGTGCCCAGACACTGAGATGTCAGTCCTCAGAGCTATGTCTCTCTTCCTCAGAGATATAAATCTCTCCTCTCACCAAAATCCACTCTTTCTACCCTTTCCAATTTCTGAGCCAATACTAATAGAAGGATTATAAATCAGTAGTGTTCTATTATTCAGGATTAGATTATTAGGAATTAATTTACCTACTCTTCTAGTTAAGGGTCTGTTGGTTGCAAGAATCAAAGGCTCATACCCAGAAAAAACTAGACATGGATTTGAGGAAGAATAGAAGCTGAGGCCCTCTCTTGTCTCTCTCTTTCTCAACCCCACCCCCTTGTGTGTGCGTATCTCCTCCATTCCTCTCTCACTCTCTTTTCTGGCTGGCTTTCTCTGCTTACTCATTGTCTCCATTTCCTCATACCTTAGGCATGCGCTTGGCACATTAAAGCCACCCAAACTTAACTCTTTCTAACTTCTCAGAACCCCATCTCCACTTCCTTAACCACATTCTAAATGTCATGAAAAGTAATCTAATGGCCCAGCTCATATTGTCAAGCTAGGTCACAAGTCATAGGTCACTGACTAGGCTAGGAATTAGCTACCTTTGGGCCTGAGGTCTGTCTCAGACATATAGATTGTGGCCAGGGGACTCAGGGTCACACAGTACTTGACATGATCACTCAGGGGCAGCTACATCGAGGGACAGGAGTGCCCCAAAAGAGAGTGGATGGATAGACACCCTAAAATACATTTTAGTACATTCTCTCCATTCCAGGATGCAGTAGCCCAGTCATAATTATTGGGTTGCTATGTTGCTACCCAAGTTTCCTTGCTGGTAATAAAACCTGGGACCCAGTACTTCTGTGAGTGCCCCTCCCTATGCATCTAGCTGATCTCAAGTCACCATTCTCCCCTTTGTACTCACCTTTATTCTTTTAATGGCCTCAGTCCAGAGTTATAGAAGTGCTTCTCATATTTCAGTGGACATACCAGTCAACTGGGGGTTTTGTTAAAATGCATACTCTTATTTAGTCAGATTGGGGGTAGGACCTGAGACTTTGCATTTCTAACAAGCTTCCAGGTAGCGTCAATGCTTGTCCCCCAAGGGCCGCACTTGGACTCAGTGTGTTTCCAGATCTTTAGTTCCAACTGGGTTTTGTTCTTAAGTAATTGGTTGTTTTCAAGGCTCTACCCTTGGCACAATGGGAGAGCATCAAGCTGTACCTACAAATCATGTGAAAGCAATAACCCGATGCCAAGAGACTTGAAATAAATCGTCCTTCATGTGCAAAGCAATGGAGGAAATTTTATTTCTTAGAATTCCAGAAGAGCTCCTCCCCAACAGAAAAGTTATCAGTGCAGAGAACCAGACCACACTCCCCCAGAAGCTCCTATTAGGATCATCCATAACATTTGCTGGCACTGGGACTAAAACCCACAGGAGGCCCACAGACAGTGTGCCTGAACATTTAAAAGTCATAAATCCAGTGAATGATCTGCTAAATAAATGGTTTCCATCCTCCTCCCTTGACAAATATATCTTCAAGATGACAATATTTAAAATACAGGTAAAGCTGTAGTTGTATATGGCTAAATCAGTAAATTATCAAAGATGATGCTGTTTAATTATTAATAACATTCTAATGCATGGCAAAACAAAGTATTCTTGTTTATTCAATGGTTTGGGGAAGGCACGAAGACCTCCCAGAGACTTTATATAGGACCCATGTAGGCCAGGTACACCACTAATCCCAGGGTGACACACTTCTCTTTTGCTAGGGGTAGCTTGGACATTTTGTTATCTGATACACACACACACACACACACACACCCCTTTTGTACCCTCAGTTCTCCAAACTGAGCAATAATAGGGAGCAAAATTACCAGAGCTCATGGTTCCAACTTTAGCTTAACAAATTCACATAAGAAAGTAAGAGAAAGAGTGCTGTAGATAATAATGTGAGAACATATGGGACTAGTCAAGGAACTGAGGTATGTAAAAGTTAAGTGACAGTGTTGGCAAGGACTTTCCAGGGAAATACTAAGAAAGCCTCTTTATATGAAGAAACCCCAAACCCACTGTGATGTCTATGGCAGTGCAGAATTCTGGAACTCCTCTTGGGACTTCGTCCGTATGTGTAGCTACATGTGCCACTTCATCATGGACTTTGCCTGATGTGTGTTACTTTGCTTACCAAATAGAACCTTATCTTATCTATATCTTTCTACTAATGCCACTTAATTTGAGTTTACTGGAGCAGACTTTTTTCCCCTCAATTTTGATTACCAAACAGATGGAACTTTTCCAAGTTCAAAACAGCAACTAGGTGCAGAGCTGACCCAAGGTCAATGTTCTGGCTGTGGTGTATCCTATCTAAAAAGTGCCTGCTATTTCTTCCATTCCTTAGATTATTTTGCTTATTAGAATCTGGCTTTCCCAGGAGATCTGAGGACTAGTGAGAACAAAAGCAGTCAAGATGCCCTTAAAAACATTCCCTGTTCTTTTGACCTTTAAGGGACATGCTAGGAAATGGAAAGGCTTGCTCCGCTTCCTGAGAAAACTATAACGAAAGGAATTTTCAGCTGGGTATTATTTTTGGGAAGTGTTCAGATTTCTCTAAGCTGATTTTTTTCCCCTAACAGAACAGAAGTAAAGAAATCCAAAGACTATCTTAACAAAAATAGGGGCAATGCTACTCTGTGTGCTAAAGCAGTTAGAGTAGTTAGTATATTTATTTGAGTAGGTATTTTCCCTAGACATGTTGAAAACTCAAAATGTTATGAATATCTGATTTAAATCTAAAGAACTTTTCCATGCATTAGAAGAGAAAAAAGTAAGAAATCATTAGTACTTTCAGATAAGATGATGACTTTGAATGCTAACAGCTATTTCCATTCTACCTGGTACATCCATTCTAAAAAAAAATAAAATAAAATAAAACACAGTAAAAGAGCATCAATGCTACAACTAGAAAAGGATATCATCTACATTTCAGAAACATGAGGAATTTCTGTTGGACTATAGTAGGTAGTCAGCACAGAAGGACATCTTGACCCTTCTTGTCTCCAGGAAGTAGAGTCTTGGAATAATTAATGGAGAACCTGTATCTGACTAATTTCTCCTAACCAGAAAGAACAAAAATGATGGGTAAAAATGGGCCTTAGGGCCATCCCTTTTACCTTTGACAAACAGTTGTGCAAGAGGCCCAAAGTTATAAGTGACTACCCTATTGAGAAATGGGGAAGTCCCTTTCTGAGTTGTCACAATAGGCTAGGCTACACCTGAGACCTGGGGCCCCCAGGCTAGTCACTAGCCAACAGAGAAAGCTGGCCCAAGTATATCATCAAACACCCAGAATCACAGTCTCTGCCCATCAGCTTATAGCCCTGGAGGCCTTTCTTCTTTGCTTGGGTTGAGGATCAAAGAGGCCTTCAACTTAAGATGGGGAGAAGAGCATTGTAGCAGCATCTGGGAGGGGAAGAGAATGGGGGTGGTGATGAGATCCCAAGAAAATGATTTGTCCTATTCAGGGCCTTATAGGACATCATCTCTCAATTTTCAAAGGTGGAAAGGCAAGAAGAAAACAAGAAGGAAACCATGAACAAATAAGACTCAAGAGGAAAACCCACACTGTTAATTAAGGTGAAGTGTAGTGTACTGAGAAGGTAAAAACATTACTTTATGAGCTGAATACATAATTTCTCAAGGTTAGTGAGATGTCTAGCAAAACGTGACTAGCTTTGAAGATGAAGCCTTCTAGGCATAGCCAAAATGGTCTGGTGAGCAAAACTATTGAGAGATAAGAAAATAAACCAGAATTGGGAAGGATTGGAGCAGATGAGGGGGCATGCTTTGGGGAGAGTCTGAGGAGAAGAAGAGCTAGAAGTTCAATAACTTGGAGGAGAAAGTAGGCCCAGAGCAGAGAAGAGAAGAAGCATGACACAGAAGAAGCAAAGGAGCTCTAGATGAGCAGGAACAGGAAATGGAGCAAGTGGTGACCACAAGGAAGCCACAGATATCTTGTGTGTGGCATTGGACTGCCCATAGGACCTGTAATGGAAGATTGGTTCAGGGTCATCTGAATCTTACGGTCAGGCTGATTTCGGCTAACACCAGAGTTACAATAGAAACCTGAAGTAAAATTAAGGTGGCTCTGCAAAACAGTGGCTGAAAAATGATGTTCCTAAACAGTGGAATGACATGAAAAAAATGACTGAGAGGCAGAGGCCAGTGCAATTTTTAAAAAAAATGAATCTTGGTTAAGAAAATAATATAAATATACTAAAACAATTCAATGGAATTTGAAAATATAGAGAAGCAGTAAAGTCTCTATACTCAACAAGATAGAAAACTTTCTATAATCTGGAGGCCAAAAGTCCTCCTAAAATGCAGAAGAAAAAGATAAAAGTTTACAATAATGAGAAAAAGGATGGTAAATGTAGAAAACAGAAGAGGAAGATAAAAATTAAGAGTTAAAGATGTTGCTGAGGGAAATCAAGAACACTAAAACAGACCTAATAATCGAAGATGTAATTAAACTTTCCTGAATTAAAAAAAAAAAAAAAGACCTCCATGTATAAATTTACAGGGCATATTTAAACCCATCCTCATAGCCGTTCCTGATTTTAAAACAAACAAAATCTATTATACTAAGAATTAGATGGCTGCTCTTTTAAACTATCCCAAACTAGTATCTTATTTAATGGTTAATACTTGGAATAGTCCCACTAATATTAGGCCAAAAACAACACCACTTTTCCTTACATTGATCCCAAAATTCCAGTCATTACAGAACAATAAGAAAAAAAGTAACAAAGGAATATTAGAAAGGTGTTGAATTTATTGTCATTTGCACATCACATGATCATTTACATAAAAACGCAGGTAAGGAGGCTAGTTATAAAATAAATACATAAAAATCAATAACTTTTAGATATTAGTTAAAAAAACAGATATAACACATGTACAACATATATTATGTATTATATTAATAATAGCAATACGAATAGAAATAGAAAGCCTTAAACCTTCAATGAAGGACATCAAAGAGTGTATGCAAAGATAAACTACGTTCCTTGAAGGGAGGATATTGGATATTGTTAAGATGATGTTCTCCTTAAATAAATTTATAAATTTAATATAATTTTAATCAAAATGATAAAGGATTTTTTTTCTTAAAAATTGACAAGATCTCGGGAAAAATAGCATAATAAAAATTTGATTACATAAATGTTTAACCATTGTGCTGTATACCTAAAACTAATATAAAAATTTTTTTAAAAGATTGAGAGGCATCAAGAGCAGGACTTGCACTGAAGATCTTAAAAAGCATTCTAAAGCTACCCTAGCTTAGGCAGAGTCACACTGCTGAAAGGACAGGCTGCTTCATGTATGTGATACTCAACACATAAGTAGACACTAAGAAATCAATATGAAAAGGTGAAAGCTCTAATTTTTTAAATGAGCAATTCGCAAAAGAATTCACAATAAACACATAAAAGTAGTTTTGAATGCAAAATAAAACAGGATGTTATTTTCACTTACCTAGCTGGAAAATAGGAAAGACTGTTGGTGAGGGTTCGGAGAAAGCTCAGACACTGCTGGTGGGAGTGAAGTCACCTTCCTGGCAGCCTCACTCTCTTCTTTGAAGAATGGCACTTTGATTTCTCTATAATGAACAACTTCTCCTTCTCTTGTAGTCCTTGTGCTTCAGGCTGATCTCCCAGTGACATGAGAAACAGCCCTACATAGACAAAGACAGACCTTTTGCTTTAATCTTTGGAAAAGAAAGTTCCCTTTCCACTATAGTTGCTAAGGTGGTGGACTGTAGCTGAAGCTTACATCTTTTTCAGGACCTGGAGAAAGCATAGCTCAGAGACAGAGCAAGACAATGTTCAGTTAGCATTGCTTGAGCCCCTGGATCCAACCATTCCTAACATACGGTATGCCATGCTCAGCCCCCACCCCCAAAGTCAAAACCATGTGGGCCCATAAATTCCTTTTGTTGTTATTGTTGTTTAATCTGGTTTCACTTAGTTTTTGGTCAATTGCAATGTTCTGACTAATACACCTATTAATTCTGCAATTCTCTTTCTAGTAAATGAGCTAAGGTAAATAATCAGATATGTGCATAAAATTTAATGTATAGGAGTGTTTGTCATGGAGTTATTTATAAAAGTGAAAAATTGGAAATGACAGGACATTGGTTGAATAAATTATAGTTCATCCACAAGGTGAAAGATACAGTCACTAAAAATAATAATAATTTAGAAAATTAGTTAAGGAAATATTTTCATATTATAGCCAATATTTCTTTTCTTTGTGCTTATACATTTGTCTCAATTTTTCCATAATGAGAAAATATTATTTCTATAATTAAATAGAGAAAAAACAAAAGTATCTATATTTTTAAAAATCCATGATTCAAGAAAAATTACATGTGCCACTGGTTTATCTGTTTTCTTTCCTATTGTGATATCTTTTACCTTCACTCAATTTTATTTATGATTTTTAACCTATCTCACCACAGTACATAACCCTGGAGGAGGGAGACTGTTATTTCTATGTTCTATACAGTAGCTAGCACATTGTGGACATTTAATAAAATGATTATGGCAAGTAATCCCTTCAATAATTTTGTCATGATATTAGGGCCAAAGTGGTTAAGTGAAACACTAATATTCAGAATATTCAAGAAAGCTCAGATCCTAGATCTTCTTCACCTTTCCTACCAAACTTCCTTCTCAGCAAAGTATTGGCAGCAACCTAAATGTCCATAGAGGCCTGCTTTAATAAATTATGTTATCCATATGTAACTGAATACCATAAAGCCATACAAAAGTATGAAAAAGCTTTTTATGTACTAGTTGGGAACAAATTTTAAGATATATTGTTAGGTGAAAAATAACCTGCCATCATCTGTATTTTAAAAAAGGGATGGAGTAGGGGAAAAATATGTATAATATTTATATGTGTAGAGTACATTTCTGGAAAAGGAGGAAAATAGGGGGCCCTGGGGATGTGGGGTGAGAAAGAGACTTTAAATGTTTTAATTATATTACCATTGGACTTTAACTACATGTCTATGGTATCATTTGAAAATTGTACCGTGTGAGCAACTGCATCTGCCACTACTATGACTTCTCCCCTTGCATGAGATTGGAGTCTGTGCGTGTGGATTTGTCGCTGCCATGGGCTGCATAGCTCTGGAGGTTTATCCATAGGACAGAAGATCCAGCTTCTTGGTATTAGGCAAAGAAGCTCTGAACTCGGAGAAACATGGCGGAGTGAGAGATGTCCCCAGGTCTCTCCCCTTGAAACCACAATAAGCTGAACATCTAAAACTCAACAAAAATAACCCAAACTGCACACAAGCATGTCTGAGCGTGGGATCTGCGCATAAGAGCTACCACAGGTCAGAACCCCTGGTGTAGGGCAATAGACTGGGAGAAACAAAGAAGCTGCTTCTAGCGGCCCAGAGCTCCCTATAGGAAGAGGATGGGAGAAGGTGCAGCGAGTTCCCTGAACAGCTCTGCCTGGGAGTGCTGTGAGCTCCACGCAGCTGGCGGCAGGACCCAGTCATCAGGGCAGGGAGCAGAGAAGTGGGACAGCAGAGAAACAACAGTTGATTTTTACCAGCTGTGGTTGCAAAACTGAGGCTGAGCCACAGCCCCCAACTCCCAACCCAGAGGGCTACTCCCATCGAACTCTCTGAGACTGAACACTACAGAGCCCCAGGAAAATCTGAGCAAACACTACCTAAACTGTTGCTAACACTGACAGGGACTGAGACTGAGAGTAGTGAGCACGATTAAACATTTATAATAGAAAAAAAAGCCATTATTAAGGCTTTATATAAAGCAGGGATCCAAGAGGCTTAGACACTACCTACTGGAAAACAAAAGAAAAGTGCCTTCCTTGCAACAAGCTAAAGAGAGACCTTTATATAATAAATCTTCTTTCTGGGAAAAAAAGCAGGGTACATTTCCATTAATGCCCAGGCAGAGAAATAGTCCATTAAACACCATGAACAACCAAGGTGACAAGGCATATCAGAAAGAAAGAGAAAAGTCTCCAGAAAATAAGCTTACAGACATAAAAAAAACCCAGTGAGTTCTGAAGTGAGTTATAGCAACAATTTCAGGAATTGGAAGAACAGCTAGATGAGCAGAGCAAGGAGACTGAAACCCTCAAAAAGAACAGAATAAATCTTCTGGATATAAAAAAAAACACACTGCAAGAGTTGAAAAATGAAATAGCAAGCTTAGGAAATAGAGTCAATCAAATAGAGGAAAGGATCAGTGATATTGAAGACAGAAATTTAGAAATAAATCAGAAGGAAGATGAGAGAAACTGAAGAATAAAAAATAATGAAAGAGAAATACAAGAACTAGCTGATACCATCAGGAGAGGAAACATAAGAATAATGGGCATTCTCGAAGGCGAGGAAAAGGAACAAGGACTAGAAAGCATTTTCAGACAAATAGTGGATGAATTTCCCATATCTAAGGAATGAGCTAGAGCTTGGAATTCAAGAAGTCAACAGAATACCCAATTATCTCAACCCAAAAAGGCCTTTACCAAGACACATTGTATTAAAATTATCAAAAATCAATGACAAAGACAGAATTCTCAGGACAGCCAGGGAGAAGACGACAACTTATAAAGGAAAACCCATTAGATTGTTATTGGACTTCTCAGCACAAAGCTTACAAGCCAGAGAGGAGTGGAATCAAATATTCGAAATAGTGAGGAAAGGAACTACCAGCCTAGAATAATGTATCCAGCTAAGCTCTCCTTTAGATATGAAGGAGAAATTAAGACCTTTACAGACACAAAAATTTAGAGAATTCTCCACTATGAGGCCTGCACTACAGGAAATACAGAAAGGGGTCTGCTCATCTAAAACAAAATGAAAAAAAAGACAATTAGGATTAAGGTGACTATCAGGCAAATAGAAGCAGAGGAGTGCAACCCTTACTAAGAAAAGAGTATTGTAAGCTTAAACATTAAGAAGAGAATTGATATAGCAACATAGTAATGAACATTCAGCATACATAGGGACAAATTGAGATAACAATGACTGAAAAGGGGAGAATTCAAAGATCTAAATTCACAAAGAGGAATGGAGATAAGTCACAAGCAGAAGAAAATGGATGACCATATATACATTTAACTATCCTTTTCATATTCATAATGGTAACTATACACTAAAGATTCAGAACTGAAGTATATAACAGAAAACAAGAAGACCCAGAGGGAAAACCCACAAAAGCCAACCAAAATAAAGAAAAAAGAAACACAAAGTCAAAGAAGCAATGGAAACATCAAGCTACCAGAAAACAAAAGATAAAATGGCTATAAGAAGACCTCATATTTCATAAATCACTCTAAATATTAATGGACTGAACTCACTAATAAAAAGGCATAGAGTTGCAGAATGGATCAAAAAACAAAACCCAATTATATGCTGCCTCCAGGAGACACATCTCAGCTCTAAAACAAATATAGACTCAAAGTGAAAGGGCGGAAAATGATATTTCAAGCAAATGGCATGCAGAGAAAAGCGGGAGTAGCAGTACTAATATCAGGTGAAATAGACTTCAAAATAAAAAAGGTAAAGAAAGGTACTGAGGGACATTTCATAATGATAAAGGGAATTATGCACCAAGAAGACATAACACTTAGTAATATCTATGCTCCCAATCAGGGAGCCTCAAAATATGTAAAGCAATTACTAACAGAACTAAAGGGAGAAACAGACCAAAACACTATAGTCGTAGGGGACTTAAACGCCCCACTGATGGATATGGACAGATCATCCAAACAGAAAATCAATGAAGAAATAACATCCTTAAATGACACATTAGACCAACTGGACATAATTGACATTTACAGAGCCTTCCAGCCCAAAAGAGTTGAGTATACACTCTTCTCTAGTGTACATGGAACATTCTCAAGGATCGACCACATATTGGGACCAGAGGGTTGAAATCATACCAACCATATTCTCTGATCATAATGCTTTGAAACTAGAGATCAACTGCAAAAAGAAAGCAGGAAGAATCACAAATACATGGAGATTAAACATGTACTGAAGAATATCTGGGTCAGAGAAGAAATAAAAAGAGAGATCAAGAGATACATAGAAATGAATGATAATGATAGTACAACATATCAAAACTTTTGGCACATGACAAAATTAGTCATAAGAGGAAAGTTCATATCATTACAGGTCTATTTCCAAAAACAAGAATGAGCCCACATAAACAACCTAATGCTTCATCTTAAAAAAACTAGAAAAGGAAGAACAAATGAAGCTAAAGTCAGCAGAAGGAAAGAAATAATCAAAATTAGAGCAGAAATAAATGAAATTGAAAACAAAAAGGAAAAAAGCAATAGAAAAAATAAATGCAACAAAGAGCTGGTTCTTTGAGAAGGTTAATAAAATTGACAAACCCCTGGCTAGACCACTAAAGAAAAAAGAGAAAGGACACAAATAAACAAAATCAGGGATGAAAGATGGGAAATTATGACGGACACTGCAGAAATACAAAGGATCATACAAGAATACAATGAAAAAGTATATAACACCAAATTTAATAACCTAGAAGAAATGGACCAGTACTTAGAAAAATACAACCTTCCTAGACTGAATTGAGAAGAACTGGAAAATCTAAATAGACCAATAAGTAGTATGGAAATTGAAACAATTATTAAAATCCTACCAAAAAGTAAAAGTCCAGGACGAGATGGCTTCACCAGTGAATTCTACCAAACTCTTCCAAAAAATCAAAGAGGAGGCAATACTTCCCAATTCATTTCATGAGGCCAATATTACCCTGATACCGAAACCTGGTAAAGATAACACACAAAAAGAAAACTACAGAACAATATCCCTTATGAACACAGATACAAAAATCCTAAATAAGATACTAGCAAACTGAATACAGTAACATATTAAAAGGATTATACACCAGGATCAAGTGGGCTCATCCCAGAGGCACAGGGATGGTTCAACATACACACACAAATTGATTGATGTGATCCACCACGTAAACAAACAAATTAAAAAATAAGAATCATATGATCATATCAATAGATGCAGAAAAAGCCTTCAACAAGATACAGCATCCACTTATGATCAAAACACTTAACAAAATCTCTATGGAAGGAAAGTACCCTAACATAATAAAGGCCATCTATGACAAACCCTCAGCCAATATTATACTTAATGGTATAAGTATAAAAACCTTCTCTCTAAGATCAGGAACAAGGCAAAGCTGTCCACTATCGCCACTGCTATTTGATATAATATTGGAGGTCCTAGTGAGTGCAATCAGGCAAGAGAAAGATATAAAAGGCATCCAAATAGGAAACGAAGAAGTCAAACTGTCACTATATAAGGATGACATGATTCTCTATTGAGAAAACCATAAAGACTCCACAAGAACACTACTAGAAACAATAAGCAAATACAGCAGCTTCTGGATACAAAATCAACATTCAAAAATCCATAGCATTCCTATACTCTAATAATGAATTGTCAGAAAAATAAGTAGAAAAAATAATTCCTTTTGCAATTGCAACAAAAAGGCTAAAACACCTAGGAATAAATCTAACAAAACATGTGAAGGACCTATATAATGAAAACTATAAGGCCCTATTAAAAGAAATTGAAGAAGATACAAAGAAATGGAAAGATATTTCATGTTCTTGGGTTGGAAGAATCAACATAGTTAAAATGACCCTATTACCTAAAGCATTATACAGATTTAATGCAATCCCTATAAAAATCCCATCGGCATTTTTTAAAGAAATCGAAAAAAAAAATCATCAGATTAGTATGGAAGCACAAAAGACCCAAAATTGACCAAGTCATCCTGAGAAAAAAGAACAAGGCTGGAGGCATCACTCTGCCCAACTTCAAATAATACTATAAAGTGACAGTAACCAAAACGGCATGGTATTGGCAAAAAAATAGATACACAGACCAGTGGAACAGAATCAAGAGTCCAGAAGTAAACCCATATTTATATAGGCAAATAATTTTTGACAAATAAGCCAAAAACATACAGTGGAGAAAGGAAAACCTCTTCAATAAATAGTGCTGGGAAAACTGGAAAGCCGCCTGCAAAAGAATGAAACCAGACTGTTGTCTATTACCACACACCAAAATTAACTCAAAATGTATTAAGGACCTGAATATAAGACCTGAAACAATAAAATGCATAGAAAAAAACATAGGAACTAAACTCAAGGACTTTGGACTTAAAGAGGATTTTATGAATCTGACCTCAAAAGCAAAGGAAGTAAAAGCTAAAATGAATGAATGGGACTACATCAAACTAAAAATCTTCTGCTCAGCAAAAGAAATCATCAACAAGGTAAAGAGATAATCATCTGAATGGGAAAATATATTTGCAAGCAATGCCTCCGATAAGGGCCTAATATCCAAAATATACAAAGAACTCATACAACTCAATAATAACAAAAACAAAAACAAAAAACAAAGGATCCCATCAAAAAATGGGCAGAGGACCTGAAAAGACACTTCTCCCTAGAGGACATAAAAATGGCCAACAAATATTTGAAAAGATGCTCAACATCACTAGCTATTAGGGAAATGCAAATCAAAACCACAATGAGATACCTCCTCACACCTGTTAGAATAGCTATAATCAACAGGACAAGTAATAACAAATGTTGGAGAGGATGCAGAGAAATAGTAACTTTCATACACTGCTGGTGGGACTGCAAATTGGTACAGCCACTATGGAAAACAGTATGGAGGTTCTTCAAAAAACTAAGAATTGATCTATCATATATATGATTCAGCAATCCCTCTACTGAGTATTTACCCCAAAGACTTGAAAACCCATATCTGAAAAGATATTTGCACACTGATGTTCACAGCAGCATTATTCACAGTGGCCAGGACATGGAAGCAACCGAAGTATCCTACGATAGATGATTGGCTAAAGAAGCTGTGGAACTTATAAACAATGGAATATTGCTCAGCCATAAGAAGAGATGAAATACTGCCATTTGTGACAACCTGGATGGACCTTGAGATAATCATACTAAGCGAAATAAGCCAGACAGAAAAAGTTGAAAATCACATGATATCACTTATATGCGGGATGTAAACCTAAAAGTAATGAATGAACAGGACAAACAAACAGAGACTCATGGACATGGAATATAGACTAGTGGTTACCAAAAGGTACGGAGTGGGGCGAGGGGAGAGGTAGACGAGGTAAAGGAGGTCAACTATGTGGTGACAGAAAGAAATCTAACTATGGGAGGTGAAGACACAGTGTAAATATACATATGCCTTACTGTTAAAATGTACAGATGAAACTTACTGGATTTTGTTAATCAATGTCACCATAAAAAATAAAGTAATTAATTTAAAAAAAAAGAAAATTGTATCATGTGAACCAATTTTCTATTAAAATGTATATTAACAAAAAAGAAAATTGAGTTTTCCAAAAGTCTCACTTTAAATTCTTCTTTCACAGTTTTTATTAACTGACGAATATGAATTTAGAATTAGAAATACATTTGTGCTTGGTAACATCACGGACTAAGTAACCCTACCAGTTCTCTCACTGAAAACTGCTAATTCTGACAAATGAAATATTAAAAATGTCTTTTTGAATACATCTATGAGCTGGTGAGAAAGTATTCTCAGACTAGGAGCAGAGAAAAGCATGAAAGTCAACTTTTGCCCTGAGGGTTTTGCCAAACCTGGTCAACTTGACTGATTTCATGACCTGGCAAGGCCCTGCAGATGTGAGGATTTTAGTAGAAGATTTCACAAACATGGAGTCCCGAAGGCCCACACCTTCAGGGAAAAGATGAATTAAAAATGCCGCCCCATCCCCCATGCAGTTTATAAGGAAAATAGCCTATCTTAAATTGTGGCACTGAGAGCAGTGTAGAATTCCTTTCCTAACTCTGCCCCCAAGAAATCTTAAACCTAAACTGCTTCTTACACAGAATTGCAGCCTAAACTTTGAAACTTCAAGTTGAGTATGTACAATGGTTCCTGGCAGATAGCATTTTCTTCAGTGCCTGATAGAAACAAGCACGGATCTTTTCTGAAAGAGCCCACTTTAATCTTTGGACTCAAAGAATTTGTACAGATAAATTAGGAGAAAACTGAGAAAATCAATAAACATATAAGGAAACAAGGCATCACAAATGGGAGCCTACAGAACACAAATGCAGAGTCAGACTTGCAAAACACCTGTTATTGAAATTACCAGACCTAGAACATTTGTGAAATAAAAGGGATACTTAAAATTCTGAGTAAAGAGCAAGGATTTTTGACTAAGAACCAAAAGAAATTTGTAGAAGTAAAATAGATTTACTTTATGCACATATTAGCACCAGTGGAAGAGTGTGTCCTCCTCAAACATCTACGAAGTATGTGCAATGCCCACCAGAGACCTGCAAGTCACAAACATAGTTAGTTGTTGTGGGCCCCAGGTCTGGCTGTGATCCAGACTCACGGCTAGGGATAGGACTCCGGATTTAGAATGTTACATTAATGTAGTAGGGCACCTGTGCCTAACTTATGTAAGTATTACGTGCGTGTGGCAGAATGCCACTATTGTTCTCTGACATATAAAAAGCCCATGCGATACCCTAGTGCAGAAGCACGTTCCCCATAATAGAAGCCCCCTTCCTGCAATAAAGTTAGTGCCTGCCATTTCATTTTCATGTTGGCTCCTCATGCTTTCTTTCACCTGGGCGTCTCACCACCGAAATCTTCCCTGCTTGATCAGCTTGGTGCTGACACGTGGTATAACTGGCAGGATAAGGTGATTACGGCCCCCAGCACTCCTGATGGTCCCTAAGTGGAGGATACCCGGTGGAGGACACGTGGCCTCCTGCCTCCCAGTGGTATCCCATGGCCGAGTATCTTGCTATATAGATGCTCCCAGAGGATTGGAATGGAGTGAAGCTGCGTCTGGAAGACGTCTAGAAAGCCCTGGAGATACTGGAGCCAAATGTCCTGACCAGTCACCGGGAGGTAGTGGGTCGGGTGGCCTGGACGTTCCTGGCGGTGCTGCAGCAGGCCAGCCTGGAGGTTCAGGACCAGGCTCAGCGGGTGCAACAACTACAACGTCAGGAAGAAGTGCTGGAAAGGTGGCTGGCGACAGCGGAACTCATGCTGCAGGTCCCTGACGGGTCACTGCCATTGTGCGGGTCTGGGAGCCCACTGGTGATACTACAGCAGGCACAGCCGGTAATATGGCAGCAGGTTGAAATGGAACAGCTGTTGGTCCCACGGGGGCAAGCTGGTGGTGTCCCCCAAGCTAAAAAGCATATCACCTTGATCCAGTACACCCCGAACTCCGGGACCTGACAAAACAGATATGGCAGAGAGCCAGGGAGATGGTTCAGCGGTGGCTGCTGTGGCTGTGGGAGGACGAGGCCAAAGGGACTGAATTATCTCTGGAAGAGATGGCTCAGTTGGCCTGTGTAATGGTGATACCATCCCTCAGGCAGCGCCTCCAGACTGTGGCGCGTAAGGCACAGGGTGCAGGCAATCACTCCCTGGTTAACTGGCTCATGTCTACTTCACAGACAGTGTGGGCAGACCTGGAGGAGCTGCCAGAGACAGTGAGCAGATGGACCACGTACTTAGATCTGGTCCAGATAATTCAACAAATGGGCATGCGACAGATGATGTTTCGGGCCCAGTACACTAGCCCCGATGAAGAGGTATTTACAACTCGTATGAAGGACTTGATCTCGACGTCTGGCTAGGCCGGCACTTTTGGTTTCTTACATGGATAGGAGATCCACGAAGTAATGTCCACCATGGCTAGGTCGGAGGATGTGGAAGTGAAACAAAAGGAGCGTTCCACCCAAGTGTATGTCGTGCCACACCTGCACTCCCAGACTGGCCAGTGCATGGATGGAGGCGTGCCCGAAAAAGGGAGCGGAGCAGCACCCAGCCCAATCAGTGGTGAAAGTGAGCCATAGGCAGATGTGGTTTGATCTCCTCACAGCAGGGGTCACTGCAGAAAAGATTGAGCAGCAATCTAAGGGAACGCTGCTGGCGCTGTGGAATGAGCTGTGCCCTGACCAGCAATTCACTCTTAGTCCCAGGAAAGCCACAACCCGTGAGGTATGGCTGGCCATCTATCTCCCTGATTAGAGATTCTGCCAGGTCACCTTATTGGCGGGGGAGCCGGCTGACCTGAGGCCACGTGTGGAACTGACTATACATTGGTCCCCCCGCAGTGTGCAGAGGGTATTAGCTCTTGTGGATACCAGTGCTGACAGCACCTTGCTCAGTGGGAATCCGGACAAGTTTCCCAGGCCCACTGTAACCATAGAAGGCTATGGGGGTCACGTGCAGCAGGTTCCTGTGACACTGGGTTGCCTTCATATCCGGGTGGTAAAAACTGTTATCTGGGACATCCACACCATGCCCCGTTGGTGTTGCCCCAGGCTACCTGGGTAGTGAACACAAAACAGTATTGCCTGCCGGGTGGTCCTGAAGAAATAGGATGCACCATTCTGAAGCTGGAGGAGGCCAGCTCATAGCCCGTACAACTTCCCCATATGGCCAGTGAAGAAGCCTGACAGCTCCTGGTACATGATGGTTGACTATCGGGAGCTGAATAAGGTTACACCACCCCTGCATGCTGCCGTACCGAACGTCATGGACATTATGGTTGGGTTGTCTCATGAACTTGGATGATAACATTATGCGGTGGACTTGGCAAATGCCTTTTTCTCTATTGCCATAGCCCCAGAAAGTCAAGAACAGTTTGCCTTCACCTGGGAAGGGTGACAGTGGACATTCCTCATCCTTCCCCAGGGCTATCTGCACAGCCCTACCCTGTGCCATGGTCTCATGGCTCAAGATTTTGCCACATGGAAACAACCACCCACAGTGCACTTGTATCATTGCATCGATGATATAATGCTAACCTGATTCTCTTACAAAACTAGAAGCTGTGGCCACCAGCCTGTGAGAAGCTCTCGCAGACTGGAGTTGGGCAGTCAACGAGGACAAGGTCCAGGAACCTGGGTTCACCGTCAGATTCTTGGGAGTTGGCCGGTCAGGTAAGACAAAAGTAATGCCGTAGGCGGTGATTGATAAGATACAGGCATATCCCCAACCCCAAACTGTGAAGCAGCTCCAAATGTATTTGGGACTGCTAGGGTTTTAGAGAGTACTCGTTCCTCATTCAGCCTCCTCGATGCAACCCCTGCACCATCTAGTGTGACAGGGCGCCCAGTGGGATTAGATCCCTGAGATAGAAGAGGCCATTAAGGCTACAAAGCAAGCTGTAGCACAAGCCCAAATTCTACATGTAGTAGATCCAGCCCTCCCATTCCTGCTTATGATGTAGGTAAATGATGCAGGGTTTGGATGGGGCTTGTGGCAGAAGCATGGTTCCCGGAAGGTGCCGATAGGCTTCTGGTTCCACTTATGGAAAGGTGCAGAAGCATGATATTCTCTGATAGAGAAGCAACTGGCTGCCATAGATGCAGCCCTTCTGTTCAGCAAAGCCATCGCTGGCCCTAATCCTGTAACCATGCAGTCCACATTCCCCGTGGAGAGGTGGCTGTGGTCTTGGGTAAAGACTCCTCGTACGGTATGGGAATTGCACAGACTCCTACACTGACCAAGTAGGGGGTGTACCTGGAGCAGCGGACGCAGTTCTCTGTGAGCCCCCTGTCAGCCTCCGTATTAAGACCAGTGCCATTTCAAACAGAGCTCCTGGCGGAGCCTGCTGAGATGGGAGACATACCAAGTCCCTATGTAGAGGGTCGGGTTCCCATCCCTGAGGATACCTGGAACACAGAAGGCTCATGCCACGGGCAGCCTCCGACGTCGGCTGCCTTGGCGTTACAGCCGTCCACAAAAATATTTTGGTATAAGGCTGGTGCTGGGCAGTCTAGCCAATGGGCGGAGCTTCGTGCTGTGTGGTTGGCCCTCATGAATAAAACTGGTGCAGTGCACATCTGCACTATCAGTTGGGCTGTATATCGAGGTCTAACTCTATGGCTGTCCCAATGGGCTGCCCAGGAGTAGATGATAGGCCACCGCCCCCTATAGGGCCGGGGTTTGTGGAAAGACTTCTGGAAGTGGGATCTTCAGCAGAGGGCCACCATATACCATGTCCCCAGCCATTGGCCATTACAGGCCCCAGGCAACAATGCAGCCAATGTACTGACACAAGTCTGCTCCACTTAAGTACCACCAGTTTTGGTGGACATTGGCCCCTGGCTCCACCGAAAACTGGGGCATGTAAGAGCTGATACCACGGAACAGGTAGCAAAGTAATGGGGACTATCGTTGACCGGGCACAAGCACAAGTTGCTGTGTCACAATGCCCCTGGTGTGCTGAGCAGTTCCCAGAGAGACATCAGGTAAAGAGTACCCAAGGAGTGGTGCCCTGCGGGGCTAAGCCACTCCAGGAATGGCAAGTGGACTACATAGGGCCTTTGTCCAAAGACCGGTGACACCACTATATGTTCACAGGTGTGGACACAGCTACTGGTCTAGGGTTTGCATGGCTGGTGGCAGCTGCTGATCAATACCATACTGTGACCACTTTGGAGCACTTCGCAGCCGCCTATGGCCGGCCCTTATTAATCACTAGTGACAGAGGCACTCATTTTACTAGATAGGAGGTGCAGACCTGGGCCTGCATCAATGATATGTGGTGGCAATTACAGGTTCCTTATCGCTCACAAGCAGCTGGAATATTAGAGCGGTTCAATGGCTTGCTGAAGGACAAACTGCGTACCTGTTTGCCCCGGGTTGGGCTGGTGCTGTTGGCACACTAACCTCCCACAGGCTATACGCCTTCTGAATGAGCGGCCCCAGCAAATGGAGTTGCCTCCTCTTGACAGGGTTGTAGCAGGCTTGCAGTGGGCTATCAGAATGTGCCTGGGTACCACTGCTAAACAATTCTTGTCCCGGACCAACCAGGGGGCTTTGCTCTTGCTGGCCCCAGAAACTTTAGCAGTAGGTAAACAGGCCACCTGGTCGTGGCCTTGGATTTACAGGTAACATGAGAACCGTGGGTGGCCCTGGTGGAGCCCTGGGAACGGGGCTTACACAATGGGTTGCGGGTAGAACCCTTGATTTGCATTTGGCCCACACCTTTGCAAGTGTCACTCCGATGACTGCAGAGGGTTCACTGTTACCATGGAGTTTTGTCCTTAGCCTCTGGCCCATTCCTCTCTATACTATAACACCGGTGGAGAACCCCTGGCCTGCTACTCTAGGAGAAATGGTCTGGTACCACAGGCCAGGGGCATCTCCTCTCCAAGTTACCCTTCTATCTTAAGATAGGCAAGTGGCCTGTATCCTCCCAGAAGGATGGGACTTGCCCTTAATGGTCCCTTCGTCTGCTCTATCCTATTGTCCAGGCTGATAACAAGGAACAGTAGTATCATGTCCTGGGCTCATGTGTTTTCTGCTGTCTACAATGCTTCCCACTGCTGGGTGTGTACTGAACTACTGGTGGAAGTGGCCGAGGGATTGCCATGGCACATTACCCTGGCTATGGCTGGGAATTGGACGTGGCTGCATACCTGGAGCATCACACCCAAATGGAACTAGAGATGGTGGGCCGAGGAAGCGCTGCTCCACTGCGATTATCGCAACTCCCCGCCCCTCATAGACTATACCATTTCCAATAGGTGGGGATGACTGGCAGCAGAGCATGTGAAATTGTGGGAGCAGGCTCCTCACTGCACAGAGCAAGTAAGATCTGTGTCCAAGTGAATCATGGAATGGCTACCACCCAAAATGTGTGCTAACACCACCCTTGCTAATATTTCTAAAGTCTGGTGGAATGGGGAACATTACCGACATAATGTTGGTACAGAGCCTACTGACTGGCTACCTGCAGGGTATCTCTGGGTCTGCGGGCACTACAGCTGGTCCTACTTGCCTGCCGATTGGCCTGGCTGTTGTACCTAGGGACGTTCGTATTTAGCTGGACGCATATTATCCACATTGCCTCAATTGCCTTATAATTGGGATCCCATATATCACTGCTGGCACTGGCAGAAATGGGCAGCATGGTGGCTCTACACCCTGGCATTATTCATTCCAGGGGTGGGATCCATAGATGTAGAATTGCAGGTAGAAGCTTTAGCACAGCCCGTCGAACAGGCATTGAGCCCTACGCGTCAGGCTATAACCCTTTTAATGGATAAAACCACACAAATGTGGAAAGTAGTTCTGCAAAACTGTATGGCCCTTGACCTCCTAACTGCTACCCAGGGCAGCACCTGTGCCCTACTCCATGTAGAATGCTATGTCTACATTCCTGATCATGCCAACAAGGCACAGGCAGCCCTCCAGGAAATGGATGCTGAAGCCCAAGCCATCCATGCCCTAGGAGAAGACCCCTTGACAACTTGGTAGAATTCCTTGGGGTCCTCCTGGCCGCAGACAGTAGCTATCCTAGCCATTGTAGCCTATAGCCTGGTAGTATTTTGTTGTTCTTTATATTGTTGTTGTGGATTGTGGGCCCAAGGTAATGTCCTCTGGGCCAGATCCCACGCCGTGACCCTATAGGGGTGGAGTATTTGTCCCAGGTCTGGCTGTGATCCAGGCTCACGGCTAGGGCTAGGAGTCCATATTTAGAATGTTACATTAATGTAGTAGGGTGCCTGCGCCTAACTTATGTAAGTATGATTCGGCTTATTGTGTAACACATGTAGGGCCAAATGCCCCTATTATTCTCTGACATATAAAAAGCCCATGCAGTCCCCTAGTGCAGAAGTGCACTCCCCACAATAGAAGAGAGCTCTCTACAATAAAGTTGGTGCTTCCATTTCATTCTCATGTCAGCTCTTCCTGCGTTCTTTCAACTGGGCTCTCACCTCCGAAACCTCCCCTTCTCGGTCAGCTGGGCGCTGACAGTGGCCTACTCAACAGACCCCAGCTTTGATTGGGTATCAGATAGTCATACCCTCAGAGGAGGCTGGTCTCCTCGCCAGTCCCAGAGGCTGAATCCTGATTGGTTGAACTCTAAGCCAATCATGGTTGTCTGGCCCCTTTGCCTGTGATTGATAAGCAAGGGTATGTAAGAGTAGGTATTAAAATGTGAGAGGAGGTCAGCTGGGGGCTTTTGGGAAGGTCTTCTTTGCTCCTGAAAAGAGGCGAATGGCGAGAAACAATTCTTTTCTAACTCTAGTCATTGCTGTCTGCAATGTGAAATATGGAGTTATAGCAGCCATCTTAGGACCAGGAGGGGAACTGGCCTAAGAGGACAAGCCAGTACACTGAAGATGTGATGGCAAGAACTTGAGTCCTGATGACCAGCTTTTGCTGGTAAATTAACCAACTCTGAGGCCTCCTGACCACCAGAATTCTTGTTATGTGAGATATGCCTTTCGTTATTCCTTAAGCCATTTGAGTTGAACTTTCAGTGACTTAAATCAGGAAACTTCTTGACTGAAAGAAGATGCTCTCACACTGCAACATAAACCTGGGGCGGTAGGTTAAACCCAGACCAGGATGGCAGGGAATAAATTAAAAATCAGCTGGCAACTTGCCTTGAGCTTCTAGGAAAATTGTGATTGGCCTCCAACCAGCTTCCAGAGGACAAGGGTCCAGGGATGTGTTTTGACACTTAGGGACTGAAGAATGCCTATTTTATATCAAGAGTTCAGCTTTTGACGTCATTTATTTAGTTACTCATTACAAGTTTGTAGTCACTAGATAAGATGCAAAGACAAACAGGTGTGGAACAAACACAGCGTATCTTCTGGATCCCTTCCCTCCTATTCTCACCAATCCCCTTTTTGGTGCCATACCCACCCCTCTCCATAGATACCATCCCTCTCACGGACTCTTTCACAGGAGGTAGAATTATGCACCATCCGAGAGCTGGTGTATGAACTGGGTCAGGCTGTGTGGACCTAACAACTAAGGAATCAGAACGAACTCTCAGACAGCACCATTCTGCTTTGGGGTGAACTCTGTTTTCTACCCTGTCCTTCTAGAAGCTCAACACACCCACTCTGTACCTAAGGTGGGATGGAATCAGACTGCCCTACAAGAATTCATTGATTCATGCTATTTATTACAAAAGCACAAGAGGAGCTCACCATGCTGTTTAAGCTCCTATGATTTTGCACATGCCATCTATTCCCCTTGTTTACCTGACAAGTTCCTATCCACTCTTCAAGACCAGTTTAAATATCTCCTCCATGAAGCTCCCATATTTACCAATCTTCCTTTTCACTGTTACCCTTTCTTGTCAAAAGAGATTGCCTCTTTCTCCACTGTCCCAGCATGCTTTGGACACATTTATTCACTTGGTATTGAAAATCTTTGGTTTGTGTGTCTATTTCTCCTTCCATGACTTATTACTCTTTGAATCTCTATATGTGACATATAGGAAACCCTCATTAAAAGTTTATTAAAATGAAATGAAAAGAAATGAAATAATGAAAACCTTTCTGGGGCCATGATGTCCACCATACCATGGAATACTCTCTAACCTCTACTCTGCTGTTATCTGAAGATTCACTTTTACTGGGGGTGTAGACTTGAGGTAGTAGAACAGTTTTACTTCCTTCTGTCTAAGGGAGGCACAGAAACAAGCCAAGGAGACATTTTTGCTAAAATTAACAGAGTCTTTTAAAGTTGTTAATTGAATCTCCTGAATTCCAGAGGTCTCTAGGGTCCCCATAATGTTGTATCAGCTTGAAAACGCTTTTACCTCCTGATAAACCCATCTATCCAATGTATTTGGATTCAAACACATTGCTGTTCTAAAGTGAATATGCATATGACTAAGAAAACAGTAATTTCAGAAAGATTAAAATAAAACCCACCACTGGAATATGTAAAGAACTCTTATAATCAACAATAAAAAAAACCAAACACCCAATTAAAAAATGGACAAAGGGTCTGAATAGACATTTTTCCAAAGGAGAAATACAAATAATCAATAAGCGCATGAAAATATGATCAACATCATTAGTCTTCAGGGAAATGAAAGTCAAAACTACGAGATACCACTTCACACTCACTAGGATGGCTATAGTAGAAAAGACAGATAATAACAAATGTTGGTGAAGATATGGAGAAATTTGAGCCCTCTATACTGCTGGTGGGAATGTAAAATGGTACACCGCTTTGGAAAACAGTCTGGCATTCTTCTAAAGCTTAAACATAAAGTTGCCATACGAACTAACAATTCCACCCCTGGAGGTATACCCAAGAGAAAGGAAAGCATGTGTCCACACAGTTGTACATAAATATTCATAGCAGCATCATTCATAATAGTTAAAATGTAAAAACAGCTCAAATGTCTGTCAACTGATGAAAGGATAAACAAAGGTGGTATATCCATACAACCGAATATTGCTTGGCAATAACAAGATATGAAGTACCGATTTATGTTACAACGTAAATGAACCTTGAAAACATTATGCTTAAAGGAAAGAAGCCAGTCACATGAAACTGCATATTATAGGATTTCATTGATATGAAATGTCCAGATTAGGCAAATCTATAAAGACAGGAAGTAGATTAGTGGTTGCCTAGGACTGAAGGGGAGAGGGCGAGAATGGGAGAGTGACTGCTGATAGGCATGATGTTTCTTTTTTGGGTGACAAAAATGTTCTAAAATTGATTGTGATGATAGTTACAAACTCTTTTTTTTTTTTAACAAGTCTTGAATAAAGTAAAAACCATTGAATCGTATGCTTTAAATGGATGAATTACATGGCATATGAATTATATGTCAATAAAGCTGTTTTATATATCAAATAAAACCCCCAAACAGAGACAGCAGCCAGCCTTCTTCCTGTTTTCATGGCACGGATTTCTCCTGGTTTTTTTTTTTTCAACATTTGTCTTCCTGTTGACTAGAATCCACCCAGCCAACAAACTCATGTTTGCTCTGTGGTGACATCTCTAGGATGTACTAGGCCTGGGGTCTGACATTTCTCTATAGTCCTTGCCAACTAGGTCAGCATCAGGGAGGGCAAACAGCCTGGGCTGGCCCTGTGTAATTCCACGAGTGATGACATGAAGGCATAAGAAGCAGAGAGAGGCTCTCCACAGGCTCCCTTGGCTAAGACACTGGAATCTTTTCTTCTAGATGAAACTTCCCATTGCTCAACTAAGAGATGAAGTCAGACACCAGTGTGTGGGACTGGAAGTAGGAAAGCATTTCCCCAGGGGAGGGACAAGCTCTGGGGAATCATTATAGTGAGAAGGAAGAGGATAAACACTGACCAAGTGCTGTCCTGTGAAGACTCTGTGCTGCTTTTTACTCACTAATCTCATTTAATTCTTCCAAAGACCCTGTGAAGTGAGAAAGAAGGACTCTTTATATTGCTATTTTACAAATGGTGGAACTCAAGTTCAAAGAGGTTAAGTAACTTGCCTAAAGTTGCATGGCTAGAAGTGTGTGAGCCAGATTCCACTCTTTAAAAAAAAAAATTCAAAACAGCCTGTACATCCCACAATAGTGGACTGGTTAAATTAATTATGCTTCATTCATACAGTAGAACACATTGCAAATGCTAAAAGGAATTAGACATGCATTAAATACTAATATGGAATGATCACAAAGATGTATTTTTAAGTGAAAAAAGCAAAACGTGTATAGTATTCTATAAAATAGACTATGTATAGTATTCTACCATTTGTCTAAAAAAGGGAAGCAAAAAATACATATATTTGTAACTGTTTGTCTCTAATAAAATATCTCTGAAAGGACACATAAGAGACTAGTGACATTATTTGCTTCTGAGGAAGGTATGGTTGTCAGGCTTCAAGATCTCCAAGATTCTAGCCTCCTGGTAGTCACACCTTGAATGGGCGTATAGGGCTGACTTGTTAGTGACATCAATAGGACATCGCAGAAATGATGGTGTGTTACTTCAAAGGGCAGGGCATAAAACATGGTGGATTCTGTCTTGTTCACTCTTGTATGATTAACTGTCATGTCATGAGGACACTTAAGTGCTCCTATGGGGAGATTTACATGCAGAGGAACTGAGGCCTCCTGCCAACAGCCATGTGCGGGAGCCATTTTGGAAGTGGGTCCTTCAGCCTCAGACAGGCTTTCAGATGACTGTGGCCTGAGCGACATTTGACTATAGTTTCATGAGAGACCCAGAGATAGAACCACCCAGCTAGGATGCCCTCAAATTCCTGACCCACTGAAAGTGGGTGCGCTGATAAATATTGATTGTTTCTTTAAGCTGCTAGGTTTTAGGTTAATTTGTTAGACAGTGATAGATAATAAATAAAGATTTTTAGTGGGGTGCAGCTATAACAAATATCTAAAAATGTGATGGTGGCTTTGGAAGAGGTCAGTGGGCAGAAGCTGGAAGGACTTTGAAGGGAGTGTTTGTGAAAGCCCAAGGTGCCTTGAACAGACTATTTATAGAAGCCTGATGACATTTGGAGAGACTATGAACTTATAGGAAAATGTTACTGGAAACTGGGGAAAAGAGGATCCAGTTGGGGACCAGAGGACCAGGGATTGAGGGTGAGAAGGAGACTTTTCACTTTGAACCTTTTGAATATTTAATGTAATATTCATAGGAAAAGATAAGATGATAATATATAAATAATAATTTTTAAAATGAGGCTTAGAGTGTGATCTCCATAATTCAAGCTGACCTCTGGGGCCTCTGGTCACCGATGCCCCTCTTCCCACCACTATACTACACTGGCCACCACTCCGAATGCTCTGAATGGTCCCATATTTCAGGAGGGCTAGAAAGGTCCATGTGTCCCTATCTCCCAAAAGGCCATGGCCAGGATTCTCCCAGTGCACTTCATGGGTCAGTGAGAACTTTGAGATATTTGAATTGGTCCCTTAAATGTCTTTTCTTTCCTCTTTTCCATGTCTTTTTCTTTTTGTTTTACTTTCTTGAAGATCTTCCATCACATGTTTAATCTTCAAGGACTTTTACTTGTTCTCTGATTGTTCCTTTTTGTAAGCATCCTAATCTCATTTTATGAATGAAAGATCTTCCTTTAATCTTGTTGAAATACTATGTAATTTAGAAAATGGTTTTCCTCTTTTCTATGTTGTTTCTGTTTTCTCAGAGTTTCTTTTTTTCTGATTTTTCTCTCTTTGTTTCATTTTGTTTGTATTTTCTCCATTATGCTTGAGGTGTCTCATAAATGTCTAGTGTGCACTGTTTCCCTGCTTATGTTTGAGAATGAGGTGTTAAAAGGCTCATTGGAGACTATGTGTGAGGGTGGGCCTTGTTCACCAAAGGTGTCTCCTCAGCCCTATTGAGAAGAAACTTATTTTTAATTGCCATGCTCCTTAATGTCCACATATAAATGGTTTTTCTCTGTCTTTTTTTTTTTTTCCTGTTTCCCAGAGGAAAGGACCAAATATACCATGTGAGATGTAATTACCTGGCTATGGGCTTTCTGAGAACAAACATGAATGGGGAAAAAGAGAAAACCAAGCTTCTGATCCCCGTTTTTTTGTCAAGCATCTGATCCCCGTTTATTGTCAAGCATCTGATCCCCGTTTTTGATCCTATGTTTCCATCATTGCCATCTACTATTTCTGAAGCCCTTCAATTAATTTAGCCTAAAATCTAGGGGTGGGATGGTCTTATAGACTTTCTATCAATTCCCCTGTTTTCATTTTCAACCAGACCTGCCATGTATTGTATCTCGAAGCCTTGACCCCTTGTGGGTTTAGAGGGGAAAATCACCTGATTCTCACCGATATCCCCCATTGCCTTGCTAGACTAGTTATTAATCCTTTGCCTTCACCAAAACATCTTGAAATTTCTTTTCTCTCTCTTCCATTCTGTTTGTCCTAAGTTTTTTTTTTTTTAATTCCTTACTAACTTTTTACTTGTGTCTCTCTAAGAAGATCAAATCATCTCTTGTAATCAATCCACTCTGGTTAGCTGGAAGTAGCTCATATTTTGTTAAAACATGGAGCAGCCTCGACCAAACACACATGTGGGCAGGATTCAGGCTATCGATCCCCAGTTTCAACTAAGATACTACCAGCATGAGTTCCAGTAAGTGGGGTCAAAGCTAGCTGCCAATCAGACAAAAAGCCTACCAGGAGGATGGATGCAAAGCCTGGGGATTTAGGGAAACCTTGAGGTGGAACAATAATACCCTAAAAGGATCAACAATCAAACATTAAATTCAAATAAATTTATATGGTAACTGCAATACAATTAGGATTATCTGGTATCTAACACTGACCCAGACTGCCTGGTTTTTTAATATCTTATCTAATAAGACAAATATATAACTGGACATGCAAATGTCCTTTTTTATCATTAAGAATATTTCATGATTGGGAAAATATTTGGTAAATGTGATTTATGCATAGATAAGAAGTTTCCTTTACATTAAGCACAGATAGATGGGAATACCCAGGAATATCATAGCATTCACAAAGCATACTGTTTGGACATTAGCTGAACTTACTTTAGTGTCATCTAGTGATTCCAGCCTCCAGCAAAGGCCCTAAAATCCAACTAGGCAAACTCTACCCTCATTTGCCTACCTCCACTTCCCAAGAGAGGCTCGTGAAAGGTGAGGAGAGGCCGAGAGAATGTGACAAGTAAAAAGGAGTCTTTCCCTGACCCTTCAACTTATAAAAATTGTACCATTTCCCTTTCTTGCTCCAGGCTGTTTCCTTTCTCCATATTAAAGTAGATTATGTCAGCAACAGTCCAGCGCCTGCCTGACATTCAAAGATAGTGCTAAATATAAGTTAACTTCCTTTTTTCCTCCTCCCCACTCAAATTATCTCTTAACCAAGGTAGGGAGAAATGAGCCTTCTCTTCCTCTAGAATATATTTAAACTTCATTTCTCCTTGGGATTGCTCAATTTCCCTCCCTGTGTTTGCAATGTCCCAAGCATGTGACTCTCATTTGGCAACTCTTGCCCTGGGACAATGGGGGCAGTGGGGCCTCACACTCTACATTCCTGCACTACAAAGTCAAATTGCACTTATTAGCTTGAAACAATCTTTCCTCTGGTCCTAGCTAGCCCTAGGACTCATCCCACCTTCCTTGCGGCCCAGTTCTTGTGGGCGAAGGACATTTCTCTCTCTGTCTCTCTTTCTCTGTCTCTCTCAATCTCTCTCTCTCTCTCCCCCCACCCAACATTTTGAACCCATTTCTTAAGTTTGAGAGATTCTGCACTTTATGGTTTTATTAAGAAGAGGCATTCACTTCCCACTAGAGAAATTGAAAATGCTAGGTTTTCCCTTTCCTGGCCTTCCCTTGCAACTAGAGTCTGGGCATGTGGCCCAGGCTCACCAATCAGAGGGGCCTGTGTCAGACATTGTTGGGGCCTGGTGGTGGCCTGGGCATTCAGGGACCCTAGAGAATGTCCATTTTTGGTGGTGGAGAGGGTGGCAGATCTGACTTTCTGCACATCAACGGTGGTTGAGCTAGCCGTGGCACACATGGAGGTTCCATTTGGGACAATGTCCCTGACTGTGTAGCTTTGAGCCTCGTTTTCATCTCCTGATGGTTCTGTGAGCTGCCCATTAAACTTTTGAGACATTTTTTCCTGCTTAATTCAATCATTTGGTTTTTGTGGTTTATAGCTAGAGAACTATGACAGTTGTATAGTAATTGAGTCCCTGACCTATTCTTCCTAGCTTGACGCTCTCATCCATTCTCGCTTGAAGTAAGGATGAAAGGACACAGAATTCATCTCAGGAAGACTACTGACAAACTCATAGTTTTCTTTTGCAGGCTTTCTCACCCCTTCCCCATTTTCGTGTTGGGGTAGGCAGTCTTGTGGAAAGTGCACTCAACCCAGAGTACTAACCATGTGCTTTTAGTCTTCATTTTGTCAAAGCTATCCCGGTGACCTTAGGCAAGTCACCTCACCTTTCTGGGGTTTCTCATTCGTCAGATGGTCTAGGTGGAGGCTCTGATCAGAAGATGCCACATTTTAACATGGTTCCTGTTCTCCAAGCTTGAGTCTTATTACAGTGCTAAGGTTTAATGGAGTGTTTTTGTTTGTTTGTCCTATAATAATCTGTAACTGTAGTTCAAATAAGAAAGCTTGATGGATGGTTAATTTTACTGCTCCATGCTAGTCCTGGTTTCCAACACTAGACTCAGTTATGCTCCACCTTTAAAAGCTCAAGAACCAGACCTCTGCAATACAAGGATTAAACTGCTATGTGTATTCAACCTATTCATAGAGACTGGGACCTAGAAAGTATGTCTTGCTTCTACTTCTGGGTGGCATCCCCTTTACTTATAGGTGGTGGATGGTTTATCAAATGAGCCTAACTTGAGGCTGCTTAAATCCTAGTTCTGAGTGGCCTTGAACAAGTGACTACATATAATTTCCCATATACTGTTTCATGCTGCTAACTAATGGTTTGGAGCTGACTTACCTTCCCAAGAAGGTTATGAGTTTCTCATGAGCAGGAGCCATGTCTTAATTGTATTTCATACCCTCCTTACCCCTCTCTTACCCTGATATACATGTGGAACACCTCTGGAACCACCCAAGCCACTGAGAGCAGTGCCTCAGGGAAGACTGGAGCCAACAGAAAGAGAAAGACTTACTTTTCTCTGTATACTCTTGAATATTTTACCATGGGCATAATATAATTATTTTTTAAACTGCTTAATAAAGAAATAAGAAAACTCATATCTCATTTCTTATTTCATTTTATGGTGGTACAACAAAGTATTTATTCAGCTTCTACTTGGGGCCATTCTGATTTCTCCATTTTGTGTGGGGATGTTGCCCTCACCTCTCTTCAACCAGGGAAGGCTTCCCAGAAGTGGTGACTTCTCATGGATGAACAGGAGCTAGTCAGGTAAGGCGAAGGTATTCCGAGCAGAGGGAACATCCTGAAGGTATGAGACAAGGGCCCTGTGAGGAAATGAAAGAGAGTGGAGGTAGAATTGACAGAGATAAGTCTGGAGGAATGAGATGGGTCATTTAGGGTTCCTGTAGCACTTTAGGAAGTTAATCTTGTGTTTTGTCCCAGACACAATGGGAAGTCATCGAGAGCATTTTAGGCTAGTAAGTGATACTGACTGTATAGATTAGCAACTCCCAGACAATGGGCAGCTTCCCATGGCTTGTCGGTAAGACAGCTAGATTCTCACCTCACAGAACCCTCAGACCAGTGGTATGGCTGTGGAATCCCCACCAGACCATCATGGCATACTACTTTTTGTGGGAGAGTCAGTGTCTCTGCTATTTTTAGGGGAAGAGTCTTTAAAAAATCAGTGTTACTGCCCTACATGATATTTGGGGTGATGTTCATAGAATCAGATTTTTAATAATGTGGGGAAATTTAGAAATCCAGTTCAGGTACAAATCCAAGTATTTTTGAGGAGAACTTGATTTTCTGCAGACATGTTTAACAAGAAAATCTTTTTTCAATTTTAAATACCTTGAGATAAACTAAAGACATCTATATAATCTTAGAAGCTCAGGTTACCTAAGAAATCCTCAGAGGAGTTCAATTTATTCTACAAAGATTCTCTGAGCACTAAGTCTGTGGCAACATGAAAGCTGATAAGCAAATGTCCCTGACCCTGAGGAGGTCACAGTCTAGGGAAATACAAGAGAACATAAGATAAATGTGGTCATTTAAAACAGGGAATTTTACTACTGAACTCTGATAGGAAAGTGAGAATACAGAAGAAAATATTTGTATATCTGCAAGTTCGAGCTGAAATTTTATAAGATATTATTGATTTCGCTTCTTGTCAATGGACCAATAACATCAGTCTCACCAGTGGTGGCCCACATTTCTTGAGCCATAAGTTGAGTATCATTTTCCCAGGCTTCATCTGCAACACAGTGACCACCACAGTCCTTATTTTCATTCAAGGGATGCAGGGTAGATTAATTACTGCTTATGAAGCTTCACGTTAAATTTAATAAAAATTGAAGTAAAACATATTTAATGCAAAAAGAAAAATACGAAGGGATAATTTTCAATTCAAACTAGAACACTTTTGAGAGTGAAACAGATACAATTAGTAATTTCACCCTGAAAACAGGTATAAACTGGGGCTGTGCCAGGGGAAGCAGTTCTTAACCAGCACCTTAGCTGTGTATCACGTAGGGACCTCTTTCCACTTAGAATAAAAGAAAATTTATTAGTTTCATTAAAGAGAAAACCATAAAGCCCAAAATGGCATTACTTGTGCTAAAGGCCATGATACCAAATCTAGATTTAATATGTGACCTATTTGCTCTTTTAACCTCTCTCAGAAACATAATCCTAATCAATCAGTCTGGAATTTTCTGGTCATCATCAATGAGGTAATCTGTCACTTAGGCCCACTCCCTTTCCCATGGAAAAAAGAGGTGTGTGCATGATAAAAACCTTTGCCATGCCCTTCCCCCAAAGATGTCCTGGTCTAAAAATAATTCCTTCTTTTCTTTTTTTAAAGCTCCCTTGCCCCATCTTCTTCCCATAAAAACCTTCCATTTTGTATTAAACTCTGAGAGTGGCCTTCTAATTGCTAGATGGGATGCTGTTTGATTCATGAATCATTTAATAAAGCCAATTAGATCTTCAAATTTCCCAGCATTGGGAAAACTAAGACTTTCCAGAAATCCTCAGTGGGCTTATGCTTATTCAATATCGCCCAGAGCTAAGTCCCATAAGGAAGGTTAGAACTCGTGTTTTCAGTAGAGGAAACCATGGGACAAGAGGGTGGAAGGGCGTTGGGTTCAACCCACAGAGCATCTACCACAGGTTCCAATAAGATGACAGGTAGAACTGGGGGAGCAGAAAACACATCTAATTCCGTCAGGCACTGTGGATATGGCAGAAAAGAGCTTCCCAGGCTAAAATCCCAGGCACAGCTGACTGAACTGTGAAAACTAATATAAACAGAGACATTTTAAGATGGAGTTGGAGCTGCCATTTCAGAGGAACTGCCTTGCACATCTTACTCCTCTACCCTTTGAAATGTTAAAACTGGGCAAAATACTCTTTGTACTAGGCCTAAAGGAGCACTGTATCCAAAACAACTGTTTGCAAAGATAACAGGAAAGGTTATGACTATCAGACTGAAAATTAAGGACATTCTTCAAGACTTGCATCACTATTTTAGCTTATCTGCAATTGTAGAAATTCCTTCTTTGGCTGAACACCCATAGGAATTTCTTCCTTTTATTCATGTAATTATTTCTCTTCCCTTTCTCATAAATACCTCTGGCCTTCATCTTCTAATGGGAATACTATTTGGCTTTCTGCCAAATAAATGCTTGTTGTCTCTCACTTTGGTCTTTTATTCTTAGGTGAACATGAAGAAAGGAGAGCTCCCCAGAGAGCCGAGAGTGGAAAAGGGTGTTCTGGACAAAACTAACCACAGGAACCACAAGGTGCACACTCAGAAAATTAGGCCCAGCAGGTAGGAAGGGGCCAGATGCTCCTGAGTTTGGTTATCATCGGCTATTTGACAAAAGAGTTGGGGCGCTTCTGAAATAAATTTCAAGGCATCCCCAGATCTACCTAATCAGAACCTCTAGGTGATGCCTGCAAATTTGGGAAAGTTGGCTCCAGTGCTCAAAGTGTATGTGCTGGCTAAAGCTACCCACAGGGGCCCCGCTGGACCCCAAAATCAGAATGGAAGTCCAGCAAGTGAGGGAGCTGCGTGATGAGGGGATGGTCACTGGGTCACTGCAAACCTGCCAGTTTGGCGGGGCTAGAATGAAGGTGGACCAGTTCCACAGGCAGGTAAAAACAAAACCAGGAAAACAGCAATGGAATTATCAAAATTCTTTCTGGATGTGAAGAAAACTGCAACTTCTCAGCCTTTTGACCATTCCCGAAGCATCCCAGCAAGGGCCCTGTCCTTCCCAGGAAGGCAGAAGGAAAGGAAGAAAGGTGGGGTGCTCACCCACCCCTCAGGCCTTCTCCTACTGCCCAGCCAGCCATCCCCCTTCTCTCTCCCCCAAAAATGGTAAGACCTTCGGTCTGGGGTAAACAGAGAAAACAAAGGTGTGATGAGTGCATGGGGCTGTGACTACCCTGGGGCCACTGAGGAGGGTCACTAACCTGAGTTGGATGGAGGTGGGGTGGGGGTGCTGAGCCAGTTCTGAAAAGCAAGCTCAAGTTGATTAACCAAAAGGAAGTTTATTCTTGCTAAAATGAACTACCCAGAAGGAAGAGGTAGATCATGGTGGGATTTTACGGATAAAACAGGGAGTATTTGCAGACTGTCCACCTACCCCCAGAGGATCTTACATTTGCTGGCTCCTCTTCTTGTTCCCACTCCCATCTCCCTTTAGACTAATCTTTAATACCTCCCTGATCCAGAGAATAAGCAGAAAAAGCCTAAAAGGGAGGTACTTGTTTGGGGTTGGGGGAAAGAGGTAAGTCAATCTTCTGATAGAGTGAAATCAAGAAGAGAGAGGTGGGCCAAGTCATTCCAGGCTATTGGACTCTGCTTCTGGAATAGGGCCCTGCCATACAGTTAAATCAGTGGTAAAAAGAATGAGGGCTTGGGGGTGACCTTCCCTCAAATCCTGGCATCTAGACTATTGCTGCTCTACCCTCCAGTCACACTAATCCCAGTAGCCTTTCATTTATTCACTCATTCATTCACTCATCCATTGATGCAGAAGATACAGCAGATACAGCCATAGGCAAAACAGAGACCCCTGACCTCATGGGACTTCTGTCCTCGTTAGGGAGACAGGTACACCAGTAAGGGATAAAGAGGAACAAGATAAAAGGAGAGAGAAGAAGAGAGAAATTGTTCTAGTTCATGTATGTGATAGAGGAGGCCTCAATAACAAGGTGACAGGTAGAGAAAGAAGGAAGTGAAGAAGGGGGACCCATGTTGATATCTAGGGGAATCACTTTGCAGGTAGAGAGAGCAGCACCTGCAAAGGTCCTGAGGCAAGACTGCAGGAGGAAGTTCTAGGCCAGGGGTCCCCAACCCCCGAGCCTGGGACTGGTACTACCCCGTGGCCTGTTAGGAACTGGGCCACACGGCAGAAGGTGAGCAGCGGGTGAGCAAACAAAGCTTCATCTGTATTTGCAGCCGCTCCCCAGCGCTAGCATCACCACCTCAGCTCCACCTCCGATCATCAGGCATTAGACTCTCATAGGAGCACTGGTCTCTGGTGCCAAAAAGTTTCAGGACAGCTGTTCTAGGCTGCCAGCGCCTCTGGAATAAGATGAGCAAAGCAGGAATTGTCGTAAGAGAAGACACCAGAAGGCATTTAAGAGATTAACTGCTTTGCATTCATGCATGCCTGGGATCCTATTTACTGTCCACATTTTGGCAAATTGCTTAATCTCTCTAAGGCTCAGTCTCTTTGCCTATAAATGGGAAAAACAGTGTCATTGCACTTACGGTACTCTACATACTTTCTCTAAATAAGTGGAAGCTATTATTAGGATTATTAGAAATACAATGTGTACATGTTCAGTATTTTAGTATCATTACTTTCTCAAAGAAGTTTTCCAACACAATATATGCTAGGTTTTTTGTTGTTGTTGTTTGGTTATTTTTTCTCAAGATTTTTATTGTGGGAAAATATACATAACATAAAATTTACCATCTTAATTGTTGTTAGGTATGCAATTCAGTAGTGTTAAATACATTCACCTATTGTGCAACCATCACCACCATCCATCCCCACGACTCCTTTCATCTTGTAAAACTGAAACTCTACCATTAAGCACTCATTTCACATTCCCCCTCCTCTTAGCCACTGACCACCACCCTTCTATTTTCTGTCTCTATGAATTTAACTACTCTAAGTACTGTGTATAAGACAAATACTTTTGTCTTTCTTTGACTGGCTTGTTTCACTTAGAATAATGTCCTCAAAATTCATTCACATTGTAGCAGGTGTCAGAATTTTCCATCTTTATAAGACTGAATAATATTCCCTTGTATGAATATACCACATTTTGTTATCCATTTATCTGTTAATGGACGCTTGGGCTGCTTCCACCTTTTGGCTGTTATGATAATGCTGCTATGAACATGGGTGTGCAAATATCTCTTCAAGACTCTGCTTTCAATTCTGTTAGGTACATATCCACAAGTGAAATTGCTAGATCATATGGTAATTCCATTTTTAATTTTTTGAGGAATCTCCATACTGTTTTCCACAATGGCTGTACTGTTTTACATTCCCACCAATGGTGCACAAAGGTTCCAATATCTCCACCTCCTTGCCAATACTTGTTCTTTTCTGTTTTGTTTTGTTTTGTTTTGTTTTAATAGTAGCCATCCTACTGGATGTGAGGTATCTTTGCTTGGTTTTATAAATGACATTAACAGCAACATGTCTGCTGTGCTGTGTTTGGGGTACCTGGGCATCATACGCCAGCAATCACAAATTACACTCCTTGCTTCCCCCGCTCCTCAAGGTGGGGACTTGTCACCGTTACTCCAGAGCTTCAACAGGCACCGAAAGCAAGGCCAGAGGAGCTAAGAGTTTGGTTAGGGCTAAGCGAGACAGTTGCCAGAGTCAGAATTAGGATCCAGTCATCTTTAGACGGAAGCAGAAAGTTTCTCTTTGAATCAACACTTCCTTCCACTTTCTTTTCATTTGAGCAAACAGAAACCCAAGAGTTTAAACACTTTTCGGAGAGTTCTGAGCTATGGTCAGAATAAGGAAACAGCTATCTTGCATTTAATCTTTGGTTTTCAACATGTGTCATTGAGAGGGCCCTCAGAGACTGGCCTGAGTCCTTGGAATGGTCTCTGGAATATAGGCAGGTTGTAGCAAATCCTTCTTTCTGCCAGTTCCTTATTGGTCCCTACTTGATCCTCATCCCTGCCCCGCCATGCATGCCTTATCTGATCTGGAGTGTTCTGTTCAACCATGCCCTCTGCTAGCCCTGACTCTGATTTTCTCCGGAGCCCCTTCCACAACTCCACTCGCCCCCCTCCCCACCCCAGACCTGTCCCCACTTGCCACACTAATTAATACATCTTATCATAGAAACACAGCACAAAACACTTCTTCCAAATGCAAGGCATGTGTAAGTCTCCCAGCTCTTCTTGGTCCCCATGCTCTTGGTTCTCATAACCCAGTCCATTCTCCTATGAGTCTATGATGGTGGGAGAGATGAGAAAAGACCTTGTTCTGGAGGAGCTTGGCATAGCAAGGGGAAAACAGTAATGAAATCAGCAAATTGAGTGCTGTATTAGATAAAAAAAAAAAAATAAAGGTCCATAGGCCAAAGTTGGAGCACTGGGAGGAACAGTTTACTGCTGAGCAAGGAGCTGGAGACCCAGCACAAGCATCGGCTCTGTGGTGAGGTATGGGAGCGGGGAAAGGCCACTGACAGTCCCTGCTCCATAGGAAGTCAGGGTCTCTAACTGTCGCTGATGGGCTGGTAGGAGATGTGAGCATTGGGTATCCAGCTGCCTCTGCTGCACCTGTGAGGTACCTGAGATGGGGACAGTGGCACTAGTCAGTAGGCCAAGTGACTAGGTTGGGGTCCATCAGGTACGATGGCTGAAGTACATTGAACATGGATGTTGAACCCAGTTTGGAATTGTCTAGAAAAAGGTTTGGTTGATAACTGTTCCTTACAATAAAAGGTAACCAAAATATTTCCTCTGAAAAAAAAGAAAAGAAAAAGATTTGGAAAAAAGCATGGTGATTTTCTTTCCTGTTTGTTTTTTCTAAAAGCACTAACTCCCCACAAATAACATATGACAACAATAGCTTTCACCTATTGATCATTTGATATGTGGCAGGTGCTTTGGGAAAATCTTTGCTTGTATTATCTCATTTAATTTTCATGATGGTCTCATGAGGTTTTATCTCTATCTCTGTTTTATATATAAGAAAATTAGGGAGTTTATCTCTAGGGAGATTAGGTAACTTTACCAAGGTTCAAACGTAGGTTTGTATAATCGGAGTTCAAATCTTTAACCATTAGACTCTGTACATATCCTACATTTTCTTTAAATAGCTGGGATAGGTTTGACCTGTCTGTAGGGCTTTCTTTAATTCCCAATCCACATATAAACCAGTCCTTCAGCTTCTGCCTAAAGAACAATGCTTGTCATATTTAAATATTTATTGGAAGTCTATATCTGTAATGGTATGTTTTCTAAATAATTTTTCTCATAAAACCAGAAAAGAGAGAAAAATATTGGTGAAATCCCATTGTGACAAGAATTTTTCAGATTTTAACTATGTGAGGTGATGGATGTGTTAACTAACCTTACTGTGGTAATTATTTTGCAATATATGCTTATATCATTAAGTTGTACATCTTAAACTTACACAATGTTACATGTCAATTATATCTCAATAAAGCTGGGGAAAAAAAGAATTTTGCTGAGGTAAATATTTTTCAAAATAAATAGGTCATTAGGTAGAGTTTAGGAATCCTTCGTTATAAAGGGAAGGTTTTGATGAAATGGGATTTTCTGTAGCAAGTTTATTATTTACATTGACTCTAAGTATAGACCCATACCTAACCCTTTGTATCACCTTCTGTCAGGCATCTTACCTTTGCTCAACAGGCATTAACCGGTTGGGAAATGGTTTACATTTGACAAAGAGACCCAAAGCAGACAATGCATCTCTGCTTTAATTTTTCAATAAAAATATCTGTCTTTATGCCTGGTCCAACCTTAAAAATCAGATAAGTAACATGGAGGATAGAGCACCACAAAACTAGACTGGTAACTGGGATTAATGTAGACCTCAGTTTTTAGTGACTTCTTCTGACCTCTGCTGGGCACACTTGAGATTGCATGGCCCTCAGGTCCTTCAAACCAACAAAATTAGGATTTTAGAATTGAAGTTTACAGTGTGTCATCTAAATCTCTCATTTCAGAAATGATGAAAGTAAGTTCCAATGGGTGTATGTGACTTATCCAAGGTCACTCAATTACATATTGGCATATGTAGGACTAGCACCTAGAAATGTATCATCTTCCGATAAAACACAGATATGCAAACACTAATGAATTCCATTGGGACAAATACTTTTTGGATTATCTATAAAGAACCATCAGTATTAGAAATAGAAATAGCTAACACAGACAAAATGGTTGATAACCAAGAATAAAAATTAGGATTATTTGAGCAAGGTCATAATTATCTTCATCTCCTATATCTTGTAATCCTATAATTATTGTTAGTCACTGTTTGATGATATATGGAGAATCACAGAGAAGAGATTCAGAGAATTCATTTTCAGAAAAGCTATTTTTAGTTGCAAATTCCTCTTCCTGATTATGGTTTGTTAAAATTAGTTTACATTCCCAGAGGAAATTTCAACTGACTATAGGAAAGAATACTGCCCGGGCTTAAAAGAATTGCTTCTTTTAAGAACTAATTCTGCTAGTGTCCCTGAAAAGGCACTTGAGACCCAAGAGAGATGTCCAGAGGTCTCTGCTGCTTCTTCAGCTAGGAATTCCAGGTCTTCCTTTGAGGCATATCTACATCAGAAAACTGAATGACCACTGAAATATCTAGTCAACTTATTCCACATTCTAAAAGGCCCAAATGCATAGCATTATCTAGATTAGTAGAGTATCATATTTGAAAGAACATAAGATTTGGAGCCATACAATTAGTGGCTACTTACTAGCTATGTGAGCTTAGATAAGTTATTTAACCTCTCTGAGCCTCAGTGTCCTTGGCTATAAAACAAGATCATAAATGATACCTTCTTAGAGAGTTGTCTTAGAATAAATGTGGCTCTATGCACAGATCCTTAGCACCATACCTGGTACAACAGGCCAAGGAGAGGGATAGTGTTTAGTTTCTCACATTAAACTAAATACCCCAGGTCTTAATGGTGAAAGTTATACTTGTTTTGTTTTACCCACAAAGAGTGCTAATTTATGAATTTATCATGAAGTATCAATTCTACGCTTCAAAGACCAAATAAAATAATCAAAAGTGGTCAAGATATATACATTCACAAATGCTTTAAAGAGAGTGGCAAAACGTTCCCACTCCAATATTTTCTTGTTGTTTGCTTTTTGTGGTTTTGATGTGCCTTCTCCACAATCAAAAGTGCTCCTAAAACTTGGCAACTAAATTGATTGAGGATTGATTGATTGATTGATTGACTGATTGACTGATTGTGTGTGTGTGAGTAAATACTTCACGGGCATTTGCTTAGCACATTTCTTTAAGAAGAAATGGATCTTTGATAATGAAAAACTGCGAATATGTCGCCTCCCTGAATTAGTGAAGTCAACCCAGACTATCCTTCATTGCATGAGAGAGGGGAAGTGTAATCCTTTCCCACATGATATAGAGCAGAAGTCACAGTTGGGGGTACTATTGAGAAAGAGCTAAGAGGACAGGATTCTGGAGCTTTGAAACCGTTAGCCAGAGTAGTGCTGCATTGATCAGTTTAATGATTTGTCTACTCCCATAGGAAGATTTTGTCTGCATAACGTTTTTCTGTGGATGAAAAATATTTGCCAAACACAGATCTAGTCTCAGTCCCTAATTTTACATATGAGGAAACTGAGGCTCTCAGAAGCGAAATGACTTATCACTAAATTGGAAGCAGAGCCAAAAACAATACACAGGCATCTGCATTAGTCAAGGGTCTTGGTTGCCAATTATAGAAGCCAGTTCTGGGTAACTTAAGCAAAGATTCACAATGCTGTCAGAATTGATGGAAACCTGAGGGTCAGACTTGGAAATGGCAGGAATCTATAGAGTTCTACAGGGCCAAGAAGCCAGACGAAGTTCACGGAAAGTCTAGAAATTGTCTTATAGCTGGAGAAGTCTATTCAAAATATTGATGCCTCTTCCACCTTGGCTGCCACAGCTGGTGCCAACCTACCACTCCTAATCTTGTATCACTTGCTCAAGATTCAAAGTCCCAGAAGAGAGTACTTGGTTGGCTGAGCTGAGATCACACTCTCATGCTGTGGCTTAAATGGAGCCAGGAGAGACAGGTCTGATTCTTTGCACTCCCACACAAGAGCATCACCACAACTACCCACCCACAATCAGGGAGGCATAATGCCCCAAAAGGAATTTGGGGTACTGCTTAGGAGGAATGGCTGTGGGCAACCCATGGGGCAACTGCGGGGAGCCCATGGCATAGAGCAGATCCTGACCACATGGATAAATTGCCCCAAACAAAAAGAGACACAGCAGGGAAAAAGGGGTCCTTGTTGATGTTAAACCTGACTCTGATCTTCCACAGGGTAAGCCACTTTTCTGCTGTTACATCTTCAGTGTTGGAAAAACCTCTGACCATAATCTCCATACACTCCATCAACTCATCATCACCAACTCGAACTAGTTACTAATATCATTCTATAAATAATACTATAATTTACAATACTATAATTCTATACCCATTGCAAAACAACTTTTTTTCCCCCTAAAAGAAAGGGTTTATTGAGTCATGCTAGCCAGAAAAAGACCATGTCCTGGAGCATGTAGTCTAAACCACCAGCATCTGGGCTAAATGGAAAAGACAACATATCCCAATGACAGCTCTTTCAGAATAGTATTTCTTAAAATGGAGATCTCCGTCCAAGGTCAGGATAAAGAGCAGGTCAAGTCAGGCATATCAGTCAGGGCTTTCCAGAGAAGCAGAACCAATAGGATGTGTATATATAGAGAGAAGGGGATTTATTTTAAGGAATTGGTTCACGTGATTGTAGAGGCTAGCAAGTCCCCAAATCAGTAGGGTAGGCCAGCAGGCCAGAGACCCAGAGTTGCGGTGAGAGCCCAATGTGGTCTGCTGGCAGAATTCCCTCTTCTAGGGAAGTTATTCTTTTTTCTATTAAAGTCTTCAACTCAGATGAGGCCCACCCACATCATCACCACAAGGGGAATCTGCTTTACTCGAAGTCTGCTGATATAAACATTAATCTCATATAAAAATACTTTCACAGAAACGTCTAGTATTGACTTAGTCAAGTTGACACATGACATTAACTTTCATAGATGGGTTTTAGAAAAAGAGCTGGAAAGCTTTAAATGACTTTACAGCCATCTGTAGTCATAGGGTACCTTGGGCAGCCACTTTCCTCTCTGAGCTTCAGTTTCTTTATCTGTAAGACGAGGAGTTTGAGTTGGGTGGTCTCTAAGAGTTTGGGTATAAAATAGCAAGGTGAGTATAAGCATCAAATTTATCCCCTCCCTGATTCTCATGGGGAATTTCCAAGAGTTTAAAACAGTGAGGACTTGCATCAGATAAGGAAACCAGGTGAATGCTCTTTGTGGGTTTCTGACCTAGCACACATATCCTCCTTCCTAACAGTATCCCAGCTTTTATTCCAGTTCCCATTTTTCCTTAGATAGCCCATACACTTCATGCCCAGTACCAAGCATTGGCCTGCTTGGCCTAAGGGGATTTTTACCCCTCTGCCATTGATTGATTCACAAACCTAGTCAATGAACATACAGCACTTCCCTGGACAAGGGGATGGGTTCACAAAAGAGTTGGTCACCAATTAGAGCCAATAAGATGTAAAGAGACGTTTACTAGAAACTGCTGAAAAGATTACATCTTCCTGCTTGAGATACCTGCCAGAAGAGGCCATCTGTCTTCCTCTGGATAGCATCAGGTGAATCTTAGAATCACAGTGGCCATCTTGCTACTGGTGTAAGATGAGTCCATGTCTGGGGGAAGATGAGCCCCGGGAATCTCCAGAACCAAAGCTGGAGCCCTGGTTGTATCACATTGTACCATGCCCTAGTGATGGACTTTTCCAGTTATGGGATTTAATAAATCTTTTATATTTTTAAAACCAGTTTGAGTGGGATTTCTATTACTTGTAACAAACAGAAACCTAACAGTCACTATTAAGGGTGCCATTGAAATGCTTCTGGAACTGGTGCTAAGCACTCTGACAGAACCCTTTTTCTCTACCACCATGGAAGGTAAGAGGGCAGATGCAACAAGCAGGGAGCTTGTGCAGCATGGCTTCCTCTCTGAGTGGACAGCTGTACCAGGCAATACATCCACCCAGTGGAACTTTCTTCCAAATGAGCAAACAGGGAAACATCACTGTATCTATGAAAAGATGCTGCAAATCAAAAGAAGAGAACCACCCTGGACAATCAGGAAGAACTCTCCAATTTGTAGTAAATTTTTACAATTTTTAAGGTTTATGAAGTGGTTCTTATTGTTTAATCTGCTTGGCATTCCTCCCCCACCTCTTTTGATAATTGGCCTCGTTCAATGGACATAGGTCTGGGAAGGAGACCCGGACTAGACCGATAAGCTTTTTCCTGAAATATTTCCCTGAAGCCAGAGAGAGAAACTCCATGGCTTCTTGGGTTACAGAGCTGAAAGAATATGAACCTGGTGTTATTAGTATAATCCCGCAGCATGACGCTCCTGCTTCCAGTCTCCCTTTGAGGTTCCTGGAGGTGTCCTAGCTCCTGAGAATCACCCTGAGGTCTGTCAGTTTCCCCAGTGTCTTTCCAATAAAGTCCTTCTTTCTCTCAAGCCAGTTCCAGCTGGGTTTCTGTTTCTTACATGTGAAAGGGCTCTGACAAACAGAGCTTCTGCTTCCCATTCTTATCCAGCCAAATCCAGCCAAACTAAAGGGAACATGGACAGATATAGAACAAGAAGTCATAAGGAGGGCTCCCTCTGAGATCAGGAAATATTTTGATGGAGAAGGAAACTACAAATGCCAAATGAAAAAATCACATGGAGGCCAAGCTGCCAAAAATTAATTTAGTGAAGAAGACAAAATTATGAAAATCACCTAGAACTCAGAGGATGAATATGAAAACAACAAAACCAAGAGCGATGTGGAGGACTTATTTGAGAGATCCAGGATAGACATTCAGGTCAACAATCCTTTATTTAAAACCCTTAGAGTCAGATGCAGTTCGGGATTCAGCTTTTGGGGGATTTTAGAGAGATGATGTGGTGCATATACTGATATTACATACGGCCCCCTGCAGGATCTAGGTCAGCACTTTGTAAACAAAAATATTACACTTCTGCAGTAAAACATCGAGGGAAGTAAATAAGGATGTTAAATAGTCTCACATCATGTCAGGTCGGGGCTTAGTGACAAATATGTTGCCAGCTTATGAAAAAGTTTTTGGTTTTTAGCAATTTTAGAATTTTGAAATTGTGACTAAAGGGGCTGCAAATAGGAGTCCAAGAAAGAGCATACAACTGATGAATTAGGAGTAACAATCAAAGAATCAGGGAGAGAAAACAAGAGCTGAAGATAGTAAAACTTTGAGGCTCAAAAGTTAAAATTAATTTAAACAAGACCTGAATGCAGTCTGGTCACATTTTTAATTTGAAAGACAAAAGAAAAAATCAATACTAATATAGAAAATTCTAATAAATAATTTATTACACTGAGTCAATATCTCCATATCAAACTTTTTACCCTACACACAGTAAAATGATTTTTTCAAATGTACATATTACATTTATACATATTGATCATATACTAAGAAAAGCTCAATTATTTCTGAAAAATAACTTGACCAAGGTCACCTAGCTGGAAGGTAGTGGAGGTGAGAATTTAATCCAGAGTTCCACCTCTTTACTTCTCCCAATATCTGAATATTCTCCAAGGACAACAAGTGGATAAATAATACACTTTCAAGTACTGATTACAGATGTTAGTATTATAATTTGTGATAAAAATAACAGCTGAGTAAATTCCTAGAACAGTGTAAATATTCAATAAATGTTAGTTGAATGAATGAATGAGCTAATGAAAACATGAAACAAAAGAGACTCCCCAGGTAATTTTGTATTTTACACAGAATGTACTCAAAAGCACCACTCTTTTTGAGAAAATGTCTACAACAAAATTGGAGATGGCAGCTGTTTCTTTATTAAGCAAGTGATGTAGCCAAGCCATTAGGTACCATTAGAGGAAGCATTAAGGCAAGGATGTACATACAGCTAAATTGCAGTAAAACTTCCCTAGGGTGACAGGGATCAACGAGAGATGAGGCCTAGAGCGCCATAATGGTCTTCATTTATTCTCCCTCAAAACTTTTTAAGCTTCCTTCATGGTGACCAACCTCAGGGTAATGCACATTTAATTCAGCTTCTAATGCAGGGAAATCAATAGCATTGTACCACAAACAATTTATTACACATAATCTGAAGTTTAACACATAAATAAATTAGTAATATACCCAAAACATGGCACTTAAGAGTACAGTTTGGGAGCTCATCTTTTGCCACAAATCAAAACATTTCTTATATATTATTAAATATTTTGCATTAAAAATAATAAAATAATTAAATTTTTAAAAAATCTAGGCTAGGATCATTTGGAAATTTTTCCTTTAACATAATAATTGTGATGGCTTTTTTAATAATACTTTACAAGTTGTTTTCACATACCTTACCCTATTTTGATCTTCCTCACATCCTTGCGAGTTAGATAGGACAAGTAAATCATTTAGCAGATGAGGAAACAGAGATGAGAAGAGTTTAACTATAAAAACTGGGAGTCTAACATCCAATTGAGGGCACTTTTAGTCCCCAGATGGACTTGGTTCTATTTGGATCTGGTGGGGGTGGGGAGATGGAAGAAGCTTGACCCTGAGTTGCATGTACCACTGGAATTCAGACATGTCTAGACTTGGTAAGCTAGGTACACCAGAAGTCTTCATGTTTTCTTTTAGCTTGTTTTGCAATTTTTGGAGGCCTCAGGTGAAGAGAGTTGAGTTAACCATACCCTTCAATTCATGGCACATCATCATCATCATCATCAAGGAATCGCTCTTATTTTATTCAATTATATTCCTTTCTTTTATACCCCATCCCAACTCCATTTACATAAAGTTCAAAATAGGCAAAGTTATTCTTTAGTTACTAGGGTTAGGGGACCAGCAGTGTGCTTGAGGTGCTGATAATGCCTTAGTTTTTCATCTGTGTCATGATTTTATAGTTACTCACTTTGCAAATATTTATTGTATTATATACTTATGATTGGTGTAGTTTTCTGTGTACCTGTTTCACTCCAATAAAATTTTACTTTTAAAACTTCTGCTGGGATTTGTAATGGAATTGCATAATAGATTAGTTTAGAGAGAACTGACATATTAGAACTTGTAAGTCATCTTATCCATGAACTTTTTGCTAAAATTTTGTTAAGAGGGATATTTGTCATGAGGATATAGGTCTTTAGCTTTGTTGTTGTTTTTCTTGCAATCTGTAATGCTGGCCTCTTGGACTGGGTTAGGAAGTACTCACTCGTTTTCATTTTCTGGAACAGTTTGTAAAGAATTGGTGTTATATCTTCCTTAAACGTGGGAGAATTCACCAATGAACCTACCTGGGTCTGAAGTTTTCTCTGTGGGATAATTTTGAACTTCAGATTCTATTTCTTTAACAGGTATAGGGCTATTTAGGTCATCTATTTCTTCTTGAGTGAGCTTTAACAGTTTACGCCTTTCAAGAAATTTGTCTATTTCATCTAAGTTATCAAATTTGTCAGCATAAACTTGTTTAAAGAAGTCCCTTATTATCCCCTTAATATCTATAGAATTTTTAGGGATGTCAACTCTCTCATCCCTTTCTCAGATAACTTGCTCCCGTAGAAGCCAGCTACTGCATTGTGAGTTCACTCAAATACTCTATAGAGAGGCCCACGGAGGGGAAACTGAGGTCTCCTGCTAGCAGCAATGTGAATGAGCCATATTGTAGTGTTCCTCCAGTCCCAATTAAGCCTTCTGATGGCTGTAGCCCAGCTGGGATGTTGACTACAACCTCAGGAGAGACTCTGAGCCAGAACCAGTCTTCCACCCCTGACTCACATAAACTCTGTGAGACAATGTACGTTTATCATAGTTTTAGGCCACTAAGTTTTGGAGTAACTTGTTATGCAACAACAGATGACCAAAACGCTCGACAAAAATATCGTCATTATTGTTATAAAGTACTTCCTAATTTTGAGCTGAAATCCACTTTCTCATAATCTCCGCCCTCTGTTCTAGTTCTGTTCTTTAGAGCCACGTAGAAAAAAAATGTAATCTCTCTTCCTCATGGGCAAAACATTTGGTGACAGTTTCATGCCAAGAATTTAATTAATCAGACATTAGGTGAGGTACAGTCACTGTGCCAGTCACTAGGGTTGCAAAGATAAGCGGGATAGAAACTCTGCTCAGCCAAAGCCACTCCATGTGAGGGGTGCTTTAATGAAGGACCTGACTCCTAGATGCAAGAGGAGGGGATCTCAATGGAGGTGTGGCTGGCTCTACTTAGAGAGATGAGGGAAAGCTTCTCAGAAGATGGGGTAAGAGCTGAGTCCTAAAGGATGAATAGGAGATCACTAGACAGACAGGGAGGGGAGGCCTTACATACAGAAGTTACAGGCAGCAGGACCCCCCACCCTCACCCTTCTGCCTAAGCCCTTTCTTCTCCAGGTCACTCATCTCTTCCTCTTGTCCAACTTGACACAATTTTGAGATGCTCCGCTGCCCCACCTCCAGCCCCAGTGTTGGTAACTCCACTCAGGACACATCTTTTCCTCTCACACGATGGAACCAAACCTCTTCCAGGGTGGTCTGACTGGCGTGGAGTAGAGTCAGCCATCACACTTCTTTTTCTAGAAGCTCCATGGGGTCTGCCTGAGGTTCTTCTGGCACCCACATCCTTTGGCTGACTCATGCTGGGTCTACAGGCGTCTGGACAGCTAAGTCATTTGTCACACGTGCTCCTGTTAAACCACATCTCCCCCAGCTTTGTACTTCTACTGTTGTTTTGTTTTTACAATTTTTCATGGGTGTTTTGAAGTTCGATAATTTGATCTATACAGACTGCTAATCTCAGCTCCTGGTTGGCAGGGACTACGTGTAAGCAAACTGTGCCACAAAAAAACCACTTTAGAACACACCTTGGTTACAGAAACCCTCTTTCATTCTAAGGCCATTGTGGTGAGGAGTGATTCAGACTCACTGCAGCTTCAACCAGCCTTCAAAGAACTCACCGGATAAGAGGCTGTCTCGGATTTGAAGATGCCTTCTATGAAGGAAAGGCCACAAGGGGGTGTGGGCTGTGATGCTTTGCAGGAGGTGAGCTCAGATGGAAGGAAATTGGAAGGGGATGTTTGTCTGGTTCCCCACTGCTCCCACTTTCCCCTGTCAGGGAGAATTGGGCCATTGTCTAGGTAGAACATTTGCCTTGTTTATCTTCTTAGACCCAGCCTGGTACAAGGTTTTTCTTTTTCAATTTTTTTCTTTTTCAATTTTTCTTCTACCCCCCAAAAAATGACCACAGGAAAGGGCTGACCCAAATTTGGCAAGTGTTCAGTTCATGCTCTCTTTCTTTATTTCTCCGCCTCTTTCCCCTATCACTGAAAAACTAAACTAAAAAGAGCATGCTTCCCCTTTGGTCCCGTCAAAGGCAGCATTCAACTAGTATTGATTGAGCACCTACTATGTGTTAGGCATTGTTTTAGGTGCTGGTGATCCTAATGCAAAAGATGCAGTCCCTGACAACAAGAGGTCACAGTTCTGGAAGGAAGCTCAGAAATACGAGAGGCAGCACACAGGCAGATGAGAGCACGTAGCAGAGGCATTTGACCCAGCTTGGGGAGGTATTAGAACAGTTTTTCAGGAGAGGAGACATATAGGCTGATCTTAAAGGTAGAGTAAAAGTAAGCCACGGAGAATAATAATTATTATTATATAATTAAGCATCTCCTATGTGCCAGGCTCTATGTTAAAATCTTTACATACATATTATTTTATTTTAATCATAACAATATCATAATAAATACTGCTGTAATTATTTCAACTTCACAAATGAGGAAAAGGAGATTTAGAAGTCACTTTGCCCATAGTTTTACTAGGCATAAGTGGCAGAAGTGAGATTTACACTCGGATTTCTCAGATTCCGGAGTTCATTCTTTTACCCAGGGTTGTTGTGTATGGTTGTGAATATTGTATACTGCACAATTTTGGTGAAGTCCCTGCTCTTAATGATACACTGCATGGGAGGGATATCCAGGCATAAGAAGCCTCCTTTACAGAAAGATGATAAAACAACCTATGTTGGGGGAATTGGCTTTACAATGCAGCCGTGTCTAGGGCAATGAAACTCCTCGAAGACGGGCAGGTCCTTTGCTCCTCCTGTGATTGCTTATGGAACTGGCTGCCAGTATCTTGGGAGAGCTCCCACGGCTTTGTATTCAGTATAGAGACCCAATTCTTCCTTCTTACGGAGCTGTTGTGCTCTCAGCAGGATGTGATGTGGATGTGCACGGTTCCCTTCTGAGCTGTTGGCCACACAAACATTCAAGTACATAGAATGCAAGTGGTCCCAGGTCTTCAAACTACTCAGTGTCCTGTCAAGGGTCAACTAGCCTTTTATGCTTGGGCACCAGATATAGCCTGACAAACAAATCAGTTCGATAGCCTAGCCACCTCAGCTCCTTTGTAGAAGTAATTCCAGTTGCAACGAGCAGTCCAAGGAACTGGGCACATCCGGGTCGAATGCCTACAGTATGCCAGGCACTCTGAGAACATGATTCCTCCAATGCTCACAACCGAATGAGGCAGGCATTATCATCATCTTTCACTTTGCTGATGAAGAGAATGAGGTTCAGAGATGCTGACTAATTTATCCGCAGTTGTATACGTAATAAGCAGTCACAACTCTCACGAAAACTATCTGATGCCACAGCCCATATGCTTCTGTCTTAATGTCAGCACCCAAAAGGTATTCGGAAGAGGGTAGAGAACACCTTGTATGGGTGCTAAAGCACCTGATGGCATTTATTTGATGGAGGTCTCTCTTTACTTTTTTTTCCCACAGATTTTGCTAGAACTGGGGTCATCACTCTAAAAACTCAAGGATCCCTCTCAGGTGGAGAGGCTGTTTTTTGACACGATTTTCAGATATATATAATTCTGAGAAAGAGGTTTCATTACAGAAATGACAGGCAAGTGTTTCAGAGAAGTGTCAGTGATGCTTTGAGGAGCCACTATCAGGACAGGTGAATCCAAGGTGGTGTTGCTAAGTCTGTGGTATCTTCTGAGATTGAATGTCTTTTTAAGCCTGGTCATATGTGTCACAGAGAGATGGAATAGCTGTAATGGAGGTCTCTTATTATAGCCATTTTCAAGTTTTTCTGAGGCCACAAAAGATTTTATTTTAAAAGGGAAAAGAAACAAAGGGAGTCTGATGAAAGTGTTTGAAGCAGCTTTGGGGATGGGGTAGTATACTTTTTCATCAAATGGGGCTGCTAGTCGGCCCTACTTCTATTTCCAGATCCACGTGGAGAGGCTTACAGCAGCCAGTGGTTCTCCTCTCCTTCCTCACCTCCCAAGTCGTTACAGCCTCCATTGGGACTCAAACCGTGAAAATACCATTGTCCCTAGACATAGTGGTCCAGCTGCACTCACATCACCCTTTCAGCCTTCACATGTTTTCTAGGTGGAAGGTAAACACAGATCTGGCAGGTAAACAAGAGGAAGGCCAGGTGGACTGAAATTTCAAAGAAGCAGGAAGTGTCCATGCTGTGCTATGTTATGATGATAGTTTACCTGACAACAATCGAAAGGCGATTCTTTACCATTGCGTTTGGATGCCCCCACTCAGGTAGGGACAGTGCTCTCCAACATGCAGCCTGGGCAGTTTAATAAATGGGCAACTTTAATCAGGTGCAGGAGCCTATAGGCTCCCAGTTAGGGAGGACTCCCATGTCAGTCAGAAAATGTCACCTTCTAAAACCCAAATGAAATTGAATCATGTATATAAACGTTGATAAATGAAAACTTTTAATGTGTTTCTGGGGTTTCTCTAATATCAGCAAGGGCACAAATTGTGATTCAATAATTGTAACAGGCCTGCATTAATTCCCCCTTGGTATAGAGGATATTTGCCAATGTTTGAGACTGCCTAGCATCCCCGCCTGCCCTCTATTTGGAGGAAGTTCCAACTGTGTGAGTCAAAGTGAGCCTCACCTCCCGCTAGGGAAGTAGACAGGTCTAGAGACTAACCTCTTAAGACAAAGGCAAATGTCATTAGGACAATGGTAAATGACTTAGGCTGGCCAGGTACACTTGTCCTGTACTTTAATTGTGAATAAATGAGGCAAAAATGAATGGAGAATTAGGATTCATGTGCATTGGAAGGATCTTGCTGAGGCATCCTGATTGGATTGTCCCTGATAAAAGATAATTATCTTGTATTCTGCTCCTTAGGCCTCTGTTTCTGTCTTAATTTTGTCTGGTTCTCCAGATTCTTATAAATTCTTGGTAACCTTATAATCTCTTTTCTGTTTACAATAACCAAAGTTGTATTCTGCTGCTTGCAACCAAGAATTGACTATACACACGTGTTAGAAATGCACAGTCCCAAGGCCATTTGCAAGTGTCGTAGTGATACCTAAATGACTACAGTTTGAAATACACTGCATACAGCGAATGAGAATACAGGCTCTGCATTGAGACAGGATTGAGTTCAAATCTCAGCTTTACCATTTACTAGCTGGGTCATCTTCCACAAGTTCTTTATCTTCCCCTGGCATCATTTCCTCTTCTCTACAATGAGAATGCTACTCACAAAATTGTTATGAAGATTAAATGAAGTAATAATCGTAAAGGACTCAGCACAGTGCCTAGAATGGAAAAGTACATGATAAATGTTGGCTATGATGATGATGATGATGATGATGATGATATTTTTTGTGGGAGGATGATGATGATCCTTAACTTCAAGGAATAGGTAGTCTATAAGTCTGGCTTATAGTCACTAGTTCTTCCCAAACTTCCATGATAGATATACAGAGACAGGTGATGTCATAACAAAATGTAGTCATCCACATGGGGGTCTTGAGAACCAAAGCATGAGTACATTTACTAGTCATTTAACCAATAAGAATCTCAGATATTTCTTTAGATATTTATTAAGCTCCTATTATATGCCATGGCCTTCACTAAGCATGGCTTCAATGGTATCTAATGGTGAGAAAAAGGCTGTATCTGGGGGAAAAAATCACACTCTTTAAGAGAACAAGTTTAGTTCTCTAGCCTAGAAGTAAATTTTTCTCAAAACCATCCTCTTTCTGTATTTTAAATGCACTTCTGAATATTAACTAGTTTACTTTTCCAGGGACTTTGAGGCCAGGAAGTAGATACTCTGTTAAGTGTGCTTATTGTGAATCATTTCTCAGATTCTGGGCTTCCATGAAAAATTACATTTCTAAACTTGCAAAGATGAAAAACAGAACCGACACTGATATTTGACCCCACTAAGAAGCAGACAGCCTGTGAGACCTACCCTGTGTGGATACATGCACAACTCCACTATTTTTTTGAGTTAATTCTGTATGCCAGGTGCTGGGTTAGGCATAGGGAATGCAACACTGAATCAAATAGGATGGCCCTTGCTCTCTTGGTACTTAGTCTACAGTGGGGAAGAGAGACATTCACCAAAAAAATTACATAAATAGTCATGCAATGACAAATCGTGAGGTGTACTCTGTAGGAAAACTGTAGGGATCTATGAGGTCATGTAATAGGGACCACTGACCAAATCTAGGGGGTTTGGGAAAGTTTTCATGACTAAGATCCCAATTAAGTTGTGATCTTAAGGCTAAGTAGTGGTTGACTATGTGAAGAAGGGAAGAAGGAGCAGGTTAAATAGAGAGAAGAACATAGATAAAGGCCCTATGGTAGGAGGGAACAAGGCCTAAGAACCTACCTTTTCAGGAGAGTGAGAAACATATAGATAATATCTGTAATCTTCAACAAATATTAGCTGACTGAACAAATAATGATGTTAGTAAAACCTAATCATTATTAAGCCCTTATTATGTGCTAGGAACTTTAAAAATATATTAATAAGGTTGATTGACACTAGGTGTTATAGCATAGAACACCCAAATACCTATGGCTTAATATAACAAAGATCCATTTCTTTCTCGCCTCACAGTGGGTTAGGCAGCTATTCTGGGTAATCTCCTCCAACTGGTGACTCAGGATCCAGGTTCCTTCTACCCTGTAGCCTCATAACTCCCCAGGGACTCCTAAAAATTCTTCCTTAGATCTTTTCTACACTACTGCCCAACTAATGAAGAAAGAGTGTGGAAGATTATGTGAGATATTTGGGGGCCTGGCTTATAAGCGGCGTACATCATACTCACCCTCATTCAACTGGCCAGAACCTTGTCACATGACCACAACCTGACTGCCATGGAAGCCAGGACATGTAGTTCTATGTGCAACATGACTACAAAACCTGCTCTCTTAACCATATACAGTATTTGCCAATAAATCTTTATTAAAAAGCATATTTAAGTGCTTGTTCTCACAAGATACTATTCTGGATGAAGCACTAACAGAATTAGATAGAGATGGTCACCAGATTTGGGAGTTCACACTCAAAGAGCCAGCTCTAGCCAAGAAACTCACAAATACAGCACATTCTGTTGAAGAGGAATGTTAAATCCAGGCAGAGATTGTTGATTGCTTGGGGGTTGAAAGGGGGCCAGAGAAGAGATTTCAAATCTCTGAGAGTGATTTTGTAGTTTGATAAGAATATTCTAAGATTACCATTGTTTTAATATGCTTTTAGTCATGTTCCATTTATTTTAAATAAAATTGGGGTGGGGTGTGGGAGGAGATATTTATATTGTTCAAAGGGAATTAAAAGAAGGTTGAGAAACTGTACAAGGGCTGGCTAGATTTTTGTGGGGAAAAAACAAAGGAACAGACATGATTTCTTCTCTCACTTCTTCCCCCAACCTGACTACATTTCATATTTTCTATTTGATGGAAATTTTCTCTCTTTTGCATCCTTAAGACAATCTAGACTTGGTTTTGGAGGGACAAGATTAGAGAAAGAGAAGACCAGAAATGATTAATTAAAGAGAAAGTAAGGAGGCTCTTACATAATAGAAAGTTGCTTAGAACATAGGGAGAAGTCATTGGAAGCCAAATAGAATGTTTATAAGTAGTACCCAGACTTAGGTTCAGGTATTAGAAAGTGTTCCTGGGAGGTTGGAGAGCCCACATAAGCACCAACAGATTCCAGAACTGGTTTCAAAGAAGAGAGAGATAGCTTAGTGGTTTGAAGAGTGTGACATTACTCTGGACAGGGCTTGGAGATTTCAAGTGGTTAAGAGTGGAAAATGAATAACAAAAGTAGACAGGCTTATTCAGGGCTTCTACCCACAAAGGCTGCAATGTGCATTTTATCTGCTTTTAATCATCACGAGATTCCCGTGGAACACGCCTCTTTGTCCCATCTGCCAACGGTCACACTGCTGGCAAGTAGCCATGCTGAGATTTAAATGGTCCTTCTGGCTCCAGAGTCCAAGCTAGAGTAGATGTGCCTGAGCTGCACAAAAACTTAATTAAATGCTGTTGTCTGTGCAGTGGAAACACACACAGCACAATCAGTTAATTACTTCTCTTACCAGTCTGGGCATTAAATATCCTCTCCTTTACTTTTGCTGGGCTTCCACTTGGAGAGAGAACCTTTGCATCCTTAAGGACCATCTGCTTGTTTCCACGTGGACAGCTTGGCAAGGAAGAGCACTGAGTCCTGGAAAGCTACTCGCAGCCAAGGTGAGCCAAGTGAAAAGTTGGTTCCATTTTCCCCAGAGAGTGACAGTTCATTTAATTCCAGCAACTGGCTTCCAGGGAGAAAGGACTGTTTAAAGGTCTGCGTTAATTACACGGTAATTATGAAATTCATGATATGACTAATCCAGTGGCTGAGCCTGTGATTATCTGACATAATCCAAGAATATACAGGCTCTTTGTCTCCCATTAAAGAGAAGTCACTTTGTGTCTGTGCTGTATACGACAGGTGACTTTTCTCCTTTCCTAGCTCTCCTCTCTCTGTGAAAGGGGCTAAGCATTTATCAAACGGTTTCTGAATTAAACCCAGTGTCCTGGAAGCTTTATGGTCTATTTTTTAAAAATGGTCAAGGCTTGGGAATTCCAGTGTGTTACTTTATGTAATTTTAAAGTAGCATAAAGGCCTTTGACCTTGAAGACTTCCCTTTAGTGATTTGCATATCCTTGCCTGTACTTAGTATCCATGATTAGATTATAGGCCATCATGACAAGCCTGTAGCTTTCCAAAGCATCCCTTATTTAGTTATTTTTAGACATTTTATAATTTCTTTTAAGAATACTTTGTAAATAGTAACTAAAACCCATTCGAACAAGCACCCATAAACATACTCGTTTTTCAAATCAGGAAGCAAAAACTTATTGCCCAAACACTGAGGTCACTGATAACTGTTTTTGGAGAAAAGTCTAACAATTGCTGAAATCTCTTATCCCTCTTAGCATCTTTCAGAGAAAAATGACTATGGTTCCTGTGTATCAGGGGCCATGTTTTGTGTCCTGTGGCCATGCTTCCTTGGCCAAAGCTGATTGGAGCAAGGATTGACACCTGATTCAAGGGTTGTTCTCTCTTGGCTAGACAGCAGCCAATGAGGTTCCCTGATACAAGAGAGCTGGGCAGAAAAGGAGCATCTTCTGCAGGATGGTAATCAGTCAGAAAAAAAAAAAAAAAAAGGAAGCACAGGCAGTCATGAAACAGGTTGGAGTTTAGAGTCTCAAACAAAAGGCACCTACTGCTAAGAGGCCAGCAAGAGAACCAGGTGTCTCTGCTGAATCCCAAAGGCTGGTTGGTTTTCTTGATTTCCTAGTCTCTCACTTCTCCTTGTAACCATACGGTAAGCCCCCACTGACTGAAGAAGATGACTAGAATTCTGATTCTTGCCAACTGTGGTATGTTAAATAAGCCCCCTCCTCCATATGTCCATATTCTAATCCCCAGAACCTGTGAATGGTACTCTATAGGACAAAGATGCGATTAAAGATTTTGAGATGGAGAGACTATTCTGGATTATTCGGGTGGGCCCAATGGAATCGCAAAGGACCTGCTTCTGCCAGCAGAAGGGTCAGAGTCAGCAGTGGGAGTTGTGGCAATGGAAACAAGAAGGTGAAGTGATGTGAGGAAGGGACCAGGAGGCAAGCAATGCAGGCAGCCAAAAAGACAAAGAAATGGATTCTCCCCTGAAGCCTCCGGAAAGACCCAGTCCTGTGGACACTTCGCTAAACCCTAGTAAAACTAATTGCAGACTTCTGACTTCCAGAACTATAAGATAAGTGCTCTTAATAAGATAGTGCTCTTAATAATAAGATAGTGCTCTTTTCTTGAGGAAGACAGAAAACAAGTAACTTAAGCACTTGACAGTTTCTGCCTTTTAGTTTAGTATTGTGGGAAGTTCCCTGATCTGCTCTGAGGAGATCCTTTCATTTTGCCATGAGGAAAATTAATAAATTAAAATGACAAGAGAGTTGTCAATGGGACCACAGTCACCCGGAGAACATGCCATAAGAGCAAAATTTATAGGGAGAAAGAATTTGACATGATTAAAAAACAACGTGAACAAAGGCAGATGAGAACCCTGGTAAAACTAAAACCACTCTTCGCCCAGGTCTGTACCCATCACACATTTCTCATTAACTCAAAATCTGTCTGGAGACAGATCTCAATGCTCTTGTTAATTACTTCTTTCAAGGCATTCTCATCATTGTAATTGAGCACACTCCTGGGTGCCATCCTAGAAATATGTTAATGACCATATACAACATACTGAGCCAAGTACTTATACACATTAACTGGCTTTCCGGCACATCTTTCCACTCTCCCATTATAATTTGTGAGAACACTCTGCCAGGTAGGCTCACCTGTCGTCCTCCATAAAGACCCAAATGAGAATTCTCTTCTGCAAAGTTTCAAGTTGTTCAATCAGTTCATTCTGTTAGTTCCTCACAAAGCCTTTCTGAAGAAAATCAAGCCTTAAAAAAAAGTTTCTTTTAGGATGAATGCATTTTGAAGGCAAGAACAAGGTTTTAGGATGAATGCATTTTGAAGGCAAGAACAAAGTTTTCATAATGCTATTATTTATCCCTTAGTAGCCCAAATATACTTAATAAAGCAAGCTTTTTGACTACAGTAATTACCGTATTGATCATTTTGGTAATTACTGTATTCTTAGTTGCAGACAACAGAATCCACTGTAGCCACTTTTAATAGAACAGAATTAGAGTAGGGTATTAGGTAGCTTAGAGGTTTTCCAACAGTGCCAGAGAAACAGGCTAGGATAACGCAAAGCGAGAACAATCCCAGGAGAAATGCCCAACCACAAACACGACTATTCTCAGAAAAACCCATTGCTGCTTCTCACCACTCAGTACCTATGGTGCTGGGGACTGGACACTAGAACTTCCACCAAAGCTTCTCGGCCATCATGCTTGCAAAAAGATGGATCCACCCACAAGCAGCTGCCACTTTATTTGAATCACTTTCACCTTTCTGGGCATCTGCTTGGCAGAACCTGGGCCATATGCAGAACCTTTGCTATGAGAGTCAAGGCACTGTGTGTCTTAGAAAGGTTTAGAGTGGACGTTGTATGGGTCAGTCAATGGAATCTGTCACAGTGACCATTTTCAATTCGGATAATTTGTGTGACAGAATGTTAGCAATCTTGAAGGTTATAATAAGAATGATAACTAGCATTTTCTGAAGTGCTTTCTATGTGTCCAGCATTGTACTAAATAATTTGTGTGCACAATCTCATTTAATCCTCAAAACAAACTTATGAGATAAGTACTATTTGTATCCTTACATTATAAGTGAAGAAACCGAAGCACAGAGTGTTAGTGGACTTGCCCCAAGTCTCAAGTACAGTCAGGATTCAAACTTAGGTCTATCTAAAAGGGAAGTCTGTGCTTTAACTAGTATATTGATGATAATTTCATTATTTATTATCTTTTTTTTTCCATCTGTGAGAGCCAGCTTGACTAGCTAATCTGTGTTTCCCAAGTTTCTGGAAGGCTTTTGCAAACATTGGGACTCTGATACTTGTGTAACTGGAAAAAATATTAGATATTCTGAATGTGAAATGCAAAAGAAGAGGTAGATCTGACCTGTCCTGGGTTATATTACCTTTGTGTCATATCTAAGGTGACCAGCCAATGATAAGAGATGCACCAAATGGAAAAAGTCAGCTAAAAGATTTAGCTTTGAAGAGAATGGAAAAAGCATTAAATTTCTATATCTGGTACAGTCTATACAGGTTGCTTTATCTGAAGTGGAGTGGGGATGGGGAAACCCTTAAGAAGACTAACCTTAACTCTAGGCAAAACTTAAATGATTTTCTTCTCTTTCTTAATTTCTAATGCCAGAGCCCGCCAGACAAGATGGGCACGTATGGGCACGTACTATTTCACAAAGATCCTGATACACTGTGAGCCTTCAGGCCCAGGAGCTGGTGCAATTAACATTCCAAGGTGCGAATCATTTCCCCACTGTGTGAGCCCTGCAGCATCTTACTGTGACTACAAAGGCTGAACTGACTGCGGCTTTCTTAATGGAAATTGTACACATTAAAGATTTACAGAACCGTTCTTAAAATTTATAAATCCAAACATTGCATAGTGTGTAGAACCCACTGAATTACTGGACAGGAGACAGTTTCAAAAGAGCATGCGGTTCAGTGTCTTCCACCTCCTGTTTCTAAGTTAAAAAAAAAGAATAAAGAAAAAACTAAAACTCAATCCAACTCCACTGTAGTTATGCTTTAATCTCATTCTAAACTTGTGGCATCCTGTTGAATTGAGACCCACAGGGAATAGGGCCAAGCAAATCCCTGGACCTCCTGGTGTCTGGTATAGACATAATTCCTGCCCTGAACTAGCTTCCTTAAAGCTGTTTTTTTCTTTTGTACACAGAGCAATATTTTCCAAAATGAAGTATGGAAACTACTCTGTGTGAGTGTGTGCGTGTGTGTGTGTGTGTGTGTGTGTGTGTGTATGCGCGCGTGCGCACATGTGTGCATAAATGGACTTTAAATGGTATATAAACAAATATAGTTTTTATTTTTATACTTGTTAGTTTAAATGTATACTAAGAAAAAATATAACCTCAAATGTGAGATTCATGGGTATTATTGCTTATAATAAGGCTGAGTTCCAAGAGAGGAATCACTGCAAGGAACTATATCCACTAAGTAGTTGTACTCTAGTTAGCAAACACAAATGGTACTCTAGTTAACGAACACAAAAATTGTTCAGGTGGTCCTCAAGTGAGGAAGTATGGGAACTGTCAAAGGGAACTATGCTGGATTTAGGTGCCTACTCTGTTGTTGAGCTGGGGAGACCTTGAATGAGTCCCTTTCCCTGGTGAACTTCAGATCGTAAGAAAAAACCCAGGTAGTCTGACTCCAAACCCTTAACCTGTATTGCTGTGTTTCCTCCTGGGAAGGGAGAGCAAGGTGCCCTAGCCTGAGGATCCAGTATCCTAGGGGTTGGAGATCTCCAGAGATACAGCAATATAGGTAGTCCCATTCGTCTCAAGTTCATATGTAGCTGCTCTGCACATTTCCAGTTACTTTGCATTCATGACCCATTTTCCAAAGACTCTACCCATTCATCTAGTTGTTTGGTAGTCGTGCTCCAGGCATGCTGCTTTTGGCCAAACCATGGGTGATGATATTTGTTTTATGATACAGTCTATGCTGTGAGGGTTCATCTGTGTAAGGGCTCATTGTTAGCCATTTGCAATGGAGTTACTTGTGTTCTAAAACCACTCTGGGCTCTCAGACTAGGTCCTTGGTTCATATTCTGGGGAACTACTTCCTAATTCACAGTTATCTTCCTGCTCCAGCTTTCACTTGGTTTCCTTTTTCCCAGACCTGTGACTTGCTAGAGCATAATTTTCTTCTCTCTCTCCTCTCCAACCCCCATTCTACTGCCTGGCTGAGAAGGAGGAGAGGGAGAGCAGAGAACCCCCCTCTGAGATTTCCAAAGTGTTTTTTTTTTTTTTCCTACTAATAACCATGGAGGGGACATGATAATCATCATTTTTTGTTGTTTGTTTGTTTGTTAAATAATTGCTAATAGAATGTTTACCTTGTTACCAAATGCCACTCTTAAGTGCTTTATAATGAGTAAACTCATTGGTTCCTTATCATAATCCTATGAGGTAAGTACTACATTATCCCTGTTTTACAGATGAGGAAACTGAGGCACAGAGAGGTTAGGAAACTTGCCAAAAGCTCCCCTGACCGATATGTGAAGGATCTTATATTCAAAACCGGGATTGCTTAGTGCCAATACCCAGCCACTTACCCACCATGTGTTGATGCTTCCCAACAAGAGGGGGTTAACAAAAAATAACGATCAACAAGAGAAGGTCCGAAGTTGAAAGTCATCTTAATTCCTTACGGTACTGCACGACTTTCAAATGCCTCTTACAACAGTGCCTCCTGATTTGTGCATCTGGGCTGTGGATTCCCTCTTCCTCTTCCTTGCATTGCTTTCTGTGTATCCTTCAGAGCAGAAGTCTTGTGTAGACTATCATTAGAGAGGATAGCAACTGGTATTCTGCTCGTATCCTCCCAGATTTGTTGATCATTTTGGTCATTTCTCCACAGTTTCGAGTGTACTTTTGTTGACAATGGCCTGCACCTGCGACTCTTCTCTGGGGACTTGTCCTGAGGCTGCTGGAGCCACTCTTCTCTCAAGGGCTAAGTTCTGGAAGTGCCTAGTAGTTTTCATTCTCCTGGGGTGACCCTTGGCGGATGCCCACTGGTGAGAAGTGCGTTTTCCTTGGCTTCAATCGAAACTGACTCCTGTGTGACTGCATTCCAGAGTCCCCTGCAGCATAGGGCTGAATGGCAGCCTCGCTGGTTTCTTCCTTTTACCACCTGATCCTTTACTGATTTCTCTTGGGAGCCATTCCCTAATCACTTACACACAATTCCTCATCTAGGGATTTTCTAGAGAATCAAACCTAAAAAAAAGAGTTTTAAAAAAGAAACACACCTTAAAGGTTAAAAGCAATAGTTATCCCCGGTTTCAGTGTAATGGTAGAGAGCTGGGCTTGTGCCATCTCAGCCTCCTAAAAGATTTAATGCTCAATTTAGCATTTTATTTAAATTCTCATTCATCTTTTTAAGAGTTAATGGTACCCAATCTTTATGTTACTATTTCATTTCTTTGAAAGGTTTCGGTAATTCTTCCTTTCTCTAGGGGCTAACTGGAAAGGATTGCCTTAAACAGGGAGTAAGAATTTGTGTTGTTCCAAACCACTCCCACTGCCTCTTAGGAAGCAGCATCTCAAGCTGTCCTTTGTCCCTCAACACATGCACTTATACACATGTGTGCTCACACACACAAACATAAACATGCACACATACTTACACCTGTGCACACACAGATCATGTATATGTATGCATGCAAACATATGCACACATATTTACACACATAGAATCACCATAGTTAAGATAGTCTTCTGCCTGCCTGCTTGCCGGCTTAACCAGTTCTCTGAGAAATTTCCTGTTGCTTCTTTTCACTTACATTACTTCCCAGTAGAGTATGAAAGGCTCTGTTGGCTGTCAACAGAGTGTCAAGTGGTTCTGAACCAAATGACATAATATTGAACATAATAAGCAAAATAGAAGGCAATGAGGAAAAAAGAAGGCAAGTTGTAAGATTTCTTTGGGCAGCTTTTAAACATAACCGGCCTGTTCAATCGTCCTGAAAGTTTTTCTAAAATCTAAGGGGACGTATAAAATTACTTTTCTTTAAATGTTTAATATAGCTTACGTATCAATGTTAAGTCATACTTATAATACAGTAGATTGAGAATAGAGCTATATTTATTACTATGCTGTCTGTACATTTTAAAATGCTTTGAGGCCCCTTGGGTGTATATGTTATGTTTTCCATTTTAAAAGATACAGAAATTATTGTATCTGATTTTTTTTTTTGCTGTATCTGTTTTTCTGACACATTGCTGATCATATCAAAAACTTATTAGCTTCATAGTCCTGAGTCAAGAATACTACCTCCAATTATTATACTATATAAATTAGTAAACATTGTATTAGTATTAGCACACTAGTTAAATGCATAGGCTTTATGGTTAGAGAATTTGGGTTGAAATCTTGATTCTCATGACTGTGAACATTTCCTTCTCAAAAGCTCACTCTCTTGACCTATAAAATAGAGATAATAATAATAATTAACTCACAGGATTGCTGCCATGTTGCCTGTAAACTACTCAGCATAGTACTTGACAGCACATAGTGAGATGATGATGATGATGATATGGATGGTGATGAGAATTTCTCACTTCCTATTTTTCCTCTTTTTTTTTTTAACTTTTTCTCCAATACCTTTCCTCTTCTCACTCTGAGCATTTATTTCACTACTTGCTTTTTAGTATTTTGATCATTATCATTCATAATCATTCAATATAATGATGAGGTGTTTTATAATCATTTATATAATAAGTTATGTTGCAAAGTTTCATGCCCTATAGACTTAGAATGTCCATGTAAGTGAGACAGGCAAGTAAAATGAGGGGGGTAAAGTAAACATCGAGACTGACCTTCCTAAGAAATTTAACTCAGTTTAATTATTGAACCCCTCCTATGTGCCTGGGGCTGTGCTAGAGAATCATATATCCTAAATTTTATAATCTACTGCTTTAAAATAGTTCTAATTTCTAGCTCTAATATATAGCTACCATACCGATGAGAACTTTGCTTTGCTTAGAAAGATATGAGAATCATGAACTTGATCTTATCATTTTATGACTCTACTGCATAGGAGTGAAGCTTTGCTATATGGGGACCAAAAACAAGCCACTTACTTCAGAAGTAGCAACCTCAACATTTAGCAAAGTATGTTATTAATGTTTCACGATGAAGGGTTGTTTTCACTCATGCTGTGTTAGAGTAATATTGTTAAAACTGGTTCTTTTTTTCCTTTTGGTGGTGAATGGTCGTAGCACTCTCTATAATCTCTGATAAGCTGATGCTATGTGCTGTAATTCCCTAAAAAGGGGTAGAGTTGTGTTTGCCAAACTCATTTGGCCATAACAACCTTTCCTGAGGAATATCTCTTGAATGAGAATTCGTGGAACATACTCTGAGAAAGGCTAACATGCTTATCCCTTGGACCCGCAGGCAGCCAGTGATCTGGTTTACCCATTTTGTTATGTAGACACTAGTGTTTTCCACAAGGGTGACTTCCTACTGTCAAGATGATTTTTAAAAACCTTAAAGTTTTCATCAAAAGAGAAAAAAAAATGTGGTAACTATTTGAGAGATGAACGTGAACGTTAACTAAACTTATTGTGGTCATCCTTTCACAATATACGTATACCAAGTCATTATATGATATGCGTACTTTAAAGTTAGACAGAGCTGTGTGTCAATTATATCTCAATAAGACTGTGGGGGAAATAAGATCATTAAAAAAAAAATTTTTTTTTTTAGTTGAAACCCAAAGAATCCTTGCCAGACGAAGGAGAAACTTATGTGTGGTGAGTGTTACAGAAGGTGAATCTTCTTAGGAGATGCTACTTCTCTTCCAGCCCATGACGACCAATAAATACTAATGAGGACTGTTCTCATTTGTGAGGCACCATGCTGAGCACCTTACATAAGTCATCTCAATTCTCAGAGCACTACTATATGGTAGATGTCATTATTCCCATTTTGCAATACAAAAATAAACCAAACCAAACAAACAGGGAGTTAGAGGAAGTTAAGTAATTCACTTGAGGTGACCAACAATGATCCGGCAGGTCTAGACTTAAATCCAAATCTCCTGCACCAAAGTCCTCAGCCTTAAACAATAAAAGGGGGAAACATGACTATTTATAAATGGACAACTGGATCTCCCTCTACCCTTGTGTGGCTCTAGCTGCCTGGTCTTAAAGCAGGCCAGAGTCCCCAAGGTTTGTGGCCTAAAGAGATCATGTTAATTTCTCATACCCTAGGACAGGTCACTCAATGATAATAGCTGATACTTACTGAATGTTTCTCAGCTCCCAAACACTGTTGAGACCTTCATAGGCATTATCTTGCTTGAATCTCAAACTTCAAAGCTGTGAGGCAGGTAATATAATGACCCCATTTTACAGATAAGCATAGGCTCAGAGAGGCTCATTTGCTTGTTCACGGCCACACAGCTAGGAAACTGCAGACCTGGGCTTCAAACCCAGGTCTGGTCTGAGTTCAAGCCACATACTTAATGCACTCTCCTATACTGCCCCCTAAAGTACTGTATAAGACAAATTGAGTAGTCTGGATATTAAATACGCCTTTTAAAACCTACCATGTCTCAATTAAAACTGGAAGAGGATATAAAAATGTCCTTTTTTCCTCACATATTTCCAAGTTGTAAGCATTTGATTATTTATTTATTTATTGCCTATGCAGCATCTAAATTTTATTCCCATTGGGGGAGGGGGCGGTCCACATTTGGAAGGTCTTGATGGCATTGCCTCTGCCTTTGGAAGCTAAAAAGAGGCCAGACATTTCCTGTCCTGCCTCCTGGCTTAGCCAATGGGAATGCCCTGGCTAGGAATAATGATTATGGAGGGAGTGATGATGCAAAGTTACAGGAACCTTCTGAGAGCATTCACAGCAGCACCTGTGGAATGAACTGGCCAGTGACTGTGGCCATGAATAATGTTCCTGTATCACATCTTTGGCAGATTTCCTGCTGACTCACCTCTACTGATTCTTGCCTCTTTTCTGGGGCTGGTCACCCAGCCTCTCCACCCATTCTGTGACCCACCAATGTCTTTCCAGGTAAACTGCAGGTGGCTTCTGATATGTGCAACCAAGAAGTGGTTGTACAAAATAATTCACACAGTTGGAATTATGTAGTTGGATCCAAAGATAAACCTTTGTCTTAGACATCTACAGATGATAAAAAAATGTATACCTTTCTGAGATCCAAGGCTAAGGACTTAGGTGTGGCTTTGTACTTAGGTAACAACCATCTTTCGTGCATCAGGACCATGAGAAGCAAGTTCCAATTTCTGTTGGGCCTCAAGGGTTTTGACCAGAAAGGTTACACATATGTTCTATTTTCCACTACTCTCCCAGACTAGGCCTGTACTCCAGCCAATCTGGCCTCCTGGCTGCTTTGTATTTTTGGACCCAAATATTCACCTGCTTTCCAGAGGTCAGCTTTTTCTAACATTTAGGGATAAATGGAAAACTTGGTCTTATGTATCTTGAGTTGTCCACTTGTGAGCACTTCTTATTGTCATGAGCTTGTTTCCAGCTCCTCCCATCTCTGCTGAGCTTGCTCCACGGTGGTCTGCTAATTCCAATTCTGAGCCTGATTGAATTCTTTCGATAGAAGAATAGTTTAGTCATCTCTTCACAGGCCTCACTGTAGAGGGGGAGAGGGGACAGGTCTCCTTCCCCTTTGCCACAACCACTGCAGGCCATACAGATAGAAACTACTTTCTTTACTGGAGTGTTGGGACAATTGGAAAGGGAATTAAAATTTAGTAGAAGAAAGGTTAAAGCTCTTGGGGAATTTGATTCTCCCAGAGTCACAAAGGAAGGTGGCACAGGGTTAGGTCTTCACTGGTTAAGGGGGGAAGGGTTCTCCTGTGGTCTGGCCCTAAGTATCACACTCTCTCAAGCATCTTCTATTATAAGACTCTTGGGAAAATCTCTTCGCCTCACTGGAAACCATCCCCTTTTTCTCTCCAGACAATTTCTCAACCAGACTGGGAAACTCAGCAGGACTCTCAGCCATATTAGACAACTGCATCCTGCAGACCTGGCAGAGGTAGGAGGAGTTGCGGGGAGGGGCTGTGGCTCACCAGGGCCTGTGGCTGAGGATGGGTGTGGGTCATCTGTGGGTCATCTTTTTGTTGATGTGAGCTGCAGCAGACATGACCATGTTAGGAACCTTAGAACTTGTTAGATCAGATGCAATAATATCTCCCCAGTCATTAATTAAAGAGGAAACTTTACTAACAGGTGTTCCCCCTTTCCCTTGAAGTACCTAGGTACCACCCATTCTAATGCATAGTAGAGTTTATAGTCCCTTTCTCATTTTGCCTATCAGAACAATGGAGAGTTTATTTTTTAAAAATAATAGTTTTGTTGAGATATAATTCATGTATGATGTAATTTGCCCATTTAAAGTATAGAACTCAATGGAATTGTGCAACCATCACCATAATCACTTTTAGAATATTTTAGAATATTTTCATCACCACAAAATGAAACTCCACACCTATTAGCCACTCCTCATTTCTCCCCAGCCTTAGGCAACCATATCTCATTATCCTTTATAGACATTTTATATTAATAGTATTTCGTGCCTTGCTTCTTTCATTTAGCATAATGTCTTCAAGTTCCATCCATGTTGTAGCATGTATCAGTACTTTATTTCTTTTTACGGCTGAATAATAATCCATTGTATGAATATACTACATTTTGTTTATCTATTCATCAGTTTATGGATCTTTGGGTTGTTTCCACTTTTGGGCCATTACAAGTAATGCTGCTATAAACATTCATGTACAAATCTGTACACATGTTTTTTTCATTCCTCTTGGGCGTATACCTAGGAGTGGAATTGCTGGGTCATATGATAGTTCTATGTCTATTCTTTTGAAGAACTGCCAAAATGTTTTCTCAAGTGGCTGCACTGTTTTACATCCCACCAGCAGTGTATGAAGGTTTCAATTTCTCCACATCCTTGCCAACATTTTATCTGCCTTTTGTGTTACAGTCATCCTAATAGATTTAAAGTGATACATCATTGTGGTTTTGATTTGCACTTCTCTGATGGCTTGGAATATGACGAGCATATTTTCTAGTGCTTATTGGACATTTGTGTCTCTTCTTTGGAGAAATGTCTATTTAGATCCTTTGACCATTTTTTAAATTGGGTTGTTTTGTTGTGGTTATTGAGTCGTAAGTGTTCTTTATGTAGTCTAGATGCAAATCGTTTATTAGATATAGGATTTGCAAACATTTTCTCCCATTCTGTGAGTCGTCTTTTCACTTTGTTTATGGTATTCTTTGAAACACAAACCTTTTTTTTTAATTTTGATGAAGTCCAACATTTCTATTTTTTTCCTTAATTGCTTTGCTTTGGTGTCATAGCTAAGAAACCATTGCCTAGTCCAAGGTCATGTTTTATTATTTTATTTTGTTTTATTGTAAGAGTTCTAGAGTTTTAGCTTTCAAATTTAGATCTTTAATCCATTTGAAGTTAATGTTTGTATATGGTATGAGATAGAGGTCCAATTTCACTCATTTGTATGTGGATACCCAGTTGTCCCAGAATCATTCATTGAAAGAACTGTTCTTTCCCCCATTGAATTGTCTTGGCATCCTTGTCTACAATCAATTGATTAAAAGTGTGAAGGTTTATTTTTGGACTCTCAATTCTATTCCATTGCTCTATATGTCTATCTTTATGCCAGTACCAATAGTTACCTTTTAATCATGGTTGTTCTCTTTCTTACCCAAGGAGGAGCTCCTGGTTGGCTGATTGCTTGTTAATAACTTAGTTTTGGAAGGAGGATATGGTCAGATGAATAAGGGGAGGTAACCAATTCTTTGTTATGTCTGTTCATGTGCTGCTCTCACATATCCGAGGGTGAATTCGTAGCATAGAGGCGTTGTCAGTGACGCCCTCGTTCAATTTATCCATTTGTACATTGCGTAGGTTACCTATGCCTAATGAAGTGGATCTATAGATTATAGTATCTAGATTCAAATAAAATAAATTTGCTGAGCTTTTCTGTGAAGGCCAGAAGCTGTCAGAGGTACTCTAAATGTAAACACACACACACACACACACACACACACACAATAATAATACACACACATTATTCACACGAGATGATAAGAAAGCGGCTTAACAATGATTGAGAAAGTGACTAACTCCTTTTCTTACAGAAATATGCTATGGAGAGGACATTTTGAAAATAGATCTTTAAATATTTCATAATTATGTGGTTTGCTGCTAAAAGATGTAAGTGTGCACCAATAAAAACTATCATAGCTGCACACTTTTAAAACTTGGAAACCAAAATTTCTAACACATTTAAGGTTAGAAGAAAACGTTTCAATGGCTTTTGAACCCATTTGTTAATTTAGAAAAACAACCAATTGACCTCAAGGAGAATATATATCCACTAACTGCATTAAAAGAGCAGCAGCACCCTTGTAGAATTAGTTAATAGGGCTGAAAAACTTATTTCATTACAGAGTAAGCACAGTCAATGACAACTTCATCTATTTGTGTATATATACATATATCTTTCAGAAGGAACTTTTCAGGTATGGTAGCCATTAAAGAAGTAACAAAATAAACTGAACTTTGGAACCAGAACTTTGAAAAGATTGGTAAATCAAGCTGCTGGAAAATAATCACAATGAGCTTAGTAAAAATATTATTATAAATAACATTAATAATATTTTTATACTATATTAAATACCATTAATAACATTGCTAACATGAAACATTTTAGTGAGAACAAAAATAAGATATTATCAAATAAAATAAAGAATACTTTAGAATATATGTAGAATGTTTAAGCAAATAAACCTGTACTGGGCATGGGGGCTTACATTTTTTACTTATAGGAACATGCCTTCAAAAAAGTTTGGGTACCACTGGCCTAAACTATTACATTATAAAGCAAGATGACACTATAAATTGCCAATAAGGAGCTAGAGTGCATAGCATTTCTCAAACTCACCTGACCATGAAACATTTGGAGAGATGAGTGTTCCAAGAAAACTTCTTTGGACGATGTTGTATGATGATTAAGAGCATGGGCCTACAGTTAGAGCTAGATTTAACTACCAGCCTGATGAGTATTACTCATACTAGTTGGGTACTACTAAATCATTTTGAACTTCTGTTTTCTTATCTGTAAAATAGAGCTGGTAATATCCACCTCAAATGCTCTTATGAACTTTAAAAATAATATTGTATAATAAGTGCATAGCATAGTGCCTAACATCTTATAAGCACTTCTTGAAAGCAATCTTCTATTATTCTGTCACCTGCGATAGTTACTTAGAGACCTGTCTTATCTTTCATAACTATACTTCTTCGGGGTGAGGATTTAAACTTCTATTACAAGTCCCATCTAATATTTACCTGCAATAGACATTCATGAATGAATAAAGAAATGAATGATAGAATCAGAATTCTCTGAAGCTAAAGTATGGGAGACTATATCACCAAAGACTGAAGGAAAAACATTAATTTCTCAGCTGTTTGTAACTCACCTTTTAATGACTAGACCAGAACACTCACATAGGATGAGTCCTCATAGTAGTTTTTGTTACCTAGGCAATTGATAACAACTAGCCAGTAATTAATTGTTTCTAGCTGTTCCCCTTTGATTAATTGTTCAAAACAAATTTATTATGGTTCTCCTGTGGTTTGGTATTGCTAGGAGCTAGAAGCCTAGCACACCTAAGGTAAAGGCAAGGTGACTGTGACTGGTTTAAAAGTCAGGGGAGTAAGGACTGGAGTAAGGCCAGGGCAAGTTTAGCCATAGGAGGATAAGGTAGGCTTCCCTCCAGCTTTACTGAGGTATAATTGACAAATAAAACTGTAATATATTTAAAGTGTACAGCATGATGATTTGATATACATATACTTTGTGAAAAGATTAGCACAATCAAGTTAATTAACACATCCATCAACTCACAGTTACATTTTTTTTTGATGAGAACACTTAAAATCTTTCTTAGCAAATTTCAAGTATATAACATAGTATTATTAAATATAGTCACCATGTTGTACATTAGATTCTCAGAACTCATTCATCTTATAACTGAAAATTTGTACCCTCTGACCAATACCTTCCCATTTCCTGCTACCCCCAGCCTCTGTCAACTGCTGTACTCTCTATTTCTATGAGTTTGACTTTTTTTTTTAGATTGATACATATGATTGATACATACAGTATTTGTCCTCTGTCTGGCTAAGGTGGGCTTTAAAGGATTGACAAGAGAAAATTTCAAGCCCAGATGAAAAGAGTGAAGGTATGATAGAGTCAATTTCTCTCTCTCATTTCTTTTTGTGCCCCTCACCCCATGTTCCTATTACAGTGTTTTAATAGTTCTAATGATACTACTACTTACTACTCTTGATGACATATTTATTTAGCAATAAATAACCCAAATAAGTCCTAGGCCTCATATGCCCAATTTTGGGGTGGTATTGCATTCAGAGAAAGAACATAGCAATGAGAAATGAAGGTAATTCCTATGTACATTATTCAATTTACAACCCACAGTAAGGCTTTGGAAAGTTACCTATCCTTTTATTCCTCCAGGTCTCTATTCAGCAGCTGCGTATGGCCCTCTCTCTTTCCATTTTTTACTCTCTACTATATCAGTTAGGGTTGCATTCAGCTGCACATAACTGAAACCTGAACATGGATGCTTAACAAAATGGAGGTTTCATTTTCCTTATGCAACCAGAACCCCAAGGGTAGGCAGTTCAGGGCTGGTACCACTGCTTGAGGAAGTGTCAAGGACCCAGCCTTTCTCTAGTTTCTGTCTTTTACAAAATGGCTGCTTCACCTCGAGGCTTTCAATCTTTCTTCTCAGTGGGAAGGAGAAGAATAAAAAGCAAATGACAAAAGCTTCGTGCAGGCCAGCTGATGTTTTTTTAAAAAAATCAAGAATATAATAGTTTTTTTTTTTGGAAACTCTGCCCAGCAGAGTTTTGTTTATATCTCCTCGACAGAATTGGGTCAGTTGGCCATCTTTAGCAGAAAGAGAGTCTAGAAAGGTAAGGATTTTTGTCTGTTTGTTTTTTGAAAGTGGGCATATTGTTCCCTCAGAATAAAATTGGGGGAGAAAGGAAAGAATGGTGGCGAAACAACTGGCAGTGTGTGCTGTATTTCTCTCTACCAAAATACTCCTTGAACCTCTTCTAACACATATAAACTCTCTTCTTCCACCTCTTTCCACTGCTATTCTTTTTTTTTTCTTTCTTTTAGGAGTTGAACTAGATCTTTTCTATTCCAGCTTTTCTGATGTTCCACTCCCCACCTGAGAAACACCAACTGGATGTCAAACACTGTGTCAAGCCTCTCAAAAGTATTATTTCATTTAACTGTATCACAGCCTATGAAGCACACATTTTTATTATCATCCACTTGTAGATGTGGGAAGTGAGACAGAATGATGAGTTAACTTGCCAAGGTCACACAGCTAGTAAGAGATAATGCTGTCTGTTATTCGAACACAGATGTCTTGGGTGGAAACTGAGTCTGAGATGGAGATTTGTAGACAGAAAGTTCATTGTGAAGTGCCTTCAGGATTAACATCTGTGAGGGAGCAAAAAAGAAGGATTTGCCAGAGGGAGAAGAAACTAAGACATAGTTACAACAAAGGCTCAGCTAATCACACAAGGAGCTTTGGAGCTGAGAAGGCTCTTCAGAGTAGTCTCACCTTGAGGCAAAGGGGCCAGTTCTTTAGACCCCTACAGAAATGGGGGGCCCCTAGACAAGAAGTGGGCTCACAGGGGGAGAGGGTATGACCTTGGGTGAGGTGGTTATCTTCAACTGATGGCAATTTCCAGAGAGGGTCTCAGCCCATCAGCTGCTCACATTCCCAGTTGCAGGGGTGGAGGTGGGAGGAATGAGGGCTTTAGTCCTGAAGTGGACATCATGGTGTCTATTATTGTCCAATCTTATACTTTCAGATGCACTTTCTTCATATAATAAGTTCTGGCAACAGTTCCTACAAGATTCTTGTTGGTGCCTTTTTCTGGGGAAACTTATAAGAGTAAGGTTAGTAGGATGAATTACAGCTCTTGTCACTGTCACTAGTCTCAAAACCACAACTGATCATCTATTTTTTCTACTTTTTCTAGATTCCCCTTATGCTAAGTTAGCATCTCTGCTGGTCTTGATGGCTTTCACCATAGGATGACTCGAACCCACATCCCTGAGAGTGGCTGAGCTCCCAGTCACCATGCCCTTTTCAGATGTGGCTGCTACACTAGTTTATTTACCATCATAATTGAACGAGGGAGTACCAAGAGATGCCTGTGGATCACCAAAGATATCCTTCTCTGCCCCTCATTGGGTAATAGCAGCTCTACCACTTCCTGATGATCAGGGCCAGTTATCCCTGCTGAGATGGTAACTCCTTTCCTTGTCTACTAGTAATGTCTTAATACAAGCAGCCTAAAGTGACCGGGAGGCAGCCATAACTTAATAGGATTATTTCTGTGTCCCCTGGTGGTAGTGTTCCCTGTTGGGAACCAGAGTTTCTAAATCTGCAGAGTCCAGAGTTGTGAGGATGAGAAGCACAAATTCCCCAAGTGGATCACTAGTGATGATATTAAGCAGGGCCATTCCTTCCACTCCTCATCTCCCGAATCCATGAATTCTACCTTTTGGGGACATAGCACTTCATAATGGTCATTGATTAGGGTGCATTCTTTGTCCTAGAGAATGGTGCCCCACCCTCTCAGGGTATCATCTTCAAGTTGGTCCTCAGTTGTGCCTTCAAATGACCATTCTATCACCCTGCTGGGCCAGCAGTTTCTGGATATTATGGTATGTTATAAGACCAACAGATATCGTGGTCATGTACCCACTGCTACCCACACCTGTTTTGCTGTAAGGAGGTTTCCTTGGTTCATTGCTGTGTTACATAGGATCCTACATCAGTGGACCAAATATTCTGTAGGCCCTTAGACAGTGGTGCTGGCTAAAAAAAAAAATCCAAAACAAACAACAACAAAAAACCCTTGGGCAGGAAAACCAACCCTGTACTGAGACTGTATGTCTGTTCCAATAAAGATAAATTATTCTTCCTTTCAGGGTAGAAAAAGTCAACCTGCAATCCATTGGCTGGCTGTTTTTCCTGAAGAATGATGGTGCTGTATCAGGGGCTCAGTTTTGGTCTCTGTTGCTGGCGTGTTGGGCAGTTGGTGGCATTGGTAGCTAGATCAGCCTAGGTGGGTGGGAGCCCATGCTGTTGGGCCCATGCATTGTCTGCATTCCTGCCACAGGAGCTACTCCGTAGGTGCACCCTAATCTCTGATGTTCTCCCAGGGGAGCCATATTTTTAAAAATTTAGAGTCTTAGCTAGATTGGTTGGGGACAGACCCAGAAACTTCCACTTCCTTCCCCACTATGACAGCTCTCTCTTCATGGGCCAAGGAACTAATGTAGGGCTTCTGCCAACTACCAAGTATGTCTATACTAATTACAATTAGGGACGACCAGAGGACTCATTATTATATACTTGCTGGAAACCAGTCTTCTTCAGACATCAGGTTTTGGGTCTAAAAGTTGGCTAAGGTCCAGAAACCAGGCAAGGGATTGTGACTTCTTATTGAGACAGGTTCCTTCAGCCTCTTCCTCATCCATCTTTGAGTTTTAAAAGTTATACACATTGTCCCTGTTTGGCTGCCCATCTCAGTTTCCTCTAGGTACACAGTGTTCTATTCACTATATCCATATCTCTGTGGGTCATGTCCCTTTTGTTGCTGCTCAATTCTTGCCACTTGATCTTCCTTCTGCTGGTTAAGCACTGCACCTGGTCACTATTTCTTCAAAATTCTCTCAGGCCTATTGCTATTAGGGAGCCCAACTCCGTAACAATATTTTCCACCAACAGCTCTGGCTTACAGAGGAGAGCCACCACTGTCCCTTTCACTAGCACATTCCTTGTGATATATGGCAAGACATAGTCAGCTGGTGGGATGTACATAGTATATTTACTCTAGCATGCCCCCTTTTCTGAATCTTTTGCTCTCCTCTTCTATTGTCTGCCATGACAGCACTGGCCTTACTGTTTTGCCTAGGGTGGGCCATTCATTCCTTTCTCTAAGCTTCCTAGAGCCACTCTAACAACCTGTTAGCACTGTATTCTGGGGGCTTTTCCAGGATGTAAATACTGTAGTACAGGGACGTGTTCATATCAATAAACTCTGCTTTGTCTAGTATTATGCTTTCCTTCTCCACTCTCACTCCCCAATTCAGCACTGTGGGACCCAATCCCATACTTACATATGTTCCTGTCTTCTGCAGGTATACATATGTTACCTAGGTCCTTTAGTTTCAGGATATAGTGCCTCTCCTTCCTTTGGAAGGTCCAGCATTTCCTCAGCAGGGTTATTTTGTGGCATGGCCTTAGTTGTCAGTCTGGTAGACAGGAAGAAAGGTACAGGTAGATCCTATGGAGGGTATGTGTTATCTTTCAAGGTAACTACTTCATTTTCAAGAAAGGGGGTATGGGGCACTTCTATAAACTCAGAGTGTTCTGAGTGGGGTTTTAAGGTTTTTAAGTTCATCAACCCAGATGCCCTATTTGAAGTGTCAGGATCTCACTTCTTCCAACTATGTCCCTGACCTTGGCATAGCAGTCTTGCCAAAGCAGAGAATTCAACCTTTTTAGAGTTCTATTACTCTTATAATTAAGTCCTGGGCCTGATCCTCAGCTTTTTCTGCTCCCTCATTTATATATGCTGCTTACTCTAGCTTTCATCCTGATTATCCACCCTCACCTTTTCATTGTCTTTCTCCAGAGCACAGATTTACTCCATCAATAGCTATCCAAGCCCAAATTCTTAAATTGCTATTTCCCCATATTTTAAAAATGCCTGAGAGATTGCATCTACCAGCGCATTCTTGCACCAATATTATATCCCATTTACCTATCTCATCACTGCTGCTGAAAGTTTGAATAGTTATACTGCTCCAGCATGCCAGGACCTATCAGGGCTTCACTTGGGGGAGGGGAGGGGTCTTGCTGCCAGCTGGCCAGCAGGTGATTCAGCTCCACTGGAAAATTAATTCAGATTCTCTGGAAAACCAACCTTGAGTTGGAGATTTGCAAGCAGAAAAATTCATTAGGTAATGCCCTTGGGACCAACGCTGTGCGGGAGTGAAAAGAGAATTGAGCAGAAAGTGAAGTTGAACTAAATGCAGTGACCCAAAGGCCTCAGCTGCCCTCTTGGGAGATGATCCCTTAAGGAAGAGCCTTTTAGGGTGGTCCCATCTTGAGGCCTGCATCTACCAGTCATTTGTTCATGTTTTCCTGGTGCGGTATGACCTGGCTTGAGGTAGCCCTCTTGCTGAGGGCAGTTCCTGGAAAGGAATGCATTTGAGAGCTGTTGGCCACTGACATTCTCAGCAGCTGGGGAAATGGGCATCCCATTCCTAAAGAGTTATGTGCTCCTTGCTATGCTGGAGGCAGGGGCAGGGGGTGGGGTGGGGAGAGTGGGTAGAATGGAGGGACTGCTACTGGAAGAAGATGAAGAAAAATTGGCAGAGATCGTTGCATGACCAAAACCCAAAGAATGAATGAGGGATGCATTTAAAACTACATCAAACACTAGTAGGTCCTCTGAACCCTCTGTGTTGGACAGTACAGAATGGTAGTTGTTACGGCACAAACCCAATTCTATTCTACTCAGAAACATATGTCTTTTCACTCCAACTCTATTCTACTCGGAAACATATGTCTTTCTACTAGCCCAGAGGTAGTCAAACTTGTGCTCCATGGCCTAAATTCAGGTAACAAAAACATTTTGTTTGACTGCACACTTTTAAAAATGCAAATTTGCTGCCACTATGTAAAAAAAGGAAAAGTTTATAAAAGTTCAGATCTCCAGCTTCTCTTGAGTAAGGGGAAGATCTAACAACACTGTGTAGATATTCTTGCATGGCAGTAATTGACTAGAGTTGAGTGACAGTTGCCCCTTTAAATGGGGAGATGTGTTCCTTAGTTCATCAGAGTCTCTAAGCATTACCTTCTTTGGGATTTTTGGTTGGAATTCCTGCTATACTCTGCACTGCCTAACACAGTGCATGTTACATATAATAGGAGTTTGGGCACTGAATATTGGTTCAGTGGAATTGAATGAATTTAATTGGATGTTGGAGTAAAGTCTAGACCTCTGAGGGTAATGAGAGGCTTGACACTCAGGGGAGGCAAATGCTGAGTAGGATGAATTAATAATATGCTGGCTGGAGCCTCAGTAAAGCTGAAAGAGCAGAAGGCCAAGGTCTGAAATTTGGATATGTTACCTTAGAGCTAGAGGGGAATGGAGAATCAGGGAAGAGAAGAAAAAGAATTACAGAGGGACCTCAGCCATGGGACACAACCGGAGTCAAAGGAACAGAGGGTTTAGGCAGCCACATCCAGTCTAGGGAAGAAGATGAGGGGAATAATAGACAGGCAAAAGCCATGGCAGCAGGAAAGTAATTAGGGACTTTCAGAGGAAGTATGAGAAAAAGAAGGAAGATTGGGGGTCTGGAAGATTAGCAGTGAAGTAGAGGCATTAGGATACTCTCTGGGGTATGAGAGAGAGCTTTTTCAGGGGTCCTAGTTGGGGAAGGCAGAGATGAACACTCATTTAATATTTGTCCTTTTCTTCAGCATTGTCATCATTTCTGACATCATCTAAAAGAAATTAGTCAGTATTCATGTTGCATCTTTAAAGAATGGACTAAAAAACTATCCAGACCCTGTCCTCTTGTTCTAGTGGAATGAAATATTAATTAATTTAATATGCATTTTGGACAATCACCAACCAGCAGAGATTGGAAACTTCTCTCACAGATATATCTCTCTGTACATAGGTTATGGGCTTTGTGGATTTTCTGTGGTAAAATTAAAATTCTAGTTTTGCTCTGCCTTATCACGCAGTATCCTTCTATATGGACTAACTGGCTGTTAATTTGTGTGTGCTCAGAATGTGTAAACTCATTTTAACATTAGCCTAAGTAGAGTTTATTGAGGAGGATAAACTTAAAAATAACTCATTCCAAAATCATATTGGATACATACATAGATCATCCATTGTTTTGGGATATAATCCGCTTCACGGAAAACCATTGTGACCAATTCTACATGAAATCATTTCAATTCTGGTATTAGAGGTATAGAGAACACCTTTGTTTCAGGAGAGCTACAGTCTGTTTCTATTGTCTTTGGAGTCAAACCACCTGGGTTTGCATCCTGACTCTGCCACCTACCATCTCTGACTTCTGACAAATCACGGAACCTCTTGTGACCTATTCTCATCAGTTAGGTGAGAGTGATATCCTATTGGAAGATTTAAATGAGATGAACGTGATGAATTAATGCATGCAAAGCCCTTAAAGGCTTTTTGAGGGGGGTGAAACTTGAATCTATTATCAACTGTGTATAAGTTTTATTGTGTTCAGCCGAGGAAGTCTGCACTGAGATTCCACAGTCCGACTACTTTGACTGCCATTAGGTCTAACACTGGGATTTAAGAGACCGTTAAAAAACAAAAAAACAACAAAAAAAAACTAAATCGCTCTTGGCCTTACTTTTTCTTGTTTATCGGCAGTCTATAGTAACTACGAAGGACCTAGAAACCTGAGGTTGTGTGCCTTATTTTTTGTGAAAGTTTAAGGCGGAGAGGGGCTCAGCACAGCCTCCCCAAATCCTCGCAGAAATCTGCGCGCTGCAAGAAATGTTAGCCCCAGGGCGCCCTAACTTCCAACACCCGGAGCAATCCAAACCCGGAGGCCGGCGGGGGTAGGAGGAACCTGGTGTGGCATTTGGGATGAGAACGGATGCTCCTGGGTCACCTCCGGCTTTCGCTGGCTGAACCCAGAGACTGAGTCTAGGTGAGCCCGGCGGCGATAAGGGACGCGCGCCTCCGGGCCCGGAGGAGTTAGGTGACGTCACCTCCAGGAGGACTCGCTTTCTCATTAATGAAAAGGGGCCGGCGCGGGCGCATGCGCATCAGGCCCCCTTCCCTCTCGCTTCCCCCTCCCCTTTCCCAGCCGCGCTCTCAATCTCTAGCTCGCTGGCTCTCCCTCTCCCCGGGCCGTGGAAAGGATCCCACTTCCGGTGGGGTGTCATGGCGGCGTCTCGGACTGTGATGGCTGTGGGGAGACGGCGCTAGTGGGGAGAGCGACCAAGAGGCCCCCTCCCCTCCCCGGGTCCCCCTTCCCCGTCCCCCTCCCCCAGCCTCCTCCCAACGCCCCTTCCCTCTTCCCCTCTCCCAGCTCGGCGCAGGCCCCCCATCCCCACCCCCGTGGGAACGTTCGGAGCCTTTACTCCTCAGACCCTCTCCTCGCCTGTTCCCTCACCTCAGCCCCCGCTCCCCGCCCTCTTCCCGGCCCTGGGCGCCGGCCGACCCGTCCCTCCGCCGCCCCCCGGCCGCGGGGAGGACATGGCTGCGCACAGGCCGGTGGAATGGGTCCAGGCCGTGGTCAGCCGCTTCGACGAGCAGGTAACGGGCCCGTGGCGGGCGAGAGGTGGGAGCGGAGTGGGGGTGGGGACGGAGTGGGTGAGGGGAGAAAGGAGCAGCCGCCTCCCCCGCGGCTGCCTCAGGCTCTGGAGGAAAGGAAGGGGGTATTAGTGGGGGTGGCCTAGGGGGAGGTGCGGGGAAGGAGGGGACCGCTGGTAGCTCCAGCTCCCCTTCCCTCCCAAGTCGGGGACTGGGGCCTTTTCTCTGACTACCCCTACGACTCTCCATCCTCTTTATCCCAGCTCACCCTCTTGCTATTAGGGATGGGTGACCTGGGGGCGCTTTCTGGGGCTCTCCATCTGGATTTAATCATTATTCCCCTTACTTTTTTTTTCTAAACGGAGATGGGTAACTCTAGGGGTTTCTCTTTCCTCAGTGGAACTCCAAACTGGGGGTGAGTAACTGAAGGCACCCCAGTGTCGGTCTCGTGTACCCCCAATAGGAGCACGGTAACATCCCGCCCCTCCCCCAGTTTCTTCAGCTTCCTCTCTTGGAGGGGGAAGAGTAGATGAAAGCAGGGAAAGCACAGGTTTTCCTACTTTCTGCTCCATCGTCTCAGCCTGCCCCTGGAGCTCCAGGTGCATACACACTGCATGGTTTTTTGATACCCTACACGGGCGTCCCCCCATATCCTGATGAGACCAGACTAGCTTTTACATTTCTGTTTGCAGTGGAAACCATGGTTCTTTTTCTCTCCTGCTTCTGAAATATTTTTCCTGTTTTTCCTCCCTTGATAATTGCAGTTTCTCCCTTTATTTTTACCAGCGGTCTGAGAATGTGAATATTGCTTTCTTGAGTGAGCTTCTTGGGGAGTAAGGGGAGAAGAGTGAAAGGAAAATGGGAAACTGCATTTGAGCCACTGACAACCGAGAGCAGAGACAGCTGGGATGTAGTCTTGGAGCGGGATAATTCTGCTAGTGTTTTGTTATTGTTTTTAACTCTCACCTCTTGGTTGACAAGAGAACTTTCATTGAGAATATTTGGCTTGGGGAAAAAAGTTTCATAGCTTGGTGAGGTGCCTTTTTATTCCCTGAGCTTCACTCAGTAAATCCTAGGGCTGATCAGAATGAACGCACACGTAGCCTTTTGTCAATGGGAATTAGTTTAACTTTGTTTTGGTGTAGGTAGTTGGGGATGGTTTAAAGGGATGCTTTTTTTGCAGCTGCAGTTCTACCATGGGCTTCCTTCGACGAGAGAACTGTTTAACACTGTGTCAATCTATTTTGTTTACTGGATGTAGTCATAAAACTGATTATGGAAGCTGAATGGAGGGGGAGGAGGGCTCCACTGTTATTTGATCCATAAACATTTCCTTATAGGACTCATAGTATTTCTGACCTACCTAAAAGCTGTTTGGGAATAGGCAGAGGAATTGAGAAGAAATTTGAGAAAAGACTACATAGTTAAAATAGAATTATGAAGCTGTCAGACTTGAAGGAGTCGTTTTACCTATACTGCGTCCAGTATAGAAATATCTAAACCAACTATTTACTAATCTTTCTGAGGAAGTAAAATGTTACTGCATATATTAGATTATATTATTGATAGAGCCTTATAGTTAAAACTTGGTAATTTTTAAAAATCTGTGTGTAATTTTTAAAAAGGCACACAGAAGAACCCCAAAGCTGAACCTTGTAGACAGCATAATCTGGATGCAGGAATTTGAGTCACACCACATTGTTCCTCAATTTTTTTAATTAAATTTTTTTTTCTAATTTTTAAACTATTTCTTTACTACTTACCTGTTGATCTCTAGGCTTATATGCCACATATGAAAAATATAGTTTTTCTAAATTTTAGAAGAAATGATTTTGATTACATGGCCAGTAATGCAAGAAAATGTTTTCTTCTTTTTGTTCCTAGTGTTAAAAGACCTTAGGCTTTGTTGTTTGCTTTGTTATGAATATTGTGGAATCAAACTCACCACCATCTGTTAAAAATTAAGGACATAAGAGTTTTAAACAGAAGCATTTTTTATATATTCCTTATGTTGTAGTTAAGAGAGATACACAGGACAAATTATTCCTCATATTTTTCTCTTAGAAGGTTAAAGCTCACTGGCTTTGAGATAAAGTATAAGGGTTTTTCAGTGTTTAACGTAAGGTACTTATATACATTTATTTGTTACAGAAGTAATAAATGTTTAATTCAAATTGGAGTTTACCTTGAGGTGAGAAAGTGAGAAAACCAAGGCACAGAGAGGTTAAATGACTTTCCAAGGTCACATAGTAGTCCTTGATAACAAGAGCCTTAGTATGAAAAGTATTGAATGCTGGACAATCAGGGTTTTTTTTTTTTTTTTTTTTATTTTGATAAGTATCCCATAGTATTAAAAAAAACAAAAGTATAGTTAGGAGAGAAGAGTTTACATTTTTATGGAAGGAAGGAAAAAGCCCTGCATGTAGTAAGAGAGATGTGTAAGAGTCTTAAACAGTTTCAACTATTTTTAAAAGTTTTAAGTTATGGATATATTGCCATGCTTTGTTTCACTGGTTCCAGGAGTCGTCAGGCTGCTGCTCAACATACAGGGAAGACACAGTATGTTGAGCCAGAGAGCATGTGCATGTCTAAAGATGGCAACTCTGTTTATGATTGAATTGATGTTTTAGTTGCACTTATGATATTTATGGTGATTAAAACAGAAATGCATCACTAGCCACTGCTGATTACATATTGTACTCTCTCATGGATATTGCTCAGCAACTTGGTGCAGTAGATTCAGTTAAAAGAAGTAGTAGTGTTTCATCTTGACATTTTGAGCTCAGATCCTTATTTCTAAGTGGGTAAAATAAATTCCTATAACCTGCTGAGATTGCACCTTAACCTAATATTGATGGGCTAAGTTTAATGATTCTTACCAATTTTAAAAGTAATTACCTTCTTGATCGGAGAAATGGTGGTTGCAATGGTAGACATCCAGAAAGCTGAATGGACCAGTTGTATCTTCTGCTTCTATTTAACTGCCTTTATGGTGCTCAACAGTAACTTTCTAAGTTGAAATTAGCAAATTTTAGGTGTGTAGCTTTAAATTGTGGCTTATTAGCCAGATTACTTAGAAAATTAGGACCTTCACCTAGCTCTCTGTATGTCCACCAGTCTCGATAGGGCTTTGTTTCTGAAAGGGAATAAAGGAAAAGTGGGTATTTGAAAAACATTTTTTAAATAAATTAAAAGAAAGGTATCCCTAAATGATTTGTTGTAAATATGTTCATTTAAGCACTACAGTTTCCATATCTGGACAAGTAAAAACGGTGTATAAAAGCCCCCAAAACATAACATTTTAAGGAACATATTAGAGAATAAACTCTGGTTTTTGATTTGTAGTAATAATAGCATATCGGTTGTTGTAAATGGAATGTTAATCAGATGTTCTTTGGATATGTGGTGTAAAATTCACAGTATAAAATGATTGGCAAGTGTCTTTGAAGTTACAGCTATATATTAATTGCCCAAACAGATAGATTTGTAAAGCTTTGAAGTTGTTTTGGATTAAAAAAAAAAAAAAATCTCCTAGCCTTGTTCTTAAAGCCTGCCATTTTTATAAGGCCTGTAAGTAGTTGAAAATGAATACTCTTTTGGCAAAGAGTATTATATGGTGAGTGAGGAAAAATGCTTATTCTTTATCCTGGAACTTATCTTTAAAAAAAAAAATTTTTTTCTTCCAACTGGTCCTCAATTAGTTCTCTGTGCTCCCTTAATCTCTTACCTTATCTAGCATCTAATTTAGTCTTTATATGATCTCCTTCCTCTTCACCTTCAAACTTATTAAGATTTCTTTTGTCTTAAACATTTGCTTGATCCTATAGCTTTCTCTCTATGGATAATCTTTTTCTTTCTTTTGTTTTCAGATACCTGCTGCCTCTACTATTTATCCATCCAAGTCCCTTGTTAACTCCCAAAACTAGCTTCTGCCTCTGCTTTTCTCCTGGATTGCTGCTCTCTTGAAAGTGATTCCTTCTGGCAAAACAGTGGTTTTTGCTCAACTGTACTGCCACACTAGTATTCTATTACCCCAGAAACCAGTTTCCTCTAATTCCCGAGACAATACTGTCTTTATATGCTTGCAGATCTTTACATATCTGTGTTCTCAATGATCTTTGGACAGATGTGCTTTCCCCAGTATGCTATGTTTCCTTGCCCATCACTGAACTTGGATTCTTAAATGGGGGTCTGAGTTTTCCTCTGCTTTTCTTCTGCTTCTGTTCTTTTGCAAGCCATTAGATCTCTGTGGATCCTAGATTTCCTCATCTGTCAGAAAAGAATTGACTAGAAAATTTCTAGTTTAAATATTTGATGATTTTACTATTTTAATAGCATCTTCCTGAGCCACGGCAGTCTATTAGGGACCTGGCCCCACTTAATTTACCAAACTGTTTTTCTTTATGCCTCAGCATGCACCTATGTTCCAGGCAAGTTGGCTCAGTCTCTTCTGTAAATATCACGCTTATTCCTGCATCTCAACCTTTGTTTATGCAGGCCCCTGAATGCTTTCATTCCCCCTTTGTGCTTTTCTAATTCTTGTCCATCCTTCAGTGCGCAGTTCAAGCTTCATTTTTCCCATGAAATTTTTTTAGATTAAATTCGCTGCAATCTCACTTCTTGTGTGCTTGTCATCTGGGTTTCTGCAGAACCAACCTGTAAGGTTTCTCCCCTCAGGAGGGTTGGTTGGGCACTGCTTAGTATCGTTTTTACTTTTTTTTTTTGTTTTCAAATAGAGTGTAAACTTTCTGAAAAATAAGAAAACTCTGTTAGAATTCTCTTATAGTTATGTCATGCCCGGCACACTTGTGAGCATACAGAGAGCATCATTGATGGAATGTTTTTCATATGATTTCTGGTTGAAAGACTGGCTAAAAGAAGTACTTTTGGCTTCGTTATAAATGTAAATAACCAAATTTTAATTTAGTTTTTATATTGGCCTAAGTCTTATAAGTTGTGATATTATAACTAGGAATAGGTTTGTTTTTTGTTTTTTGTTTTTTTTACAAAGAGAGCTTTGAGGAGGAACTTGTGCATATTTATATATCTTCCCATAGAGCTAACATGTTTTTTGAATCAAGCTTCAGATCTGATTAACTACCTTTGTGATCTTGGTTTCATCACTTTGTTTTAGGGTAAGTCCTATATGAGGAAAATTTTTGGCAATGGTCTACTAGGATAATGAATGTGAAACACTTTGAAAAGTTTAAAATTATTCAAACGTTAGACTTACACATTTTTTACAGCTTACTGATTATTGTGTTTTCAGTAAATAAGGGAGATTGACTAGTCTCCGGATAGTCCCCTTGGTATCTACCTTGGCTGATACATACCTTACTTTAGCGTTCACTGACACATACTTAGGGTACTGAGAGCATCCTTATGTAACATAATAGATGTCTGTAATCAGTCTGTTTTCTTGCTTTATCATCTAATTTGTGGCATATGTATTATATGGCTCTTCAAGTTATGGAATTGTAATAGGAAAAAAAAGTCATAGGTATTCTGTGAATTTAGCCAGCAATATTGTTGCATTTGATTTTAAATATTCCTACACTTATTTTTATTTGACTTTGACCAACAGGAAATTAGATTCTAAAATATTTATTTTTATTTTATGTTTTATTTTTTTACTGTGTTTAGCATGGAGAATTTTGTCCTTAAAGGAAAGATTAATGATATAATACAATGGTAGGCATGCCTTATTTTTTCATCTTTGTTCTTTAAATTATTCAGACTGCTATGAGTAATTTAAAGTTTTGCTTCAAGTCTTTCAGAATTGGTGTTATGGGGTTCTGTATAGACTCTGTACTGTTGCATTATAACAACATGCTTTTAGGGGTGAGCAATATATTAATTAAACACATGTATTTTTCACATGTGTTCTTTATGCCTCAGTCTATTCTTCACTGGGAGTTTCATGTATATCTGTGTGTGTGTGTGTATGTAAGACAAAGGATGGGAGGTATAGGAAGGCTCATTTTTTAAAATTTAAGGAGGAGAATGTTGTATAGAAGAAGGAGAAGGGGAGGTTTGTGGTCAGCTTAAACTGTTAAAAGGCTTTGAATCAATACTGAAGTAGAATATGGGCATCTTAAGCTCTTTCTTTGCGGAGGATTGACTTGTATTTGTAAATGCATTGACTATTTTATCCGATATCTTTTAGAATACCTTATTTTCTTGAGGGTGGAGAGGGAAAGATGAGACAGTTTGTTTTGACCTTGAAGAATAGAAAAGTTAAGGTATTTTACATTGTAGTGACTGTGAATTAAGTTTAAGTTTTTAGTAACTTGTGCCTTTCTGTACCATACTATGTGGTAGAGTTTTCAGTAACAGTACACAGAGATTGTGCTGAAAAAAAAAATTTCACATTGTAGAATATAAATCATTGGAATTGATAGTACCCTCATTAAAATCTCTTCAGGTGATTGCATATTTGACCACTTTTATGTGTTATATGCTCGTGACATATAGTTATATTCTTTGGTTCTCTGAGAGTGGCTTTTGAGCCATTGACTATATCATCAAAAGAGCTTCTGTTGAGACAGGAAAGCCCCAAGCTAGTATGGAATCCCATCCAATTATAATGAAGAATTGGAATTATCCTTTAAAACTTTACATATTTTTACTATAAATGGTACTAATTACTTTGCAGTAGCAATAACTTGAGGTGCAAACTTCCAGATTGCATATTTTCTTTAAACCGCAGCCTGGCAGTCTTGGTTTGGCTTAGAGTTGCCACTACAGTCTACAAGCTGTTGCTTGCCTCTGTTCATATTTTATAGCTTTGAGTGGCTTATCCTATTGAATTTCAGAAAACTTAACTTTTCTTGATGAAATCCTTCCCTTCTCCACTTCATGTCCCCCAAGCGGGGTAACATATCTAGTGCAAGAGGCATGAAGTTAATTTAGTACATAGTAGGACTTTTAGAAATTTACTTTAAAGGAGTTTTATTTAACTATAAGTCATAGTTATATACATAGATAATGACCTTATTGGTAACTATGCCTCATTGCAATCTCAAGTGACCCTTTTCTGTTGAAGTGTTGACAGCTTTCCTTGAGTAGTCTTCATAATAGTTTGGGCATGAGAAAACTCTTACCACCTCAGATTTGTGATGGCAGCATACCACATAGTAAGATAAAGAGCTTTTGACTGTGCAACATTCATTGTGGCCTTGGGCAAGTCACTTTACCTCTCTGAACTTCAGTTTTCTATGTTTTCATCTAAAATGGGAATAATTCCTGCCCTACTCACACCATGGGCTTGTTTAGTGTCTTAGGTGTGAATCTTACATTAAAGGAAGCTATGAATAATGGTGATACATGAATAAACATGTATTACCATTATTATCATCCTGTGCAGTATTTTTTCTAATCACTCTTTATAGTTTGGTGATTATTATTATTTTTACTTATGCATGAGAAAAAAATCAATCTATAGAGGCAAAATAACTTGTTCACAATCATATGACATGTAATTAATTGAGTTTAGAGTGTGGGTGTCTTAATCCTTACGAGCAGTAACTTTTTAATAAATAGAGCTTTTAAAAAAAGATCTAAATTTTCTGAACAGATAGCACAGATATGTAAAGTGAGGAATGTATTGATTCTTCAAAGATGAGAGGTTGTGTTTTTACCTTATTATTAGAGTATCTGGAAGTCTTTTTTGATTGGTCATATGTTAGAAATAGACATGAATTTTAAATATTTTTGATTGCATTATTTATCATTCTTTTCACCTTTCAAAGCTTCTCTGATTGTTAGAAGAGGTTGTAACATTGTTCCTCTTTAGTTTTACAACATCGCTTTATATTCATTGCAGACTTTTAGGTGAAGAGAGTTGAATTTCAAGGGTGAGAGAATAAAATTTGTGAGACTACCAGTAGGAATGTACAATTATAAATATGAGATTATGCATTTCATTCTTTTATGTGGGCATCTCACAGTCCAGTTTTGTAAAATTGGTTTTCACACTCTTAAGAATATGTCAGTTAGGATTTGATTAAATTTGAGGCAGTCTTTTAAATTTTGGTAGTATTTGAGGGCCTTGTCCTGTTGGATTCTTGGGTGTTATTTCTTTTTTTCTTTTCTAGTTTTTACTTGTTATGTCAACTTTTTTGGCACCCCACCCCCAACAACAACAGCTCTCAAGTCACTCATTTTGTCCTTTGGAATATCTTTCCAATTCTCCCATGCTTACTGTGCCTTTTACTTCTGTCCCAGCTCAGGGTTGGGAAAATGTTTTGCCCATATGCTCCAGGCAGATCTTCTTCCTTTTGGGTAATAAACTGGGGGTGGGGGTGGGGGAGAGAAGCATTTGTATTTCCTGTTATGTTTCAGTTTTTGGCCTCTAATAACTGAATTTGCAGTTAGGAATGGAAGAGAGAGGAGATTTTGTTTTGGTCAAATGTTGGTAACAAAGATCAGTGAAGACCTGTGCTCTGTTTTCTGCCTTGACATGAACTACCTTTGCAGTGTTATGTAGATCTCCTAGATTTTGAGCTGTTTCATTGTCTATAAAACAGGAGAAATATGATCTGACAGTCTAAAACTTTTATAATTCTTAAAATGGATCGATTTTTGGTTAATTTTTTAGAGCCAGTCCTCTGAAAAAAAAAATATTCCAGTCACTGATTAGTCACAGATCTTTAGTTAGAAGGAATCCGAGATTATTTAAATCCACTTCTGTAATAGCCCTGGCAGATGATTGTCCAACCTCTGCTTGGACATTTATTTTTAAAAAATACAGTGGTAATTCATGTTTATTATAAAAATACAGAAATGAGCAAAATCATGAAAAGTATATAAAACTCATTTATAATACCATGACTCAGAGAGAACCACAGTTAAATTTTGATGTATGTAATTAAGTGTGCTGATTTGAAATCAGACCACTTGGGTTTGAATTCTTGGGCTGAGGCTCTGCCACTGCTCGCTAGACCTTGGCCAAGATACTTTTTCAAGCTTCGGTTTCTTTACTTATAAAATAGAGTCAATAATAGTACCTACTTGTGAGATTTAAATTAGAAGATATATGTAAAGCATGTGGCACAGTTTGGGGCACACAGAAGGAGCTTAATAAAGGTTAATTACTGTTATTACTCTTAGGTTGTTGGCAATTGAATGAGATACATTGTTTTATAATCTGCTCTTTTAACATAACAATATAATGTGAACATTGCCCATAGAGTACATTTTCTTTTACATTATTTAAAACTTAAGGAATTATATGTAATTTTTAATTTTCTTGATATTTTAAAAATAAATTTTGAATTTTGTATACTGAATATGTATTTTTATAATCAGAAAAACAATCAGTAACAGTGTAAATACATGTTACTTTATAAAATGTGATTAGAATATATTGATATAAGAAATTGTAATCTCAATTTCTAGCGGTGTAAGGTTAACATAAGAGTGGGATCTGAATGAAATGAATATAAGATGATTAAAGTGCAAGAGCTTGTTACAGTACCTTTAGCTGTCTGTGTGAGAGAGGACCATGACCTGCCCACTAGAGTAGTCTCCTTGACAGGTCTGTTGATTTTAGTTTTCAAGTGTTCAGAGTTGGTTGTATAGTTGTATCACACAAAATTTAATCAGTCCCGTTAAAGACATTAGGTTAAATCCTTTTTTCTTGTCTGTTATAAATAATACTATGATGTGCAATTTTATTTTGCCTTCAGGGTAACCAGAAATACTACATCTCAAGGTAACCCATTCCTTTAGTAGAATTGTAATTGTTAGAAACTCTTCCTTTAAATTGAGCCTCATCCATCTTAATAGGTCAGCAAATATTTAAGTGTCTGTTTGTAGTAGATGAGAAGTATTGTGGTAATTGTTGGTTCTTGGTCTTAAGGAACCTAAAATCTAGTAAGGGAGAACGACAATAAGAAAATTATGGTAAGTACAGATATATAGAGTACAGTGGGAATATGTAAGAGGAGCACTTAATTTAGACCAGGCATTCAGGGAGAGCTTGTCAGAGAAAGTGAAGCCTGAACTGAGTTGTGAATTTTGTAGGGTCTTATATGTCATACTAAAATGTTTAAACTCTCTTTGAAGGCTTTGGGCAAGTATAATTTTATTTAATTGCTTATCCTTTAGTGGAAGAGGTTGAGGAATATGATAAAGGAAAATGATGGTATGAGGTATCATAGGAGGTAGAAGAAGAAAAAGATCTAAATTCAGGTGGTGGAATTAGAGACTGAGATGGTAGAGAAGGAAAGAATGGATTTAATTTATAATCGCTGTTGGGGTAAAAGAGAGAACGGGCAGTTTTAGGACACTTAGTAATATTGGGCAGTATTAAGGTCACAGCTGCATTTGGAGACCGTATCTTTGTTATTCATGATCATAGTCACTAGCATTGAGATCAAGAAAAGTTGAGGACCAGATGTTGGATAGATGCTTCACCTTGACAATGAAGTCACCTAGATTAAGGTCACCAGATTTAGCAAACAGAAATACAGGATGTCCAGTTAAACATGAATCTCAGATAAGCAATGAATAAATATTTAGTATAAGTATTTCCCAAATATTGCATGCGATATACTTATACTAAAAAATTACTCACGTTTATTTGAAATTCAAATTTAATCAGAGTCCTGTATTTTATCAGGCAACACTAACCTAGATGATACCCAGATGATGGTGGATGTGAGGAAGAGGAGAAACTGAGCCAGCAGCCAAATTGTTTTGATGATGGGGGGAAATATCTAGAAAATTTGTAGGTGACTGTGATAGGTTTGTTGGTGAGTAGCACATGAGTCATGAGCTTTAAGAAGAGTGGGAAGAGTAGAAAAGTAGAATTTGGCCTCCTCGAGTTATCTATTCATTGTTCCTAATTCTGTCCTCTACAATTCTTCAGAATAAGTTTGTCCCTTTAAAAATATTTGAAAACAAATCTTAAGTACTCCCTAGATTTCTTTGTTTTAGTTTTTCAGAAAAAATATACATTCAGCCATTATAAGACATTTTCAAGACATCTCACCATTCTGGTTGTTTTCCTCTTGGTGCAGTGGTGGTCCATTCTCAGGCATACCATTTTTCATCCTTTCAATATTTTTGTATATGAGGGTGTTATATACAAAAGTCTATATATAAGACTTTTAAAAATGGCTTAAAGAATGCCGACCTTCAGGTACACTCTATTTTTGGTGTTTATCTGATTACTAGTATAGTAGACCTATCAAAGAATGTTAATTGGTATGTGTGTACATGTCTGTTATTTTTTTAAAGTTTTATTATAAAAAATTTCAAACATGTACAAAAGTAGAGAGTTGATTGTTAATAAATTCTCATTTGCTCATTACTGTGTTTTGACAATTGGGCAACATTTTTTCATTCCCAGTATGGCATCTTTCTGTTTTTCATGACTTCTCAAAATTTACTGACAACATTTCTATCACATTTTAAAATTTTCACCTATATGCTTGGATTAATTCATGTAGACTTGAATTCAGATAAAGCAGGTAGGTGGGGTCTTTATGCTTTATCTACCTAAGTCCTGATGGCCCTCAACAACGATTTTTCAGATTTGAAGATCATTTTGTTTTCTGCTAGAACAATTAAAATTGAATTGAATCATTCTGCTTTTAATCTCCTATTGGTATTATACCATGTACTCTAGTGGTTCTTGTCCTTTCTCCTCTTGTTAATATAATTTTAAGTGTCTTTTAATATCTACTTTAACATTTTATCTTTAATGTCTTTAGTTATTCTGAACTTTTAAATATATTTTTTACTCTCTTCTATCAATTTGTCAATTTTATGAGCGTATGTTCGTTCTTAAACATCCTTATAACTACTGAGCTCTGGGGGAGGGGAGAGGAGGAACAGCTGGTACAGAACAGTTAGTTTCTTTAGAATTGCAAGCTTTACCAGATAATTTAAGACTTGTTAAAAGTACAGATTTCTTGGCCCCACTGACTATCTAGGAGTTCTAGAGGTATGGACAATGGGTTATAGTTTAAAAAAAATGCCCCGAGTCATTTTGATGTAAAGCTGCATTTGTGAATCATTGCTATATGATATGCAGGGAGACTTTAGTTTCTGGGTAATATTTAATAGGTCACAGTACAGTCATCTCCACCACTGTAACAAGTAGAAAAAAACTGGATGAACTTTTAAAGTCATATTTTAAAAAATATTGGAGGGCTGTAGAATTAATGAGGACTAGATGAATTCAAATTCCAAAGATAGAAGAACCTTTTGTTAGGTGAGAAGTAAATTGCTCATGTTTGCTGATTCTGGACACAGACTGAAGAAGAAAGATGAACTCGAGGTGAATTAAGTCTTACCAAAACTGCATTATGGTGCTGACACAGTTCAATTCCTGAATGGATTGAAATGATCAGCCTCTCTCGTTCCTTTTGCCTAAGAGAATAAATGGAGAACTCTCACTGAGAAGACATATTCTGGAGTTTCTGAAGTTCTTTCCTTTATAATATCCAGCATACAATGAATAATTTCTCAAAATTTGAAAAGGTGGAAAACTGTGACCCATAACTAAGAAGAAAAATGGTAGAAGTAGACTCATAGGTAATTGAAATTAGCAGACAAGGACTTTTATATACTAAAGGAAATACGAGAAATGAGGGACAAAATGGATGAAAAGTTGGAGAATCTCTATACAGAATTGGAATCTATAGGAAGGAATTAAATGGATATTCTAGGAACCAAAAACAACATCAGTTACTTAAGGTCTTTCACTTATGTTAACTAGAAAACTTTGATGCAGGACTCTAGGATCTCATTCCACCTCTACTCTACTCTTCAGTGTTCTAAAGAAATGGGAAAACAGGTCAATCAAATATATACCATTTAAGTTCCGTGAGAGCAGGGACTGTATCTGTCTTGTTCACTGTTTTACTCCCAGGACTTAATACCGTGCCTGGCACATTAAAAACAAATAACCCACAACAACAAAAACCCACAGTATCTGAAATTAATTATTCATTGAATTCATTGAATGGATTTAATAGCAGATTATACACAACAAAAGACAAGATTAAAGAATTTGTAGACAAGTCAATAGAAAATATCCAGTTTGAAACACAAGAAGAAAAAAATTGAGAAAGTGTTATAGTACCTAAGAGATATGTGGAACTCTAGTAAAAAGTCAAATAATACATAATTGGAGACTCAAAGGTAGAGAAGAGAGATTAGCGTGGAAGCAAATATATGAAGCAATAATGTTAAGACATTTTCCAAAATTGATAAAAGACATTAACCTATAGATTAAAGTAGCTTAGCAAATCCCAAGCGGGATAAATACAAAGAAAAGTGCACTTATTTTAATTGAACTGTTGAAAACTAGAAACAGAAAAACCCTTAAAAGCAACCAGGAGGAAAAAAAAGATGCATTACTTTCGAAGCAACCATAATATAACTGATGGCTGACTTATGAACACAACTGTGGAAACTGGGAAATAATGGAAAGACATTTTTAAAGTGTTAAAAACAAACATGCCAAGTTAGAATTCTATTCCCAGCAGGAATATCCTTTATAAATAAAGCAATTTTCAGACAAAAGCTTGAGAGAATCACCAGCAGACCTGTTCTATCAGATTTACCAAAGGAAGTTCCTTAGGAAGAAGGGAAGTATCTCAAATGGAAGGATAAAACTGTAAGAAATAATGAAGACCACCCAATTGGATATGAGTAAATATACACCCCATATGAATAATTATACAAAGGATGTATGAAACCCCACTTTGACTGAATTCCTCCCTTTGTGAGCCCCAAAGGTTCCTCCATATGGTGGAAAGCCTCATTGCTGGATGACAGAAAAAGGGATCTGGCTCTTTAAGAGCCAAGATAATGGCAGCTGGGTTGAGGGGCTACAAAAACAGCCGATGGTTTGTCCTGTTCTCAAAACCTTGGGTAGTTGACACAAAAATAACCCTCAAGTTTCCAGGAGGTGGGGAAGTGAATGCCAGACCCCCAGGTAGCTGAGCCACCAGTGAGGGTTGGTGGCTGGAGGTGTCCAGTCTTAGGACAGACCCAAAGTGGTTAGTGGGGAAGGTGGGAGAGGGTCTCAGACATCACATTAGAACCTGATTTTTCTCTTGTGTTTTCTTCTAGAAATTTTATTTGAGGTTTTACAACCTCGGTCTGTTGTTTTGCCAGTCTGCACAGTCTTGATTATTGTAACTTTATGGTAAAATCCGAAATCAAGTATTGTAAGTTCTCCAACTTTATTCTTTCTCAAGATTGTTTTAGCTAGTGTAGGTCCTTTGTATATCCATGTTCAGTTTAGGATCAGTTTGTCATTTTCTGTAAAAAAACCCTATTTTGATAGGGATTGTGTTAAATCTATAGGTCAGTTTTGAAAGGATTGCCTCTTTAACAGGTATTTTTTTTCTTTCAATTTCTGATATTGCTAATACAGAAGTGCATTGATTTTTATTTATTGATCTTGTTTTAGTGAGGCTATACTGTTTTCGTTTTTTGTTTTTGAGGACAATTTTGATTTTATCTCACAAAAGTCAGCTAAATATGACACTCTAGTTCTCTGTTTGACCTCTAGAAACTAGAATGCATGTAAGGGATTCTGTTACTAGACTGTAAAGGATAGTTCAGCTGGGGTGATCCTGACAGGAACAAGAAGCAGATGGGAAGGATCAAGCCCTTTGTCTCTCCTCCAGTCTTACAGTACCTCCTCAGTGTTTCCTTGGCAGAGCCTTAACAAGGAGCCAGCTGGCAAAGGATAAATGTAGTTTGCACAGTAGCCCCACCATCAGAAAACATAGTACAGAAGGGTAGGTGTGAAGATAAGACAGCAGCTTAGCAGTTGGCACAGTCTACCCCTTTGGCTACTCAGCAGCCATATATGCCTTTATACAGATATTTGATCTTGTGTACAGAAGACAAATACTATGCTTTTGCCTGAGAAGATGGAAGTCTTCTCTGTAAAAATGAAGATGTCCTTAGTCTCTTCCCAAAATGAGAAGCAAAGTCCCAATATTTTTTGTATCTGTCTCTGGATGACAGTCACACTATCCATTTCTAGGTTACGTTAATTATGCCTCAAATTCACAGTCCCATCTGAATATCTTGCTACCTAAAAACTAAGTTGCAAAGTTAACCTTTACTATTAAAATTTATTAACATACTGAGGAGAAGAGAGAAGAAATTCGTTTGTACACTCACGTAAAATCATCTATAGTAAGGAAAGATGAAAATATATATATACACACACACACATAGTATAACTGTTGTGTACCTCACTTCTGTTAACTAATTGAGAGACTGTATAGTTCGTTGTTATAACTGCTTTCTTGTACTGCCCATTCCATGTTTCCTTTGCCATCATTCAAGACCTCAGCTGGTGGAGTAACCCAAACCTTTGTTAGTGAAAATACGAGTCCTCAGTCATCCTGCTTTCGGTCTATTTTCCATTAACTTTTTCTATTACACCTATGTAAGAGATAGTTCAGAGAATCCTCAGGGTTCCAGACAAAGTCCTCCTTGTACCCCATATGTAGCAGTATCTCCTAGATAACCCTGATGAATTACATCAACTAGTAGAGTAACCCCCTTCTTTGCCTGTTGATTTAGTGCAGTGGTTCTCAACTGAAGGCAGATTTGCTTTCCAGGGGACATCTGGCAATGTCTAGAGGTATTTTTAGTTCACATGATGTTGGAGGGTGATGCTGCTAGCATCTAGTGGGTGGAGGTCAGGGGCGTTGCCAAGCATCCCACAATGCTCAGGACAGCCCCTAACAGCAAAGAATTATCCAGTAGTGCTGAGGCTGAGAAATCTTGATTTAATAGCACAGAGCCCATGTGATCATGAAACAGTTTTCAGCTTCCAATTCAGTGGACCCTGATGAAATCATTATTTCCTTGGGAACCAAGGCCTCAAAACCAGCAGATATCAGAAGGTACCAGAAGCAGAAATTCTAATGGGTTTTTTAGGGATAATAGAGAAACCACTTCTACTTACACCTCTTGATTCTCAGACACATGTATTCTGGCTATGAAGAAAACAACAATGTATATTGGTTGTTGATTCAAAGCATGTACTTGAGGATTTGGTTTCTAGCTAGCACAGTAACTGAGTCTGCAGCAGGCCATTCTTTTATTCTTTTAGACCAGCTGCTTCCAGGTGATAGGGTATGTGGTAAAACAGTGACTTTCAAGGTTCATGAGCCCATTCCTGTACTACTTTTGCTGAGAAATGAGTTCCTTGTTTTATTCTGTTTGAAGAGGGACTGTTGGCTCAAATACCTAATTTTGCCTTCTTTATGTTCTTAAATTGTTATCCTCTAATGGACTGAAGAGGATTTCTACCTTTAATTACATTTGCATATTGATTTTCAGATAAATTGAAGATTATTATGTAAAGTATATATTTTATAATAACTGATTTTTTTTTCTGATTGACTATAATGTAATCATTTTGACATGGGGAGGAAAAGGTTAAAAGTAGACTAGTGTGGTATCTCAGTTCTCAGTATGAAGTCTATAGGACTTAAGCCTGGAAGCTAAATTTCTATTGGCTTTTCCTCTTCATGATGATTCTGAGTTCGTTTAGATCTGTATCTTTTTTTTATGAATGAGATTTTCTTTCATTCAACCTGATACTAACAAATGACCATTAGTATATGAGTAAATAGCTCAGGCTTGTGGCTTGAACTAAGTTAAATTGTAAACTAGCACAATGGCAAATGCTTGAACCGCATTATATGAAAAGCCACTTCCTTTCCTGTGATGAGTTTAGGATTGTTTTAAATGTCATGGTACAACTAGCAGATAGAATTTTTGCCATTCAAAAACTGTTTGCTCAACCTCAGGAAGGAGATAAAGCCTGGATTGGAATCTTCACTGACTGTGCTGACTTGATTTCTGTAGTTTTTAATTTATTAAAATTTATAATTTGTGAATTGTGCTAGAATGTTTCGTTAATATGTTCTTAAAATTTGAATCCCAGAGGTAAACATCATAAACCTTTAGCTGTGCCTATTTGGACTCTATATTTGAATATCTATTTTTGTTTTTAACATTAACAGCCTTATTTATTCACATAACCAGAAAAAGAGATGATTCAGATATTTGATTGATGGCTTTTTAAAGAATTGTGTTAGGAAAATATTTTTACAGTTGAATATCATTTAAATATTAGCTAAAACAATGACCTGGAGGCAGATTGTTTTGGTAGATAAACACTACCTTGAAGTTCTGGGGCTGCAAATGCCACTTATGTACTTTTAAATTTTTGAATAATTTAAAACTTATAGAAAAGTTGCAACAGTAGTATAAAAAGCTCCTTACACTCTCTACTCAGATTTACTGGTTGTTTATATTTTGTTCCATTTGTTTTATGTTTTATTTTTCTGTGTGTGTGTGTATGTGCATGACAGTAAGTTGTAGGCATCATGTTCCTTTACTCCTAAATACTTCAGGATGTTTTAAAATAAGGAAGGACCTCTCTTAATTACAATACAGCTATTGAAGTCAGGGCATTTAATATTGATATTCTTTTTAATACATGATCCGTATTCAAAGTTTGTCAATAACAATTGCCCAAATCATATACTTTTAAAATATATATTTTTTACCAGCTTCTGTGTTTTATTTTAATAGTGATTTTTGAAGTGGTACTTTTTGTGTATGTGTTTCTCCTTTGGATTTTATATTTAGGAATCAATCAATATTCAACATCGTAAAGGCTACATAAATTGCATACCATATTCGTCATGCTTAGGCACATGTAACCTAAGTCTGAGTTAGTGCGCTGGACTCCAGTACTTAAGCACTTTGGGCAGTCTTTTTGGAACTTAATTTTACTTAAAAAAAAAAAAGACTTTAAATTTAAACAATCATGCTATTATGTAATAGAATGCAAAATTTGCATCTCTTTTTAAGATAAGACATGAGACTTCAAAGAAGTCATTTATCTGACAACAGTTGAGAGAATCAGGCCAAATTCGCTTCAAGTAGCGGAGAGTATCTTTAACATGAGGCTGGTGAAGCCTAGGCATTTGGCTGTCTTTTTTTTTTTTTTTTAATTTAATGTTTGAAGTTCTTGAATCAACAGTTTTAGGGAAAATCATCACAATTTTAAAATAAAATAAAACATAGTAATTATGTTCATATTAGTGAGAAGAATGATACTACATGGCAGTATTTCATCGAAATATCTCTGTCCAGCTCAGTAATGGATGCCTTGAGTTTAGTGTAGTTTAACTTTCGTAGCTAGGTGTTTTTTTCCCCTTACTTTTTATTTCTATTAAATTAGAAAATCACAACTTGTGATTATTGGTTGTCAGGTGTAGCAACAAATGTTTGGCTCATTTAATAGCTTTGGATATTTATATTAAAAGTGAACTGAAAAATTGTGGAGATTTTTCACTGACAGCCACTTTTAATACATTGTCACAAGTTAAATTGACACACATTTTAAAGCAAGAGCTGAAAGATTGAGTATAGCAACTTGAGAGATAGTGGCAGCTAGCTTCCTGTTTCTTTTGTTGTGTTGTGCTTATGCCTGTTCCAGAAAGGTTTTTCTTTTTCAGATTTGTTTCTCTCTGCGTGTGTATGTATGTGTTTGTGTATGTATGTTAGAGAAGGAGGAAGAATATTTTCATATTTTTATTTTTGGGGATATATTTTTTTTTAATTATAAATCTTTCTAAATAGCAAAAGATTGCAGTTATAATCGAAGCTCTCTTTGCACTCCTCCCTGATCCCTTTCTCCTCTCAAATTTACTGTTATTCTGAAGTTGATTTGTATTCTTTTTCTTTTTAATTTTTTTTGCTTTGTATTTTTTCTGCCCTGTTTTATACTTTTATTATGTATGCCAGCATCCATAAAATAATTGCAGCTTATCATTTTTACATAAAAAGCATGCTGTAAATATTCTCTACACCTGCTTTTTAAACCTGTTACATTTTTAGATTTGATACCTGTTTATACAAGCACATTTGGTTGATTCAGTTTAACTGCATGTATAATATTCCATTATATAAATGTCAGTTTATTTCTGCTATAGAGGAACAGTAAGTTTGTTTCAAGGTTTTTTTTTCCCCCATTTTTTACAGAGGGTGCTTTAGGAAGCATATGTTTGCATGTATTCTACAGTAGTTTTTACTGTGACTTAAAATGTATTGTAAAACTTATAAGAATATGAAATATGTTTGTACAGTTTATAGTTTAAAAAATAGTACTGTGAACACTTGTCAATCCAAATTCAAATTAAGGAGTAGAATGTTACCAATACCTTGGAAACCCCTGTATGGTCTTAATCACATTCCTTTTCTTATCGTTCCCCCACTACTATCCTGAGTTGTATTAAAATATTTCTTTTGCTTTTTTTTATAGTGTCTCTCCCTAAAAAATGTATTGTTTCGTTTGCCTGTTTTTGATTTTTATATAATGAGATAATACTGCATTTTTTCTGATTTATTTTGTAAGAATCATTTTTTCCCCCCAGTGTTATCTGTGGTGTGGTATTCATTTTTAGTTCATTGAATATGTCATAATGTATACACGCTGTCAGTGGTTAACATTTGCATTGTTTCTAGTGTTTTGCTATTACTAACAATGCTGCTTATGAGCATTCTTATAGGTGTCTCTTGTGATGTGCAGGAATTTAGAGTGTATATCCGGGGGAGGAATAAAGACATGGGCTTTTTCAGCTTTATTAGGTAATGTGAAATGGTTTTAAAGAGATCAAGTCAGTTGACACTTCCCACCAGCAATGTGTAAGTGTTACCATTGCTCTGTGTCCTTGCCAGTATTTGGTGTTGTCTATCTTTTAAACTTTTATCTACCTGGTGGGTAAGAAATGATGTATCATTGTAATTTGAATCTGTATTTCCTCAACTACCAGTAAGGTTCAACTTCTTTTTAGATATTCATAAATTGTTTGTTTCTTATTCTTTGAAATATCTATATCTGTATATATTCTTGCTCATTTATCTGTTTGGGTTGTTTGACTTTTTCTGATTCATAGTAATTTTTATATGGTTTATGTTTAATTGTTGATATTTGCATGTGTTACAAATACAATTTATGATTGGATTTTTTGATCCTCTTCACGTGTCTTTTAGTAAATGAAGTTCTTAATTTTAATGTTGCTGAGTCTATCAGTCTTTTATGATTTGTGTATTTTTTATTTTTATTTTTGGCGTGTGTCATTTCCTTCCTTGACATCATTGAGATATTCCCCTATTATTTTCTAAAAGTTTTTTTTTAATTTTCACTTTCATATTGAAATCTCTAATGCACATGGACTTTTGTTTGAGGACCCACTTTTATTTTTTTCCATTTGATAAGTAACATTATTCCAGCCTATTTACTGAATATCTAATCTATTACTTCCTCTGTGATCTGCAATGCTTGCTCAGTTGAAAACTAAGTTTCCTTATATGCATGGCTTAGTTTCTAGGCTCCACATTCTGGTATCTGTACTGGTCATAGTAATCCACTTGATTATGTATCCTAATTACTGTGGCTTTTAATATCAATCTCTTTCTTCGAAAAGAGTCATGGCAGTGCTTTTTTATATTGGTTTTAGAATCAGCTTTTTGATTTCCATTAAAAACGGTGGTGGGATTTTGAGTGGTTTTGCATTGAGTCTTTGGATCAAGTTGGGGAGAACTGATTGACATGATATTGAGGCTTCCTATTTAAGAATATAATAGAGCTTTCTATTTTAGCTCTTAAAAATTCATTTCAATTACATTTTATAATTTTCTCATTTTATAAATAACTTGTACATCAAATGTCAGAATTTTTGCCTAGAGTTTTATGCTGCTCTTTGTACACAGTGTTTTTTAAAATGGCATTTTTTGATTGTTTTGTATAGAAATGTAACTTGTGTACTTTGTTTTTGTATTCAGCATCTTGTCACTTTTATTGATTTAGTTCTAGATTCTTTTAGATTTTCTGTATAGACCTATTATCTGTAAATAGTTGCAGTTTTATTCATTTTCAATTTTTTATAACTTTTTCTCTCAACCCACTGAGGTTTTTCAGTGTCAAATAGGAGTATTTCAACACTGGGCATCTATGTTGGGTAGCTATGTTTTGTTTTTGATCTTAAGAGGAAAGGTTTTATTATTTCACTATTAAATACAGTGTTTGTATTGTTTAAAATAAATGTTTTTATTAAATTAAGGAAGCTCCCTGCTAGATTGCTAATTTTAAAAATTCTTAAATGGATGTTGAGTGTTAGCAAATGCTTATTCAGCCTCCACTGATGTGATTGTATAATTTTTCTTTCTTTAGTCTGTTTATACTGTTGATCATTATTTTCTAATTTCTAATAATTAAATTAACTTTGCATTCCTAGGACTGTTCTTGGTTGAAATGTATAATTAAAAAAAATGATTACCGAATTAAATTTTCTGATATTTTACGATGTTTGCATCTATGTTTATGAGTAAGATTGGTTTGTAATTTTTTGTTCTTATATAGCCCTTGTCTTGGTTTTTATATTAAAGTTATTCTTTCTACCTATATAAAACCAATTGAAGAACTTACCTTTTTTGGGTTCTCTCTGTGTGTATACAGTATTGGAATCCTATGTTGATTCAGAGTTTGTCAAAACTAGCCAATAAAACTACCTGGGCTTAAGTACTTTCGTTGAGGAAAAATTGTAGACCACTGAATTCGTTTCTTAAATTTTCGTCACACTATTCTTAGTCTTTTTTCTTAAATCAATTTTGGTAAATTGTATTTTCTAAGATTGTCCATTTCAACTCAAAAAAGTTATTCATAATATCTTTTTATGATCTGTTTAATCACTTTGGGAACTGAAGTTATGTTCTTTTTTTACTCTCTAGTGTTTATTTAAAAAATTTTTTGTGTATTTCATTTGTATTTTCAAAGACAGTTCTTACCTTTATTAATTTTATTGTCTGTTTTCTGTTTTAATTTGTTCTTATTTTCCTTCCTTGGGTTTATTCTATTGTCTTTTTTCTTGACTTTTTAATTTTATTTTTAATTATATATACATGATATAAAATTTACCATCTTAACTATTTTTAAGTATATAATTTTAAGTAGTTAAGTACATTAATTTCGTTATACAACAGACCTCTGAAACTTTTTCATTTTATAAAACTGAAACTCTGTAACTGTCGAACAATTACATACTCTTCATTCCTGCCTTCCTCAGTCTGGCAACCAGCATTCTACTTTCTGTATGTCTGAATTTGACCATCTAGGTATTCATTTAAGTGGAACCATACAACAATTATCTTTTTATGACTGGCTTATTTCAGTTAGCATAATATCCTCAAAGTTCACGTCCTAACGTGTTTCAGAATTCTCTTTTTAAGGCTGAATAACATCACATCGTATGTGTATACCACATTTTCTTTATCTGTTCATCTTTTGATGGACGCCTAAGTTGCTTCTACCTTTTGGCTACTGTCAGTAATGCTACTGTAAATCTGGGTGTGCAGATATCTCTTTGAGACCCTGCTTTCAATTCTTTTGGGAATATATCCATAACTGGAATTGCTGGATTGTATGGTAATTCTATTTTTAAGTGTTTGAGGAACCACCATAATACTTTCCATAGCAGCTGCGCCATTTTACATTACCATGAATAGTATACAAGAGTTCTATTTTCTCTACATCCTTGCCAACACATTATTATTATTGTAGTGGCTATCCCAATGGTCATGAGGTGGTTTTCTGACTTTTTAAGTTGAATTTAAGCTCATTAATTTTGAATGTTTCCTTTTGAATATAAGTATTCAAAGCTATAAATTCACTAAATACTGCTTTAGTTGTAGCTTACTAGTTTGATACTTGGCTTTTCTTTTTTCTTTTCTTTTCTTTTTTTTTTTGATTCTAGATATTTTCTGTTTTTCATTATGATTTCTCCTTTCACCCAGAGTGTTTCTTGACTTTCAGAAGTTTTCTTAGTTTTCTTTTGGTAATTAATTTCTATCTTAATTGTGCTGTGCCCAGTGAATATGGTGTGTATGATACTAGTACTTTCAAATTTGAAGTTTTATGAACTTGAGCAGTGTAATTGTTATGTATTAAATTTCCCCAGATGTAGCAGTTTTGGATAACAAACATCTCATAACATTTCTGAGTGTTGGAAATTCAGTAGCAGCTTAGCTGAGTATTTTTGGATCAGGATCTTTCATGAGGTCACAGTCAAGCTCTTGACTGGGGATGCAGTCATCTGAAAGCTTGAATGGGGCTTGAGGGTTCACTTCTAAACTGATCATTTACACAGCTGTTGTCAGGAGGCCTTAGTTCTTTGCGCTTTGCAAAAGGTCTCTCTTTTCCTTTTCACATGGGCTTCTCCATAAGGCTGCTTGTGACATGGCAGCTGCCATCCCCCAGAGTTAGTGATCTGAGAGAAGCAGAGGCCACAATCTTTTATGACCCTTGGAAGTGACATAGCTTCACTTCTGCCATATTATATTGGTCATGCAGAACAACCCTGATATACAAGGCGGGAGAGGTTACACAAGGGCTTGGTTAATAAAATTTAGGGATCATTGGAGACCACCTTGGAGTCTGATTGCCACAAACATACAGTCCCATTTTTATAAAGACTCCATGTATTCTTAAAAATAATATGTAGTCCCTAATTCTTGGGTATGAGTTTTACTAATGTCATTTTGATCAATTTTGTTAAGGAGTTCAACTCCTTTAAATTCCGATTGATTTTTTAAATTAAACTTATTGGGATGACATTGGTTAATAAAATTATATAGGTTTTGAGTGTACAGTTTAACAATATGTCATATATATATTGCATTATGTGTTCACCAAAGTTAAATTTCCTTCTGTCACCTTATATTTGACTTCCTTTACCCTTATCTACCTCCCTCCCTCCCCTCTTTTGGTTATACTAAACTGTTGTCTGTGTCCATGAGTCTCTGTCTTGTTTGTTTGTTGCTTTCAGTTTTATATTCCACTCATGACTGATTTTTTTTGTCTGCTAGATCTTATTCCAGAGATCTATCTTAAAAAATATCACTCTTTTGGTAGATTAACTTTTCCTTGAAGATGAGTCAGTTTTGGGGTACGTGTGTTTTATTAGGCACAGAGAGGTTTAAAATGTCATCTTCCAGGTGATTTGAATCTTGTGCCATTATGTAGTGATCCTTTTTATTTCTAGTGCTTTTTGGCCTGAGTTTGTCCCACTTTTCTTTTGTTTCATATTTGCTTGGTATATCTTTTCCAATTCTTTGGCCATCAATCTTTCTATGTCCTTAGGTTAGTCTGTCTATAATAAACAGCACATGTAACCAGTCTGAATTTTTTATCTTCTAAGTGGAGTGTTTAGCTCATTATATTCATTGTGATTACTGATATATTTGGATTTATTTATGCCATTTTATTATGCACCTTTTATTTGCCTAATAAAAGGTGCATAATATTTGTTCATGAATCTCAGACTTTCATTCTGGGTTCATTTTTCTTTTGCTTGAAGCATATTCTTTGGAATTTCCTTTAATAAGGGTTTGTCGTGTAATTGTTGTTTTCTTTGAAAGTGTCTTTACTTCCCCCTTATTCTTGAATGATAGTTTTGCTAGACATATAGAATTCTAAACAATGTTTTTTTCTCAGTATGTTAAAGATATTTAACTATCTTTTTGAGCGCTTTCATTGCTATTGAGAATTTAGTTGTCAGTAATTATCATTACTATATAGGTGATATTTTCTCTCTGGCTGTTTTTTAGTTCTTCTCTTTGTCTCTTTGTTATTTGTTGGTCTGCAGTTTCATGAAATGTTTGTAGGTGTGTGGATTTCTTTTTATTCTGCTTTGGATTTTTGGACTTCTGGAGGTGAAGATTGTCATTATCTAACACTTCTAAAAAATGTGGTTTTTTGGCAGTCATCCTTGTTTTTTTTTAAGACTTTATTTTTTAGAGCAGTTTTAGGTTTACAACAGTGTGAGGAGATAAGAGATTTCTCATATGCTTCCCGCCCTTACACACACATAGCTTCTTCTCTTATCAACATCACACACTGGAATGATATGTTTTTTAGCAAGGATGAAACTACTTTAGCACATCATGATCCATAATCGGTCATAACCCACATTAAAGTCCATAGTTTACGTTAGGGTCCACTCTTGGTGTTTTACGTTCTATTTATTGGACATGCGTATTATGACATATTTATTATTATCATATAGAGTATTTTTACTGTCCTAAAAATCTTCTGTGCTCTGCCTGTTCATCCCCTCCCTCACCCCCAGCTCTGTCAACCACTGATCTTTTTACTGTCTCCATAGTTTTGCTTTTTCCAGAATGCCATATAGTTGGAATCATATAGTATGTATGTAGCCTTTTTAGATTGGCTTCTTCGACTTAGTGTCATGCGTTTAAGGTTCCCTCATGTTTTTTCATGGCTTGATAGCTCATTTCTGTATAGTGCTGATTAACATTCCATTGTCTGGAGGTACCACAATTTTACTTATCCTTGTACCTTCTGAAGAACATCTTAGTTGTTTTGGCAATTACACATAAAGCAGCTATAAACATCCATGTGCGGGATTTTCATGTGGACATATGTTTTCAAATCCTTTGGGTAAATTCCAGGGACCATTATTGCTAGATCAAATGGTATGCCATTACCTTTTCAGATATTTCCTCTTCCCTATTATCCTATTAATCTCCTTCTGGGACTATAATTACATGTATATAATATTGTTTGAGGCTGAACCAAGTAGTATACTATGGTTAACTTAATTTCCTTGTGCAACTTTTTGTGCCTCCTAAAGTTGGTAAATGCTTCATTTTTTTTCATTTGTTTTATTTTTTAACGCACCTGTTGTTAATTCTTCATACCATAAACATGCTCTCAGTACTGTTTTTCACACAAGGTCATTCATACCTGTTAATCTATTTACTGAAATTGTTTTCCCTGAGCACTTACTCTCATTCTCCTGTTTAGGGTTGGCTGCTTGCCAGGCCAGGTGTGTAGCTATCAGCCTGGGTTCTTCCTTCATCATCATTTTGGAAATTCTCATTGCTTCTGTCCTGTGTTGATTTCTCTGTTTTGTAGCTCTTATTAGTTTGGAGCACATCTTCCAGAGTTTGCTGAATAAAAAGGTGCAGAAGAGAGAAAATTTGAGACCTTACATGTTTGAGAATATATTTATTCTACCTTTATTATTCGATCATTTGTATGGATGTTCAGTTCCATAATGAAGATAACTTTTTCTCAGAATTTTGAAAGCATTTCTCCACTGTCTTCCAGTTTATCACTGACATTACTGCTAAATCTAATGCCATTCTGCTCCTTATAATGTTGTAAGCAAACTGTTTCTTATTTTTTGTTTTTTAGAAATCCTTGGGATTATTTTTTTCTTTGCCCCTGCTATTCTGCAGTTTAGCAATAACATACTTAGATGCATAATGGATCTTTTTCAGTTTGGAGACTCATGTTCATCAGGTCTGGGAAATTTCTTATATTCTTTGGTAATTTCTTCCTTCCTTGTTAATGTGTCTTTTTCTTCTTCATGTAGGAATTGATTGATCATATAAATTTTTTTACTTTGTTTTATTGCACCGATCATGTAATTTTTTAAACTTTTTTCTCTCATAGTGTTTTCTTTTGTTATTTTTCCTGGAGAGGATCTTTAATGTTTTATTTTATCTGCCTGTGCAGAGTTAACATGGCAAGTCTGAAACTATTGTCCTTAAAAAGTTCTGCTTGCAAGGATGGTCCTTGGCTGGTGTCCGGGAACTTAGATTTTGGAAGGGTTCTTAGCATGCCTCCATCAGAATGGCTCACTGTGCTTATACTGTGTGAGTGTGATTTACCCTGAACACCTGATTTTCATCTATGTGTCTGGAACTTTGGTATGTGCTAGGCAGAAGGTGCCCACAATAAAAACCCTGTGCACTGAGTCTCTAGTGAACTTACCCGGTAGACAATATTTCGCATGTGTTGTTAATACCTCATTGCTGGAGGAATGTAGCATAGGGGAAGACTCTTGGAAACTTGTATCTTATTTACTTTGAACCTTGTACCTTTTCCTTTTGCTGATTTTACTTTATATCCTTTTGCTGTAATAAATCATAGCTGTGAATGTGACTATATGTCATGTCCTGTGAGTCTTTCTAGCAAACCACAGGACCTGGGAATGATCTTGGGGACTCGGGACACACTTGTCATCTTTAACTTCCAAATGTTCTTTACTATTCTTTATTCTCAATTGCTCTCTTTCTCCCCTCCTCCTTTATTTTTAAAATAGCATTCTTTAAAATCTTTCCTAATGTTTTTTAGGATATCAGTAATTATTTTTTGTGTGTGTGAAGTTTTATTCTCATTCCTGCATTGTCTTTTTTTCTCAAAATTAATATGTGTGTGTGTGTTTACTTGGTTCCCTTTCTTTCATTTTAATAGGCCTGCCTTATGCCTGGTGATTTTAGGCTGTCTTTTCTCACTTTAAATATTTACTCTTAATGTAAATGTTTACATTATGTGAATAATATAAATAAAAATGTGAGAGAATTGGAAACTTATGTGCATGGGCTTTTCTGTAGGTGAGTTGGTGATGAGGTAGCTTTATTGTTGAAAGCCCTTCAAATGTAGGTCTCTTCTTTGGCCATTCAGTTTCTCCAGGAAAATACTGCCTGGTTGCTTACCTGGGAAGATACATGTCTGGTTCTAGGATTCTGAGAACTAGATTGGAGGGAAGAGGCTGGTGGTTTATAATATGGAGATTTTCACTCAATTAAGAATTAACAGGATTACTATGGAAATATTATTTTATGGTTCAAGGTTGTAAAATATAAATGAAGGAAATAATTGATTGTTTTCTTCCTTCTGAAATCACTAATCTTTCTATAGACTAGATGGTAGACTATATTTTACTAGTCTATATTTCACAGAGTTACAGAGACCACCTGTAATTCTTGGACCACAGTTTGAGGCACACTGCATGAGATAATAAAGAGGCCGTTGTTAAAGGAGAAGAGAGTCAGTGTAACACACTCCAGTCATGTACTACATAATGATGTTTTGGTCAACAATGGACCACATATACAACAGTAGTCCTATAAGATTATAATGGGGTGAATATCATGTAAGAAATGGAAGAATATGTGGTTCAGGAGGAATTTTTTTTTCTCTGACAGGAGCAATATCTGTGGGGCTCGGCAAAAGATTCCCTCTCACTCATTGCACCTCATTTTTGAGTGCACAAGATACATCCCAATCAGTCAACCACTGACCTGTTTCAACACAGAGGAGCCTGTCCCCTCAGCACTGCATACTTAGAGGGTACTTTTCCCCCTCCCCCGGTTCCAGATCTAGCTTGTTGGTCTTCAGAGTGCATTGCTGGAAATTCTTTGTTGAGGACCTGAGATCTTGTACAAGGACACAGGTCCATAGAAGCTACCTTAACGAGTATTAAGTGCCACTGCTACTTTAGTAAAAGCTTTCTGTGATGGTATGGAGTCAGCTTGTCCCTGTACTTCGGAATTATTTTCTGGTTGTAATGATGTAAAGCATAGAGAAGTTCTTTTTCTTCTATCAGTTCAATGCCAGAGAGAGCCCTTTGTGCCAGATAAGGTCAGTGGAACCAAAAGCGAATCTCCAAAGGCTAAATATTGAGCCCTAACAGACCCATAGAGACAGAGAACAAACTGATGGTTACCAAAAGGGAGGGGATGAAGGGATGGGGGAAATAGTTGCATTAAAATTGCAGGAAATGTGACAGTATTCATAATAGTTAAAAAAAAATGTTGAGTCCTCAGTTCTATACTCTTTCCTTGTTAAACACCCTCTTTTTTTAAATGAATACCACAAAGTTCCTTAATCTGACCACTGCTCCAACATGTAACAGCCAAAACCGTATTACCATGACAATTCCCAGTGTTCCTTTATCTCTCCATTTTGATTTCTTATTCCAACTGATCTTCTGGCCACCTTGCATTCCCTCCTGACAGTCACTATTGTGCTTATGTATGCCTTACCCAGCCAGTTTATCCTCAGTATTTCCAGTCAGTCTAGTCCACATCCCTGTTCATTGGGCAGCACTGATAGCTTTGATCTTCTATTTCTGATCCTATCAGTAGGAAGCAGGGGAAAGGCTTGTGAGACAGTGGTTATAAAGTCTACAGTAGGGTACAGTAATGTCCTAGTCCTTCACATTCACTCACCACTCACTCAGTGACTCACCCAGAGCAACTTCCAGTTCTATAGGCTCTATTCATGGTAAGTGCCCTATATAGGTATACCATTTTTTATATTTTATACTGTATTTTTCCTGTACCTTTTCTGTGTTTAGGTATGCTTAGATACACACGTGCCATTGTGTTATAATTGCCTACAGTATTCAGTACAGTATCATGCTTTACAGGTTTGTAGCCTAGAAGCAATAGCCTATATCATGCATCTTAGGTGTAGTAGGCTGTACCATCTAGGTTTGTATAAGGGCACTCTGTGATATTCGTGCAATGACGAAATCACCTAATGATGCATTTCTCAGAACTTATCCCTGTCATTAAGTGATGCATGACTATAGTTCATTTGTTTATTCAGCAAGCATTTATTAATTGCCTTTTAAAACTTTTAACTCCAGGGGATAAAACTGGTTACAAGAAAGATGCCTTCCCTACTTCTGTAGAACTTGCATTCTTGCATGAGAGGAGGATATTAAACAACTTATCATCTGGTTATTTAACTACAGTTTGTTTGTTTTGGATGATTGGTTTTCTTTAAATATTTCTTTGGGTGAAGGAACACTTACTTAGAGGTCTTTTATTTGATTTTTTAAAAACTGTCATGCCATGAATTCATAGGAAATGGGCTCCAGCAGCTCAGGTTCCTTGTCATTTGTTCTCACAACATGTCTTCTCTGGGTGGAGCAGGCTGGTGCTTCATTTGAACCTTTCTCTTTGGTTTCCTTTTTTTTTTTTTGATCATTTTCCTTCACACGTTTCAGGAAGCTATCTCGGCTCTTTGAGTGCTTAATATGCTCAACATGTACATTAATTCTTTTGGCAAGAATCTTGCCCTTATTTTGTTTGTTTACAACAATGCCAACCACGTGCTGGGGAACATTGTAGACTCTTCCAGTTTTGCCATGGTCACATTTATGGGGCATTCCTTTTCAAACAGTGCCCATTCCCTTGATGTCTACAGTATCACCTTTCTTGTGGATTTGCATGTATGTGGCCAAAGGAACAATTCCATGTTTTCTAAAAGGCCTAGAAATGTAGTGAGTGCCTCTCCTCCTTCCCTTTGTGTTGGTCATTTTGGCGAATTACTGGAGGATGGTGGTTTCGGCCAATAACGTTTGTTGTTTCAAAAACCATATAGGATAAGTCAAGGAGGCTCACAGAGCATGTATGGGAGACCTGCTGTGGATTTCAGGAATGACATAGTGAGAGAATGAGAGGAGAGTGGCAGAGAATGAGACTAAGAGATTAGTTGGAATAATGCTATAATAATTATGAGATTAAATGAGGTGTAGGATGTGGTTATTGCCTGGTACTTGAGCTCAGTGTGTTAACCAGTAATTATATTATTTACAGGAATATTATTGTATTGCATGATCAAATAGAAGGCTTCCAGCATTTAATTTAGAAAGAAAAGTTTTGTGTCAACATTACAATAAAACGTATCCATAGAATCACCACTAAAAAAATCCCTGGTGGTATAGAAATTTTGGTATATGAAAAGTACTGCAGAGATCATGCTTCTTCACAGTTATATCTGTAGCACCCAGCATAGTGCCTGACACATAGAAAGTTCTCACTAGAAATTCTGGGTAACCTAGAGGCTAGGAAGGATCTGATTTCAGATACAAGAAATAATCTACCCCACCCTTCTTTTTCCATACTAAGGCATGCAGTTGGTGGTGTTCCTTCACTGGAATTATAAATGACCTGATAGTATTTAAATTTTATCCTTTTAGTATACCCTTTCTGAGCCAGCAAGGATCTGTTGGGACAGAGTCTTATTTTTCTTCTTTTGGGGGTCTGTAATTAGTGCCAAATAGTCTTCCAGCACTTAGACTCAAAATGTACTAGTCCTCTATTGCTGCAAAACAAATTGCCTCAAAACTTAGTCACTTAAACGACAGACATTTATTATCTCACCGTTTCCGCAGGTCAGGAATGTGAGAGTGGTTCAGCTGGGTGCCTCTGGTTCAGGGTCTCTCTTGAAGTTGCAGTCAAGCTATTGGCTGGGGTTGCAGACATATGAAGGCTTGACTGGTAGTGGAGGATGTGCTTCTGAGTTCACATGCCTGTTTGTGGGCAGGAGGCTTTAGTTCCTTGCCATGTAGACCTCTCCATAGGTCACTTGAGTGTCCTTATGATATGGCTCTTGGCTTGAGAGAGAAAAAGAGAGAAAACCAGGCAGTCCAAGATGGAAGCTTCCGCCTCAGATAACCTAATCTCAGAAGAGATGTCTCATCACTTCTGCCATAGTCTAGTAGTTAGAGTGACCGACCCTGTTACAGTACGGGTGGTGTGAATATTAGGAGGTTTGCCTCATTGGGAGCCACCTTGGAGACTGGTCCCCCCATACTACATTAGTGGGATCTACTTCTTCCAGCCAAGTGTGTCAGATATATTTGGAAGTATAAATTAATTAAATTAGTGCTTGAATAATATTTGCATGTTTTTGTTTTTGTTTTTGTTGTAGATTGAGATTTTCTACATTTCTGAGCTTGTTTGGCACTTTTGCTACTCTCTTCTTTTTGCTTTTTCCATTTTCCCTTCCTTTTTCTTTCTTTATTTCTCAGATTTATTCAGAAAATAATAGCTCAGGGTTTTCATGAAATAGTGCTTTCAACTTAAACTTGGGGATACTGCAGAAAACTGGGCTAGATATTTATAGATTGTAGATCCTGTTAGATTATAAATTTCAGTTTCTTTTAATATTGCTGTTTATTGCGATACCATCAGTGGTTTTAAGCTTTTAAGGAAAAACGAATAAAGGAAATAAAAATGTAATTTGTAGGCATATTTGATTTTATTATAACTAATGTGATTGTCATTAGTTATATTTTGTATTCAAAAATAAATGGTTGCTAGATTTTAGTACTCATAACTAGAAACATGCACCTTCTCTATGAATTAAATTAAGAACCAGGAGATTTTTGTTTGAGTTTAAGAACAAAATTATTTTATAGCTGTTGGATATACTTTTTCTTCCTGAGTTTGGGTGTCAGATTTTGGAAAGCTGAATTATTCCTAAGGGCAGTACCCTCAGCCTGTGAATGGGTTGTAGGCTGACACTTCACTTAAAAGTTTATGTGGAACTCAGCCACTTTTTCTCTATAGAAATGTAAATAGTATTAGGTTCTCTTCCTACCACCATCCCTCTCAAACCCATTTAACTTATATTGAATGAGAACTGAATTATAACATTTTAATCTTTTTTTTATCTTGAAGGAATCATAAACTTACAGAAAAGCTACAAGCACAAAGTATATATTCCTGAACCATTTGAGTGTATAGTTGCTATGATGCTCTTATCACCCCTGAATACTGGTAGTGGAGTTTCTCCTACAAATTAAAACATGCTACTACATTACTCATAATATACTTGCGATAATCAGGAAATTAACATCGATCTATTACTACCATCTAATAATCCTTAGGCCTCATTCAGGTTTTACCAGTTGTCCCAATAATGTCCTTTATATCAAACGGATCAAGTCCAGAATCACATGTTACATTTAGTTTTCATGTCTCTTTCATTCCAGAGCAGTATTTCCTTGACTGTAATAACTTTGGCATTATATCATCTGGTTATTTTGTAGACTATCCCTCAGTTTAGATTTAACATTTCCTCATGATTAGATGTATGTCATGCATTTTTGATAGGAATATCTGATACAATGCTGAGTTCTCATTTTATTCTATCAGGTGACACAGTTTAGATTGTCTCATTACTGATGATGCTAACTGACCACTTGATTAAGATGGCGCGAGCCAAGTTTCTCCATTGTAAAGTTACTCTTGTTCCCTTATAAACACACACATTGTATGATGGTGCTTAGAGACTGAGTATCTCATTGCTCATCAAGCTTTCAGTTTAGTTTAGTATTTCTGTTATGTGGGTGATAATCTGTTTCATCATTATTTGTTTTCATGTTCAAATTATTTCAGATTTGGCCAGCAAGAGCCCCTCAGTCTGACTTCTATGTCTTTTTGACATGTCTCCATCATTCTGAGCATTTCCTTTCTTTCTGGCACAACAAAATGTTCCAGGATGCTCAGAACTTTCCTTGTGTCAGGGCTAGAATTAGCTATTTTTCTAAGGAGCCCTGGTTCCTTTTCATGGAGAATGGTATTTTAAAACCAAGATCTGAGGGCTAGGTGCACTCAATACTACTGAGTTGTCATTGTTTCTAAGTCCTCTCAGTGGACAGAACTAGGGAATATATGTATTCATATCCATCTTTGTGTGTACATATTTACATCAGTATTTAATTTTATATCTCTACATATTGAAAGCTGTATGTTTATACCATCTCTAATTTTAGTTCAATATTGGAAGGATCTTTGTAATTTTCTCCCCTTCTTGATTTGTAACTTCTTTCTGTGACAGTGAAAAACCTGGCTCTTGTTATTCTAAATATATTTACTTATTCGATCAGTCTCCTTTTATGTAACCAGTCACATCACTGTCATTCCCTCATCACCACCTACTTACTTCCAAGCACAGATGCCTTCCTTACTATGCTTGGGTTCCATCACTCCTTGTTATCTCCCAGCCCTTGTGGATGCCTTCCTTACCTTGCTCAGGCTCATTTACCCTACTTTATGCAAACATCCTCCTTACCCTGCTCAGACTCTGCTAGAACATCCCCCTTCCCACCATGCAGAAGCCCAACACAGTCCAACACCCCTCTTTGGGCCCCACTTTCTTGTCTCTTTGTCCCAGTCAGGCTTTGACACTCAACTGTGAGCTGTCCTCCTGCTGGACACCGTCCCTTATCTCATTTGGGATCTGACACCCTATGTGGCCTATTCTCTCTCCCCTGTAACTTTCTCACCCTGCCTGGGTTCTAATGTCCTGTGCCTGTCTCCCCTCTATGGGAATCTCTCCTTACCCATTCATGCTCTGACATCCTTTGCTGGGCTGCCTTCCACATATAGGCACCCTCTTCACCCTCCTCATACTCTGTTCCCTCCACATGAATGCCTGTACTCATCCCGCTCCAACTCCTGTGTCCCTTCTCTGCCCCAGACCCACACAGATTTGTCTGCCTCGCTCTGCCTGTCTTAATGGCTTTTGTATTAAATTATTTTACTGAAAGGAAGGGAGAGGAGGGGAAAGGAAGAACCAGTATTTTTGTGAGGGGAACAATGTGATCCAAGTTTATGTTTGACAGAAACAGATCTTCCTCTGCCTTGGTAGTAGATATCTGGAGAATCTGGCAATCTGGGGATCTGCTTTTGGAGTTCATTATTGATTGGGACTACTGGTATAAATAGGTCCTTTATTTGTGAATCAGGGGCTTCTGTGTATAGAAAGACTTGAGTAGTCTGCAAGTTCAGAATAACAGGAAGGGAAGAAACTAAAGCAAGATGTGTTTGGGGAAGGATGATGTCGGAATTTACTTCTTGGCAAAACTAATTTTGCTCCATGCTAATTTCCTTGTTCCAAAATTTTTTAGAGTGAATTTTTAAAGAACCAGTTAATTATTTAATATCTTTTTTACGAGCTCAGTATTAAATTTCAGAATGCTATCACAGTTTCCCTAACTTTAGTCATTCCTGTGCTATAAATTTAGCCATATCCTGTATCATCTACTTTTAACAACTTAAAGTTGGCTTACCTTCTTCACTTAGCCTTTTCAAAGGAATATCTTTGTAATCATAGGTTTGATGTGCTAATTGTATTTTTTAAATCACATATTAAAATGAATGTAAAACTTAAAATTTTTTAAATCCACCAGGTGCCATATAAAGTCTTATTACATATCAATGGTGCAGAGTTCACTTTGGGAAATGTGTTGATATATCCAATATAAAAATTTGCTTCCTTTTCCTGATTTCTGTTTTAGCTGATGTGTCTTTTTTTTCCCTAGTATAATTTTTTTCTAGGTGCCTTATTCTCTACAATATGATTTTTTCTTTGCTTTTTTTCTCTTTTAAATGAAAACTTTTATTAAGTGAATTTTAATGTCATCTCCACCCCCATCATGGTCTGAGGGGCCTTTTAGAAACAGGTTAAAATGTACACAGAAACAAAGATTTTAGCCTGTGACCTTTTGAAGAATTTTCTGAGTGCAACTAGAAACAAATTATCCATTGTTCACAGTGCTTTGCTTAATGTTATGCCTTCTCTTGCTAAATCCTCCTATTTGTTGAAATCTTGTATGTTAAGTAGCTTAACAGTTTAATACAGATCATAATTAAAAAGTGATTATTTTTATTCATGTAGTTTAGATCTTTTACATTTCTGCCATAATAGCCAAAGGTTTATGTATAGTAGCACAGAATATTTAAACAAGAGTTTAATTTACTTTCTTACCCAATTGGGAAAGTAAGACATGCCAGTTGAAAATAAGAGGAACTCATAAAGAAGAAAACATTTCAAGCTTCATTTTTTATTTTATCTTATTTTTGTAAATATCCATTCCAGGCATAGTCACTTTCTGATTATGTGTTCTATTAATACTTTATTTTGGAAAAGTGTGGAGAGTCACAAAAATGGTCTAATTTTATTTTGCACTTTAAAAATTATTAGTGAAATGAGCATATATTTATTTATTGGCCACTAATCTTCTGTGAATTACTTCATATTTCTTTAGTAGTTTTTCCATTGAATAGTCTGCTTAATATATAATACAATCTTACATATTAGTTATTTAAACCTTTTGCTGCTAGTTGTTGCATATTCTTTTACTTCCTGTCTGTTTCTTATCTTTCTTTGTCAACGGTGTAGTCTTTTTTTTTTCTTTTTATAGAATTTTAGTACTTGTGTAGGCAAATATACCTTTTTTTTTTTCTTTTTATGGCTTCTGGATTTTTGTCCTGCTTAGAAAGTCTGCCTTACCTCAATATTATGAAATTTTTCTTTAGTGTTTTTCCTAATAGTTGTATGACTTTGTTTTATTCACAGTAGGTTCTCAGTCTCTGTCTCTGTCTCACGCACACACATTTTTAAAAATTGATTGTTATGTTTTTTCTGATGAATAACCAGTTGATCTGGTAATGTTTTATTGACAAATCCATTCCTTTATCACTGATTTGAAATATTACCTTTATCATATAAAATTTTTATGTACATAATAATATTTGTTTTGTGACTTTAGTAAGTGTATGCTTATAATGTCCTAGTTCTGTTATAAGAATGTTTCAGTACCTGATAATGCAGGTCTTTTCTTGTTCTTGTTTTTCAAAAATTTCTTGGCTATTCTCACAAATTTAATTCTTTCATTGAATTTCAGAATCAGACTTGCTATGTTAAATAAGCCCCCCTCCCCAATCTTCCAAATCTATTATAACATCTTCTCACTATTCTCTACTCTTATTAACCTAATTTAAGTTACCATTGTCTCTTTCCTAGACTATCTTCTAATATACAGCAGCAAGAAGGCTCTTTTTATAAAATAAATCAGATAATGTTACTTCCTTGTTTGCATCCCTTCAATATTTTCTTCCCCACTTTTCGTTATCTGTTGCTGCATAAGAAACTCCCCAAAGTGCTACAGCTTCAAACAACCTGTTTTGCTTACAATTTTGCAAGTCAGAAATTCATGACAAGTTCAGCTGGGTAGTTATCTCTTTTCCATGTGGAGTTGGCTGGGACAGTGGGGCTAGAGAAGCCCGTCCAATATGACTTCTTAAGTCACATGTCTGGCACCTCAGTGCCTCTTGTTGCTCTCTCTACATGGCATATTATTCTTCAGAATCTCTCCAAGTGGACTGGGCTTCTCACAGCATTGTGGTCTCAGAGTAATTACACATTTTACATGGCAACTGGCTTCCAGGAGGGAAAGAAACACTGTCAAACCAATTAAGGCCTTTGCCTGGAACTGGTCTTATTGCAGGAGAGCATGCGGGATGTGCGAAACTGTGACCATATTTGGAAAATATAATCTACCATATCATCACACTCAAAATAAATTTGGAGTTCTTAAAATGACCAGTAAGGCATTCGATGATCTGACCCAGCCCTGCTTCTCCCCCGACCTCATCCCCTACATTTCCTTTTGTTCCCTTTAGTTTTGCCACAATGGCTTCTTTGCAAAGCTTTGAGTATGCCACAGTCATTCCAACATCAGATCCATTTTATGTCACTTCTCCCTTGAATGTTCTTCAGATCTTTGCCTGGGTCTTCCCATTCTTTTTATTTATCCATCCAGTCTCAGGCACTGTCTTGTTTGCCGCTTCCTTCTGCAGCACTAGGGCCTTCATCAACTCTTGGTATGTTGATGTAGAGGAAAATTCTTGCACTCTGTAACAAGCCTGTTTCCAGGTAAAGAATGGTAGAGCAGAACTGTTCATACCCAGATCTCATTTTTATCAGTCTGACTGACTAAAGGGAGAATGAAAGGAAGAGAATAAAGGAAGTGTCAAAGATGATTCTTAGACTTCAGACGAGAAACTGGATAAATCATGTTACTATTTACTAAGCTAGGAAACATGGTAGGAAGATTATAAATTAAATTTTAAAAACACTGAGTTTGAAGTGTCTACAAGATACCCATGTTGAAATAGTAATTAGGCGTTTGGATAATACATTTGAAGATACAGATTTGGTGGTTGTATTAGTTTTCTATTGCCTGTAACAAACTCCCATAAACATAGTGGCTTAAAAACACACAAAATTATTAGCTCACAGTTTTTGTGGGTCAGGAATCTGGGCATTGGTTAGCTGGGTTCTCTGCTTAGGCTTTCACCAGGCTGAAATCAAGGTGTTCGTTGGGGTTGTGAGCTTACCTGAGGCTTAGGTTCTTTCCCAAGCTCACTGGTTGTTGGTAGAATTTAAGTTCTCACAGTTCTAGGACTGAGGCCCTCAGCTCCCAGAGGCAGCTTGCTGTTTCCTGCCATGTGGCCTTCCTCACAGTATGGCAGTTTGCTTCTTGAAGGCCAACAGAAGGTATTTTTGCCACTTTTTTATGGCTCAGCTGCTTAAGAGAGGCTCATTCAGGATAATTTCCCTTTTGATTAACTCAGAATCAACTGATTAGGGACCTTAATTGCATCTGCAGAGTCCCTTTTGCTGTATAATAATAGGGTGTATGTATATATGTGTGGGTGTGTATATATGAAGAGATTTATTAAAAGAAATTGGTTTATGTTATTATGGAGGCCGAGAAGTCCCACAATCTGCCACCTGCAAGCTGGAGACCCAGGAAAGCTGGTGATGTAATTTAATTCAGTCTGAGTCGAAAGGCCTGAGAATCCAGGGAACCGTTAGTATAGATTCCAGTTTGAGGCTGAGAGCCTGAGTACCAGGAGTGCTGAGGGCAGGAGAGCAATGTCTCAGTGCAGTCAGATGGAAGGGTCTGATTCTTCCTTCCTCTGCCTTTTTGTTTTAGTCAGGCCCTCAAAGGGTTGGATGATGCCCTCCTACTTTGGAGAGGGGGAGCAAAGTGCCTTACTGAGTGCATCTACTCAAATGCTTATTTAATCCAGAAACACCCTCAGAGACACACCCGAAAATGTTTAGGCAAATGTCTGTGTACCTTGTGCTCCAATCAAGCTGACACATAAAATTAACCATCACAGAAGGATTTGGAGAGATTCACAAGCTACATTGCAGCCACTGCTATTTTCTAAAGCTCTCCTTTTTCTGATCTTCCAGATTTTTTTTCCCTCCATAATCTTTACAGTTAATGTTATGTGCTTCTGTTGCTTCTGTTTTGCCCCCTCCTCTAAACCCTAAAAATGCTTTCCCTCTTTTATTTATTACTTCTTCACTATCAAATTAATCACCTTGGACATGCCATGCGGTCTCTTTCTACCTTTAGTTGCACCATTTTAAAAATGAGAAAGTTGTAATCAGGTTTGTTTTTTCACCGAGGAATTTCACCCATGTACTTGATTAGCGGTAGCAGGATCTAATATTTAAGTTGACATGAACTTCTTGGCAATGCAACTTAACTCATTCTCAGATCAATGTAAATGTGGTCCCCTTAAAGGATATTTTTTTTCCCCATGAGATTTATCTGTTGTGCTGTTACTCCTTCAATTGTGTACCTGAGGGTGGTTATCTTACCTGAGTCATTCTTACTCTATTTCAGGTTGTATGGTTTATTCTCATTTTTGAATAAGCTGTAGTTATTTACCATTATTGACTAGAGGTCTGGGGCATAGATTTTCTTGGTCTGTTGTTCTGTTAATGCTTGAGTTCAATGTATAAGGGGAAAGGATTGTGCGCATTTTATTGCAGAAAGTCTCTGAAATAATTTTTAGTTACAAGAAAATAGATCTATTTCTGTGACTCATCATTTTCTCATATATAGTACTAGGTAAGGATTTAGTTTTGTAAGTAGAGATATATGACTTCCAGAAAGAATGCTGCAATGATTGAAATTTCTGAAGAATATTAGATTTTCCATAAATGCTATTATATATAGAAAATTGGAGCTTGAGATACTAATAGGTAACTGTGGTTGATAAAATTTTCCAAAAATTTTATGGTTTTCATGAGAAATAGAGTTCTTTTTAGTTATTTTCAAGTGTAAGCTAACATGTTTTTTGTTTTTGTTTTTTCCAGCTTCCAATAAAAACAGGACAGCAGAACACACATACCAAAGTCAGTACCGAACACAACAAGGAATGTCTTATCAATATTTCCAAATACAAGTTTTCTTTGGTTATTAGCGGCCTCACCACTATCTTAAAGAATGTTAACAATATGGTGAGTATTAGGGTTACTGTTCTTTGGGGGAATTTGCTTAGATTTTTTTGATTTAAAAATTTGGAGCAGCATATTTTGAAGTATTTATAGAAAGTCATTTTCTGTAAACTCTGGATAGAAACATTCTTCTTATTTCGTCATAAACACAGGTAACCTTTTCATTTTTATTTTAGTTTTTGATTCTTTCCCTTAGATACTTCTCTAATTTGTAACCCTATCTCCTTCTTTTTGTTATTTTTCTGAAATTAGGATTTCATACAGATTTTGTGTCTTAGATGAATTGACTATAGTAATCTATTAAAATATTTTCCTTAGCTTCTTATTTTAATGTTTACATATTAGATTGACCTAGTCCTAAGTAGATTATAAATAAAGTAATGACCTTGTAGTCCTAAAATGTGAGATTTCTTTTATGAAAATATTGTTTTATTTCCTTCCTCCTGCAGCCCGTGACACATCCTATAGTAGTTAGACCATGCATTGTTGAAACAATTTTCCTCAAATACGAATTTCCTCAAGTTTTACTCCACTGTCAAAAGCTTATAATTCTTTTTTCCCCATTTTGTAAAATCTGTTTACATTCCCTAGACTTCAAGGTACTCCAAGTGTTCTCTCTGCACCATTGAACATATTTCTCCTGTCTCTCTCAGGTTATTCCTGTCAGTTCCTACCTAAAATCTCCTTTATACTCAGTTCAAATCAACTGATCTAGATATTTCTTGACTAAATTTAAACTGTTCTGCTTGTGTGTAGCATTTATAACCACAATTTGTATTGCTTGTATTGAGCAATGAAACTGACTTCTTGTTGCAGATTGCGAAAATCAGTCCCATTTTTATAGTCATATCATCTTTGATGTTTTCTTTTTAAAAAGGTGATTAGACGGTACCCCAGACTTACAAAATTGATAAACTGGAGGTATGAACAATCATTTGCCTTACAAAGAAATTTTCTTGTTATGGGAAAAATAAATCAAAATTTTCTGAGAAGAGCAGGACTTTTTATAAATATGTAAAGTGATTTACAGAATACTTTTAAGGTTTTGTGGAGCTCTTCTGTTGTACAGTGTGTAGGGCACCATGATAGGATTTTACTCATATAACAAGTGGCCATGCTCCCAGTTAGATAAAATTTTTTACTTTTTGGAACCTTCTTTTCAAATTGAAAACAAAAACAGTATTATGAAATTAGCATTTATTTAGTGCTTATTGAGTAAATCAAATTGTGGAAACCATTGTCTCTTGTTGGTAAATAGTGTAGTATTCAATTTAAGAACAGTGAATGCATAAAATTCACTGTAATTGGTGTTCTAGTATTTTTTGCTGTAAGAATTTAGACCTTGAGTATTTTGTGACATCGAAGTGTGGTTAAATGCATCATTCAGGATTTTGGTAAAGATCTATATGTATATCTAAATCCCATATGTTTTTAAAGCATTTACTGTTACAAGGTTAATGGCAGACTATAAATGCCAGCAGTTTTGTTTGCTTGATAATTTACTTTGAGCATTAGGATAAAATCAGAAATAATGAATTTAAATATATCATAATCTGAGAGATAAAATGGAAGACTTGATTTTCTTGATCCTTAAGGAGTCCTACACTTTTCAGATATGTGCTGATTGATATTGGAGAGTAATAACCAACTTTTAGTGTTCTGAATATTTTTGCTTTTAGAGAATATTTGGAGAAGCTGCTGAAAAAAATTTATATCTCTCTCAGTTGATTATATTGGATACACTGGAAAAATGTCTTGCTGGGGTAAGTAAATTATTCTTACGTAGTCAGGTTTGTGATTTTTTGATTTTTAGACAGAGCTAACTGGGTGGCATAAACAAAGTTTCGAGAGAAAATTATTTTCTCATTTTTTATAAATAGATATTAGGTTTACTTATAAAGTGTTAAGCTTGAGCCACATATGTCTCAGGTCTTTTAGAAACAATTTTATGAAAAAAGGTCACTATTTGATATAGTTAATTTCTTCAGATATTGTTAAGCCTGTGTGTCATTGCTTAGCTTTGAAAGAATATGATGCGAAAAATCAAGAATAATCTCGTTTCCCCCATATGAATCTGATTTTAATATTTTACCCTTCAAATGTATATAAAAAAGAGAGCTTAATAAGTTAAAACTCTATTACTGATAGGGTCCTACCTTAAGAATACTTGCTGTTTATAAATATATACGTGAGAAGAGTACAAAACAGTTCTTTCTCAGGTTTCTTCTCAGTATATTTCAACCATGACTTAATTAGAATGTTTTCAAGACTGTTTCTGTTGTTTAAAGCAAAGTGTTTCTATACTTCAGTGGCCCTAATTCTTTCTTGAACACAAATAGGAGTTTATATAAATATCATACCTCCATTTTAAAGATCTGTCTATTCAATATGTATTGGAGTTAACGTTTTTCTTTTATTCTCTGATGTTCCTTTGGCATTTGCTTTTATTTAGAATTGCTTTTCTCTTTCACATATGTTACAGTTGTTCTCTATAATGCATTTAGATGGTAGAGACTTTGATACACAGGACTGATTGTGTGGTTAAGAAGAGAGGAAATGGTCAGAAGTTTTGGGGGGAAGTGATAGATTAGGGAGTTGTAAAATAATTACATTCACACAACTGTGTATCCTTAGAGAATTATTTAAGTCTATAGGCATAAAATCTAAGCATAATGTTTTAAACTCTTATTGACCATGGCTGTATTCCAGAATTGTGAGATAGTGTTTTTAAGTTTTCAACTTAAATTGAAAGTGAGCTAGTTCTGTTTTAGCTCGGTGCTTTCTATTATTTATGAAATGTTGTTATTCATTTGTAAAATGGAGTAAAAGAACAAAAGGGCTGTTAAATAGGATATGGAATTGTGAAGGTGGACAATTTTTAAACTTCTCCTATATCAGTTCTTTGTAGTGGTTTTATTGCTTTGATTATATAAATACTAGTAGGTCAGCTAGTTTGAATGAGAGTAGGATGGTTTATTGCCTCTCTTAATTCTACAGCTTTTCTCTGTTAACATTTGTAATTGAGAGGTAATGGTAAATGTATTTTATAAAATGATCACTGATGTTACTGGCCCCTCTTTGGAGAAAGTCTAATTTAAACTAAAAAGTAGGTGTGGTATAACTTATGTAATGCATAAAATATCTTATCTTGCTCTGCTCTATGATTGAAAATGTATGTTTTTTTCATGGTTTGTAATTTAAAAAACAATACTATTCACATTCTTGAAAATTGTGTTTTCTCAGATTGCCACCAGTGATTTTATCTTGATTTTCATTTTAGATCAAAGTATTTTGAGGCAGTTTAAGACAAACTGAGTGTGCAAATACATGTTTATCATATAAGTAGTTGAAATAGCTAAGTGAAAGTGAACAAATACTTATCAACATATATTATGAGTAAAATTTTATAGGATTTGGGAATCAAATTTTTTTTCCCGTATGTATGACCATTATTCAAAAGATCGAATACTTCTACAATTTTTATTTGCTTATAATTGGAGTTAATTTCAACATCTCTAGTGTTTGGCTAGCCAAATGAGAAATAGATATTGTAATTCAAATTTGGTAGGTTTTCGTGATATCTGTTTATTTGCTGTCCATATATTTCAGTGTATTTGAATCTGAAAGCACTTGGATTGTGAATTCAGAATCGAGCATAGAACACAATTATACAAAATTTTGTTCTTTGTTGTCATACTTGGAATCACCAAAATTGTCATTCATATATGTTTATTAAAGCCATTAGGTAAAATATTGATGTGGAACAGTATATCTGCAGGATAGCTTATCCATTGATTGTTTTGCCAATTATAAAGTAGAGATTTATTTTACAAAGTAGAGATCTCGGTGTTAACACAAAAGTTATCAAACTTGGTGTCATTTACAGTGAGACCTGGCATTATGTACTCTTGATGTGATGAACTGTGCTGAATTACCTAAAGCATATAACCTGAATATAATCAGACCTAGGTTTAGGTTTCACCTAACAGAAAATACAGTAACTAGAAGGACAAGTTAAGTTACACCATTAAGAAATAATCAAATCAACAATATGGTACATTCTGTAAGGCAACTGGCCCATTTTCTTAAAATGCCAGTGTTAGAGAAAATAAAAATGATGTATATGGAGTAAGGAGTTTTTTTTTGTTTGTTTTTTGTTTTTTTAACACCTACAGCACCGTTCTTCCTAGGTGTCTCCCATCCAAGTACTAACCAGGCCCAACCCTGCTTAGCTTCTGAGATCAGATGGGATCAGGCGTGTTCAGAAGATTGTTTTAGAATAAAGAGACTAGAGGAACATAACCATGCTGCAATCTATGAACCCTTTCTGAAGCTATGAGAGACATTTTGGGGGCAGTTGGGGAAATTTGAATACACATTGGGTATTAGCTGACACAAGGGAATTGTTTATTTTTCCTTGGCATGATGATCAATTGAAATTATATTGGAGAATGTCCTTATTTTTAAGAGATGCCGAAGTATGTGTGAGGGTGAAATATGATGATGTTTGTAACTTACTTTGAAATGGTTCAACCAAAATAAAATTATTTGTAATAAGTAGTATCTATCTGTTTTGGTCAATCTGCTCAAAGGCAGGTGTGATTGCCTACTCATGAATTTATTTGGATGTTGAGACTGATGATACAATGCACTCACCAATAAATATGAGTAATGTTTATTTAGAACTCACAACAAACTAGGAATTCCCAGGAGAGGAAGGGCTAATGTAGGGATTTGACAAACAGGGGAACAGGCAAACAGGCAGGAGTGGATGTGGGCGGCTAAAGAAGATGGATGGGGGGGCTAGACTTTTATTGTGATTAAGAGATGAAAGATGGAACCATCCTCTTTATTAGACTAACTATAGATAGATATAGTTAGTCTAATTATTCATAGTAAACACAAATTAGCAGTTATTGAATCGAGGTGATTATATATATGGGTATTCATTATTTCAACTCATGTATATTTGAAAATTTTCATAATAGAAAATATTTACATGTAAATTTAAGAAAGTTTAGAATTATGTGATTATTTCTATTTTAGCAACCAAAGGACACAATGAGATTAGATGAAACAATGCTGGTCAAACAATTGTTGCCAGAAATCTGCCATTTTCTTCACACCTGTCGGGAAGGAAACCAACATGCAGCTGAACTTCGGAATTCTGCCTCTGGAGTTTTATTTTCTCTCAGCTGCAACAACTTCAATGCAGTCTTTAGTCGCATTTCTACCAGGTCAGTGTGTAAATCTACATCGGACTGTTGTAAGTAATATAAATTTTAGAAGTCTTTCTTTAGTCTACATAAAAATAAAAGGTCGACAGAAATGAGTTTGCCCTGGGCTTTTATAGAAATTTTATGCATTGATTTCCTTGAGATTTTTATTATGTAATATTGTGATATTGTTTGCACAATTACATATGAGTACTGTTATAAACTTAAATCTAAATTTAGGAAGAAATATCAACCATGACCAGGTGTTTTTTTTTTTAAACACTAGATGTGAATTTTTGATTTGGCTTTTTAACATATTTCTTGAAATGAAATTAGTTAGAATAGTTGTTAAGAGTAGTCAGAATTCTCATGATCTCAATTCTGTTCCTTATCCTGTTACCAAAACACAAAACAGAAAACAAAAAACTCCAAAAAAAGGACTGTGTTTACCAAAACACAAAACAGAAAACAAAAAACTCCTAAAAGTGGACTGTATGAACTGTAAAAGCTCCCCTGTTGAACATTTACAGCATGTGCTCTGCTGTTTTATCCTCATAGTATCCCTGAAATGTAGGTGATACTTCCCCCATTTCACATATAAGCAAACCAGTACTCAGAGAAGTTATCAAGGTGATATGCCAAAATGGAAGTCCCAAAATTTTTAAGTCAGACTGGCTTCAGAGTCTATTAATTTTATTATACCAGGTTTGCTGCTTCCCTGTACTCTATTTTAGCCACATTTTGATGAAATCCTTTTTATAATATATACTACTGTGCTTTAAAATTGTGTGATAAATATATCCTAAGCTTTTATTCATGATTAAAAATCATTATGTGATCATCAGTTGTGATATACTATAGATAGAGAAATTGGTATAGATGATGCTCTATGGAATAGAATTATAACTGACAGTAGCAAGTAACTCTGGAACTTGCTTTCATGCAAGTGATTTGCCTTTCTTATGCAAGTAAAGTCAAATGGGTCCATAATTATGACCCAGTAGGAAGTATTACATAAACCATTTAGTGATTCAGTGAATCAAAATAATACAGAATAGAGAAAAACAATCCTCTTTGCTTATTGATAACTGCATCTTTTGACTTGTCTGTGTTGTGTAAACAGTAGACTTCCATTAGTCAGATTTGTTCATTCTTGTGTTGTTTTCCAACAGGTGTGAATGAGAACATGCATTGTAATTTGAAAATTTGTGCTATAGTGTTTTGGGGGAATTGGCTAACTTCAAAATCTTGCACTCTTTTTAATTAAAAAAAAAAAAAATGACATTTCTATTATCACGATGGTAGGCCACCGGTCCCCAAACCCCAGGCCTGAGACTGGTACTGGTTGGTGGCCTGTTAGGAACCAGGCTGCACAGTAGGAGGTGAGTGGCGGGCAAGCAAAGCTTCATCTGTATTTGCAGCCGCTCCCTAGCGCTAGCATCTCTGCCTCAGTTCTATCTCAGATCACCAGGCATTAGGTTCTTATAGGAGCACCGGTCCTGGTGTTGAAAAGATTGGAGGCCGCTGTGCTAGGCAATAATATTCTTCAGTCTCTCATCAGAATTCTTGGTGCAAAGAAAATTAAAATTTTATTTAATGGTATAATATGAATGATAATGTTTGGTAATGTTTATACAATATACAGTGTCTTCATGAAATCTTTTGAGGGATAACATTTCATATTCCGAAGAATAGTATACTGAAGCAGCAAGGTAATAAACACCTAGGGACTAAGAGGAGCAAAAATTATAAAAAACTACAAAGAAAACAAAACCTCTTTGTTTAGGTGACTACTAGACCAGCCTTACTTACTGTTTAAAGTAATCTTACATTGGAGGCAGAAAATGATCAAAATGTGTTTTAGTCTATCCAAGCATGAGTTACTTTATAAAACATAGCAAATGTGCTAGCTTTGAAAACTCTAGAAATTTTCTATATTTTATGGGATTTTGCAGCATTAGCACATGTATAAATAGACAACTTTTGTGTATTTTTTAAATCTAGTTCACTGTTTCCAGAATAGAAGTTGTGTCTCCAGAATAAGCCAGTTTCTTTAGCTTTCAGGGGGACCGACTGCTCAGAAAAGGGATCTATGAAATACGTGTTTCAGACAACTGACTACATTGCTGTTTCATTTAGCTTGTGCCAGAAATAGGAGCTGATCTTGTTAGAGGACCACTCACCTAAAAGACCATTGTAATGGTTTAATTTAGATAACATATCTTATGACAGTATCATGAATATTTGCTGCGTTGGACCATTCTACCTGTCTACCGATGTTTCTCTTTTAGGATTAACATTAGCTTTTGATATTTGTCTTTTACTTTTCTTTAAGGGAATATGGGTTACTGATCTTATGCCATGTTCTGTGGCTTATAGTACTCTTATGTAGAGGATTAGCTGCTTTCTCCATAGACTTACTGTACGACTGTATTAGATGTAATCGTATTTTTAGTGGGAGGGCCCTGTGGAATATCTGCTTTGACATACAACCAGAAACAGAAGACTCAATAACTTGAAAAGTTCTGTTTGATTCTTTTACAAATCTGCCAGTTTTTTTTTTGTTTGTTTGTTTTTTAATGGTTTCAAAGGTATTTCCCGTTTGCCCCGAGAATACTCACTGGCAGGGCTTGCGATTGCAGCGTTTACCCCGAAATAACCCACGGTTATCAGTCCTGACCTTACCCTCAGAGTTTGCCATGAAACATCTCGCTTTTATTATTATTTTCGCATTGCTCTACTATATTGATAGTCTTTGGAAACAAATGACATCATTCTATTTATAGCATTCTGTTTTTAGTAGTTCACTGAAAATGTCAAATCCTAGAAAATGTAGCATTCTTATGTGTGATGTTAAATGAACGCTGGCAGTGAGCTGCACTTTTTTTCCCAAACAAGAAAAGCATTAATAGTTTTAAATTTCTTATATCTCTCTAATCATTTAAAGCATAGTCTATATTATCTTTAAGACTGTTAAATGATCTTATATATTTATATGTACCAACTCTTATTCAGTGAATTGTTTTCACTCTTTTGTAAACTTTGATTACAAATTCATCTCTAGTGCAGTCTGTGTTTTCTTTGGGAATCTCTTGCATTTACTTTTGCCAAGTGCCCAGCTCTGGAAATACTTTTTTTGTCAATTTCTCAGCCTCAGATTGTATGGGTAGTATAAATGTGGACCTTAAACCCTTATAAGGTAATATCCCTGGGTGACATTTTCCCTTACCCTAATCTTAGAGTAGACAGACTTCTTGTGCTGGTAGCTGTTCTCTGCTTCCCACTCCTCCTCCTCCTTTATTCCTTCATTCCTTGTGCTCGCACGCGTGCTCCCTCTTGCACGCACGCACTCTCACTCTCTGTCACTCTCACACACACACACACACTAGGGAGTGCCTAGCTCTTTCTAGTCATGTTTTGTACAAGGCCCAGTTTTACTCTGTATCATTAGGGTACAAGGCTTTGTATCCAGTTCTATGTGGATATTAGCCCCAAACTCCTAGGTAAAGAAGAGAAAAAACCTAACAGCCCTCACTCTTCCTTTGTTGCAAGGCCACACCATATCTTCAAAACCATCTCTGGTTTTCAGTTTCTGGACCTGGCTGGTTGGTTGGTGTTTGTTTCACTTTATTACTGTACATTTTAAATATCTTTCTGTTGTTGTTCAGTTTACCTGGTCTTTCTAGATGTTTTAGTATAGGTTTCCCACTTTCTTTTGCTCAAACTAGTCTTTATTTGATTTCTCTGCTTCAGAAACAATGTTGAAGCTTCACAAAATATCCCTTCCCTATGGAAATAACTGACTGTAAAAGGAATTAAACTTTTCTTCTATTTTTCATAACCACAAGAACCAGCTTTTCCAAAGTGGCGTTGCTGATTTATTAAGTTATATTTCCTAAGGAGTCATATTCCATATTTCTAGGCTCTATACAGCAGCTGTGGAAGCATGTAAATTAGTATTGAGGACCATCTATCTCATTCACAGTCTGAACTGCTAAGTGTTTCTTACCTTGATGATACGAAGACCTTTAATGTAGATGCTTAGAATAATTTTAATGTTAGCTATACATCTGTAGGCTAAAGTGGGTGAAAGAATTTAAGGATGGAGAAATTGATTTCATTTTTAGCAACTAAAAGTTTAGTGTGATGATTAAGTTTTACCTAAACTCCACTAAAATGGTTAGAGTTAATGTTATAACATCATGTCGTATTTGTGCCTTTTCATTCTCTGTCTCTGCATTTATGAAAGTTAATGCTTTCATTCTGTTTACATTTTTTGATATCTATTAATTGAAATGAGCATGCCTCATTATAAAGCACAATTCAGTAGATTAGCAATACCAGCTTTTGAAAAGCTGACCTCTGGTCATTAGCGAAAAATGGAAGAAAAGTTTAACCTCTTTTATTTACACTTAAGTGAATTTTTGTTATCAGTTTTAAAAATCTAAACTTTTGTTGTATTAAATTTTTCTACATTTGTGATAACTTCATATTTAATATAAGGGAAATTTGGGGTTTTAGAAGATTTGTGATCTTAAAAACAAGTTCTGTGAGAAAGGGACATTAATCAGATGATCACATAAACATGTACAGATGAAGAGAAGTGCAATGAAAAAAAGATTATTCTTTTTTTTCTGTACAAAGTAAATGTATCTTGTAAATGTAGATAAAATATAGTATTTATCTAATATAATCTTCAGGAGATATGTTTCAAGATCCCCAGTGGATGCCTGAAACAACGGATAGTACCAAACCTCCATGTGTTGTTTTTTCCTATATGCACATACCTTTTCACTTAAAGGATTCACTTTATGACTTCTTGTTGGTATATCTAGATTGCCAGCATCACTACATTAGTGCTTTGGGACCATTATAAAGTAAAATAAGGATTACTTAAACACAAGGACTGTAATACCAGTACAGTCGATATGATAACTGAGACAGCTACTAAGTGACTAATGGATAGGTAGAATATACAGTGAGGATATGCTGGACAAAGAGATGTTAAAGAGCAGACAGCATGAGATTTCATTATGCTACACAGAATGTCATGCAGTTTAAAACCTATGAATTGTTTATTTCTGGAATTTTCCATGTAGTATATTTGGACTGTAGTTGACCTCTGGTAACAAACTACAGAAAGCGAAACTGCTGATAAGGGAGACTACTCTACCATTCATGTTTCTGAAGTCTAGTTGATGTGAATAAAAGTTAATAAAATTTATTTTCATTTTACTTATAACTTGAAATTTGAATATTAAAAACTTTTTATTATAGAAAAAATTTGAAAATACACATAGCAGAGTATAGTATTTCAGATACCCATACATCTCTCACTCTGCTCCAGCAGTTATCAGTATGATTTTTAAAAAAATAAAAATTGTACATATTTAAGGTGTACAACATGATAATTTGATATACATATACATAGTGAAGTTTATTAGATTATTACGGTTTCTCTCATAATGTCCCCTAAATTTAGTTATCTTCCTTTAGATTTTCTTAAGAAATATATATCCTTATTTTGATATGTATATTTTCTCTTATAAACTCATTATTGAGGTGAGAAGAATCTGTTGAATTCAGAATTTTGGACTGTCTTAACACTTAAGTTGATAAATTATTTTTGGTTTTTACTTTTCAGGTTACAGGAATTGACCGTTTGTTCAGAAGACAATGTTGATGTTCATGATATAGAATTGTTACAGTATATCAATGTGGATTGTGCAAAATTAAAACGACTCCTAAAGGGTAAGTTTAAATGTATGATATATCAAAAATTAATCACTATGGGTGAAAACCCAGCATTTCGAATGTACTAATTGTGTTGAGCTATAACATCAAAGTGGATTTTATAATGCAGATGTCCCTTTGAAATGAATAGTAATATATGGTTCAACCATTTTTGAACTTTTGAAAACAATAAAGAAAATGAGTATTTTAACTCTTGGCAGTGGAAAGTTTTGTTCAACCACAAATTTTTATTTTAATAAAGAAAATATAAGGGTACAGTTATTTAATTTTTTAGAATTTTATTTTTTAAGGATACCTGTAGTTTATAGAGTTATCTGTTTAGCTGTTGTAGTGCTAAAACCAGGTAGTTTAGCAGGGTAACAGTTTCACTTCAGACGATGAAGGAACCAGATTGTGATCTTATGATGAGAGGAGGAATTGAGTCAGGAATCTCATTTCTAACATTTCTGTTTTCAGCTGTTATTGACTGACTTTGTAGCATTACAGAAACCTTATGCTTTCAGTGCCTAGCTTTACTTCTTTGTAAAATGTAACAATAGTAGTCCTACATGGGAATATATTAATCCCTAATATGTGATTTAAAATCTTTGGGAATTGCTTTTTATGATTATGTTGATTGAAATAAACTATCAGAAAGAACCGAGAGTGTTTTTGGTGTAAGTGGGGAAGTGTTAATATAAATCAAATACCAATGAGCATTATTAATATATTAAATAAATTAATAAACTAAATACCTAAATTCATTTCACAAAAATTCTGTTTTAGCTTATGTAATATTAGATCCTGGCTAACTTAAACTTGAAACCTTATATAATTCACACTTCATTTTACTTTGTATATTGATTAAAGAATTGTCAATAATGTTTTTAATGTCTGACAGTAAAGGAGTTTTAGTTATATTAATTTTGAAAACCTCAATGGTTCTGCAGTGTAATTTTCAAAATATGTTGTTTAGTTTTCTTAATATTTGCTTCAAACTCAATAACTAGTTCACCAGAGATGTAAAAAGGCTATATCTATATGTAATACTATAAGACTATGTGTTCTATCTGTATTATCGTTGTTCAGAATTATTTATTTTAGGTTATTACAGTTATAAAACCAAGCAACAATTAAATCACATTTTAGCTATTCTATCAAGGTATGGATAAATGTTCAGCAATTTTTTTAGACTATAATGAACCACCATTCAATTCATAGTTGAAATTCCAATTTTGGTATCATTAAACATTGAGGAGTTAAGTAAGTTATGTCTCTGAATGGTAGAAAAATAGATGATGTTTTAAATATCCCTTAGACAATTGCATATTTTTTGAATTTTCTACAATGACCATGTGTTTTGTATCTTTTTTAAAAACAAGTTACTGAAAACAAAACAGGAAAAAAACTCACAACCACCTTTGAAGTTCAAGGCTTATTTACTTTTTATTGAGTTTTGTTTTTAGTGGACATAATGAGTGTTTGGTTTATATTAAATGTCTTTACATTGCTTACAAGTATACTGGAACAAAAGTGTATATGAAAGGAAAGGAGTTTTTACTAGTAGCTCTGAATTATATTTGTGTTAACTAATTAATGTAGAGTTAACTTTAAAATTTTTTCCCCCCAGAAACAGCATTTAAATTTAAAGCCCTAAAGAAGGTTGCACAGTTAGCAGTTATAAATAGCCTGGAAAAAGTAAGTTATAACCTCTTTGGTATTAAAATTTTGTCAATTTTTGGCTATAAATGTTGCTGTTTTTAGTATTTTGAATCAAAGTCATGACTTGAGTGATAATTTCACATTAATTTTTGGAAGAATGCAATATTCTTATGAAGGAAGTTGAAAGGTTGTGATACAATTGGAGCCGTATGACATTTTATTTACTATATTAAGAAAATATTTTTGCTTTCACATACAAATATATGTTTTATTATTTGTAGGCATTTTGGAACTGGGTAGAAAATTATCCAGATGAATTTACAAAGCTCTACCAGATTCCACAGACTGATATGGCTGGTAAGGATAAGATTAGTTTTTTGTCTTTTAAACTCTTACTTATGAGGTAAAAACCTATCACTTTTCAAGTTATTTTGTTATTAAGGTGCTTTTACATCTCGTCAACTTTTATAGGAAATATTAATTTTCTCTTGTAGTTCTAAATTATCCTCAACTCTTTTCCTTTTCTTTGAGCAAATAGATAAAGATGTTTGAAATGAAGCTCTAATCTTTAATTAGAGTTGTGAATTGGATATTTGATGCCTCTTTATTGTAGAGAAGCACATTTTGTGCTCTGAGGCTTTATTTTGTATGTAGGGCAACGTGTATAAAGTAGTAATACCCTTACCTAGAATTCCTGAGACACAATTGCTAGGCAGAGAATACAGATTCTTAGTGAGCTTTGGTAATTCCTGTTTGGAAGCTGTCCAGTCTTTGTTCCTTGAGTACATCACACTTTTCATAAGACCCTGCCCATTGAGACTGAACATAAATGTGACCATTCTAAAACATGGACTTTTCTAGGGTGGATCAAGATAGTTCTTCTGATATATGGACAACATACCATTCCTCGTCTGCTTACCTGAATGAATTTGTTTGTTTAAGTGAACTCCCAAGTTTATCTTTTAAAAATATGGCTTTTGGGTTGTAGGATTATGCCGGCTTTTAATTTAATGCCAGAGATTTTCTTCTCATCTAATAATATCATTTAATATTTCCATTTTTTACATAGATTGTGCAGAAAAACTGTTTGACTTGGTGGATGGTTTTGCTGAAAGCACCAAACGTAAAGCAGCAGTTTGGCCACTGCAAATCATTCTTCTTATCTTGTGTCCAGAAATAATCCAGGATATATCCAAGGATGTGGTTGATGAAAACAACATGAATAAGGTGAGGAGGGCAAAATTATTTTCATCTGTTTAAATGTGAAGTGGTTTATTTTACTCAAGGTGTGTATTACTTTAGGCTTAGCATTCTGTAAGCATGATATTTCAGGGGGCCATTTCTAATTATAGTCATTTTAGGTCTCTGTGTTTGTTGGCCTTAGCAGAGACATAGTTGTACATAAATTTATTTGGAGGGAAAATAAATTATACCATTCATTAATTAAAGACTTAAAACAATCCCTAGTCGCAATTCATTCTTTTACAAGAGAAGACTAAATGATACTTCTGTCAGTGTTAAACATAGTTCTTCTTATAATCACTGCAAGCATTGCCTTACTAGAATTCATCACTTTTATGGTGTTTTTATTTGCATATACTTTGGTGAGTATCCGCTTGGTGCTAATGAGATCATCTGGTAACTCATTTAGGTATTTTGGAACAGTTTTCACAGCACTTTGTTAGGAAGGCAAGATATCATATATGACCTCAGTAGTGAAATTGGCACTATAACAACTGGTAATTCCTAAGGGGCGCTTATAAGGTTAATACCCAGGTCTTATGCTTAAAGAATAAGATCTGGGTATTAATCTTATTGTTTTATTTGAATTTCTATATGCAGTTTGTTTTGCGAATACATTTTTTATTTTTTTGCTACTTTGGGAGAAATAGTTTTAGCTGACTAAACATGAAATGGGCCCCTGCATGACTTGTCTATGGATAGAGATGTTCAAAATCAGCTGAATGAGTCACTACTTTATAAAAATATTGGCTAGCGAATTTATGCACTGATGTGTAAATAAATGAACTAGATAATCCTTGAGAGTCTCTGCTGCTGTGCTACTCTATTTCGGTCTATATCCTAACTTTTCCATTGTGTGGACACCATTTTTCATGTTAGGTTGTTTTGGAGCCCTTTAGAATAGTAATTTTTTTTGTTTCTGTTCATTGGGAAAATAGACATGGGTAAAAAGCTACTATAAATTCAGTAATACTCTTAAGTGAATTTATATTTTAATAATCACAACTGTATCTTTCCAAATGTTTATTGGTCATTTGTGTATTTTCTCTGCATTTCTTATTTCCATTGGATTGTCTGTCTTCTGTTGATTTGTAGGGTGTGTGTGTATACTTTTACTGACTTCTCTTTGTAAACTTTGTTTATGAGTCTTAGTTTTGTTTTTGCTATTTGGATATTTAAAATTTGTATGTAGTCTACTCAGTCTAGCTTTTTTTGTGTCCTAGCTTTTTTGGTCAGATTTCTACCCAAGATTTTATTTATTCATTTTATTGAGATAGAATTCACATGCCATAATATTCAGTCTTTTAAAGTATACAAGTCAGTGGTTTTAGCGGATTCACAAAGTTGTTCAACCATCACCATATCTAATTCCAGAATATTTTAATCATCCCTAAAAGAAAACTCATACTCATCAGTCATTCATTACTTCCTCTCACCCCAGCCTCTGGCAACCACAAATCTGCTTTCTGTCTCTGGATTTGCCTGTTCTGGACATTTTATGTAAATGGAATAATATAATATTTGACCTTTATGTCTAGAACATGCCGAGATTTTAGAAATGTTCTTCTATATTTTCCTCTAGTATTTTTCTAGGTTTAAAATTTTAGATTTTTAAATATTTCTGGATTTTAAAACATTATTAATTTTTTAATTCTCTTTTCTAGCCACATTCTTTATGAGTTAGTATTAATGGTTGATAGGTATCTTTCCATGCATATCTACTTTTTCATTAAAATAATCAAATTACACGTATGTAGAGTGGTGGTTGATTTTTTTTCCCTATATTTTCTATTCTCTATTTCATTTATCTTTGCTCTAATCTTACTATTTCCTTCTTTCTGCTAGCTTTGGGTCTAGTTTGCTCTTTTTTCTCTATTTCCTTAAGGTATACAATTAGGTTATTGATTTGAGAACTTTTTTCGTTTTTGATGTGAGAGTTACCAGGTATAAATTAGCAGTGCTTGCACTATGTCCCATAAGTTTTATAGTATGTTGGGTTTTCACTTTGATTTGTCTTAAGGTATTTTCTAATTTCCTTTGTGATTTTTTTTAATGATGTTTAATTTTCACATATTTGTGAATTTTCCAGTTTTCTTTCTGCTGTTGGGATTTCTAATTTCATTTCATTGTGATCAGAAAAGATATGTTATATGATTTCAGTCTTTTAAAATTATTAAGACTTGTTTTATTGCCTAACCTATGGTCTTGGAGATCGTTCCATGTATACTTGATAAGAATGTATATTCTACTGTTGTTTGGTGAGTTTAGCTTTTGACATGTTATATTTGAGAAAACATGTAAGTGAAATGTGAGGTTTTCATTTAGGAGAAAAACCAAAGGGAAAAAGTTTGTTAGTGCAAAGAGGATTTAAGATCACAAGAATGGATGACTTTTTGTGAGGAACGGAATTTAGAGCAATGGAACAGCCTTAAGAGGCTGAAGGTTGAATATAGCCTGGAGTTTTAGGTAAGGATGAACAGTTTGACATAGACCATAACTAAATTATCTTTAATTTTAAAATTAAAGATAATGTGAAAAAGAGGTTGTAGTCATTTGAATTCAGGGTTTAGAAGTCAGCTGTCTTGTTTGGGAAGGACTTTTTCTTACGTTCCTTCAGTATTTCAACAAAAAACATGAACAGATTCTGTTTTTTTAGATTTGAGAAATATTTAAATGATGCAACTACTTGAGAAATAAAACTACAGATATCAATTATGTAGTTTTTAGAGGCTGATAAGTTTCTACTTTATTAGATAAATCTGAAGTCTGAGAAACTTTATATATTATGCTCTCGCTGTATTTGAATTCTGTAGAAATTATTTCTGGACAGTCTACGAAAAGCACTTGCTGGCCATGGAGGAAGCAGGCAGCTGACTGAAAGTGCTGCAATAGCCTGTGTCAAACTGTGTAAAGCAAGTACTTACATCAATTGGGAAGATAACTCCGTCATTTTCCTCCTGGTTCAGTCCATGGTGGTGGATCTTAAGGTAACTTGCATATTATTTCTTTACTACAAACTTTAAGACAATTAAATGAAAATAAACTTTATAAGCATTAAACTAGATAGAGCATTGTTCAAGATTACTGCTAACACTAAAGTTATAAGTCTTCTTTAATAAGTTTATAGGACTTACTTTTGTTACTGTCTTCCTCAGGCTAAATAAAGTGGCTTAGAGAATAAAGAAAACACATAATTAACCAGTTTTATTAAATTAGCATTAATATTTAGATTTGGTTTTAAAATAATGTAGAAATTAGTACTTTAAAGGAATCATACATAGTATAGTAAGAATTTTATCACATCCGTGACCCACAATATTAGTGCTTTGTGCTTCTTCTGGCAACTGAATGTTACTGCCATCTCTGTGGATGATGTGTTGATATTATTAAATACTAGTAAAAGAAATACTGCATGGCTGTTTAATGGCTTTTGCTTGCTATTGGGATTTTCATAGAACCTGCTTTTTAATCCAAGTAAACCATTCTCAAGAGGCAGCCAGCCTGCAGATGTGGATCTGATGATTGACTGCCTTGTTTCCTGCTTTCGTATAAGCCCTCACAACAACCAACATTTTAAGGTGAGAGCACTGGTTTTTATCCAGTTATATTTACTGATACTGTTCATCCTTTAAAAATGTGAAAAGACTAGAGATATGAATAGATTACACCTGTATTGGTATTTCTCAGTATTATATATCAATGTTAATTTTAAGACCTTAACATTTTTTTTTTAACTTTCTTTTTGTTTTTCCTTTTGTGCTCATTTGTGTTACTGCATTTTTTTCTCCTAGAAATAATCTACTATTTTTTTCTTCCTCCGTAGATCTGCCTGGCTCAGAATTCCCCTTCTACATTTCACTATGTGCTAGTAAATTCACTCCATCGAATCATCACCAATGTAAGTCCAAAAGGTATTGCTAAATTACTTAAAATTTTTTTTTCTTCTTACTTATTTTTTCTTAATAAAGATGTTCTTGGTTTACAAGATTCTGAACTTAGATGTCTGATATAGAAAGGTTTCTCACAGATGATTACTTATATCTAGTAACATTTTCATATTCAGTTTTGACCTGAGGACCTTTATTGAGGAAGGTGTTGTTAATGAGATCCTTTGGAAAGATTAAACCTAATACATTTTATTTGGATCCAGAGTCCTTCAGAACAGTGCCACTGAAAGTGTAATTTAACATTTTCATTTCAAAGCTCATCACATACTAATATTCTTAGCTCTTTCCCAGCATTTAACCATTTAAGTTAAAGTAATAGTTATTTATGTTGTAGCTCAGTATGGTACATTTGAAAAATGGCGAGACTATATTTGATTGTATTATTTAGTCTTCCTTAAACAAATAAAATATTAACACACTTAAATAGAGGTGTTCACACGTTACAAAACCATATCAGACAAAATAGGCAAACTCATTAAAAGGTACTTAAGAAACCTTCAACTCTGATGTGAGTACATGCAATAGAAAGATAAAAAAATTATCAGATTTGGACCATGGATTTAAAAAATTTTGTTCTTCTGAATATGAACAATCATATTTTGAAGTTTCTCAAGTTATTTATCACAGTTCTACTTTTATCCATTTATAGATACTCACACTTACGTAAATTGGTCAGCTTTTTCCTGTTTTTCTCCCTTGAAAAGGGCTTTAATCATTGATGACTTAGGTATGTTTGTCCTCTTTGTAATTAAATTCCATTTTAAAAGTGTCTCTGATGAGTTAAAAATACTCCCTACCTTCATTTGCTTTGGATGTGTTGAATTAAATCAAACTCTGCCCACATTTTCTTTTATCCATTCCCGCAGGAGAAAAATAACTATTAATAAAACTATTATGTGACACATTTAATATTTTGTGGTGGAGTGCTAGTAGCATTTCGGGCAGGACAATTCTTTGTTGTTCAGGACTGCCTTGTGCATTGCAGGATGTTTAGCATCCCTGGTTCACATTTCATTAAATGCCATTTGTGCCACTTCCCTCCTCCCACCCCCAGACATTATGAACAACTAAAATTGCCTGGGGGAATGATACCTCCCTCAGTTAAGTATCAGTGAGTTAAATTACAGGTAGAAGAACATTAAATACAGTTTGTTCCAAAAGAGAAAGTTTAATGACTCTGATCGCAGTTAAGGTATGTTTGTATTAAAAACTTTAAAAATTTTTACTTTTACTAGTAACTTCAAGGTTTACTTTCATAGCTATTAAAAAGTAGATGATTTCTCCTCTTAAGTTTACGTGTAATTCAGAAATAAAATATTATTACCTTTTTCTTCTTTGATTTATAATACTAAAAGCATTCCATTTATTAGAATGAATGGTTTTACATAAATGCTTAAAATTTATATTTAATAAAGTCAACTATATACTTTTTGATATTTTGTGGCTAGTTACTTTAATTGTAAACTATTTTTGTCTACAATTGAATATATAGAGCACTTTCAAGCATGGACTTGGCACTGCTGTAAGTGGCTGAGCTGCTTTGTGGGTTTGAAGCATGTCTGGAGTGGTACTTCATGCATGCCTCAGTGTATATGGTGAAGTGGTTGTGCATCTATACTCTAATAATGAGTATTGCATGTGTGAAGGTGGAGTGTGTCTGTATCAGAAATCACATCAATATGAAATCCATTTTTATAAAGAAAAATCTATATTGACTAATTTTTAAAATTTTAAAATATCAGAGTAACCTTTCAATGAATAGCTTGAAAAGGAGCATAGATTTGAGTCTATAAAGTATCTTTGAAAGTTATACCTTAGATAATACTTTATAATTATAGATTGTTGGATAAATTGTTTCTTGTTAGGGTTCCCCCCCCTCCTTTGGTTTGAGGCTAATAGATATTGAATCTTAAGTACTTTCTGACTTAAAAGAACTATATATAAAGTAAATATGTAAATTTATGGAATCTCAGCGAAGATGGAAATATTTTATCTTGAAATCACATGAAATTTTTCTTACACATTTGGACTCCTAATCTTAAATTCATTTTTAGTGTAAGATTTCCTTTTAAATGATTCTTGGTTCAGTACACCTCACAAATTTTCTTCTTCTGTGGTTCTTTAGCAAATTCACATGTTAAAAAAAATATATTACCACATTCTCAAATAAAATAAAAATTTTACTGATGTGTTTTTGAGGGTTTATATAGAAGTAGTAATGATATTTGCAGTTCTTTGTTTTGTTTTCATGAAACATACTCAATTCATAAGTACAGTGTTAGATCTAAAATATTTTGCTGTTCTTAAGAAATCCGAAAATATACTATTTGAATTTTATTATAATGTGGGGTTTCATCAGTTTCAAAAAAATGGTACTCATAGTACCATTACCTTTTCTATTATGCCATAAGAGAAGAATTGTAGTTACAAGATCTCTGTTAAGTATTTACTCTTTATAGGCTTCTTTTAGGCTAAGTTAGATATATTGTTCTAATTGGGAAATTAAAGAAATAATATACTCGTATATGAGCCAACTATCTTAGCCATCAGTGGAACATCCTATAGCTGGTATAGTACTTAGTATTGTTTTTTCCTTATGGCAGTTTATTGTGGTTTACTATGGATAGTTCACATATTGAGAATGAGATGATCTCTTTCTACTGAGAGGTTTTGGTTGAAGAAATTATTTCCAAGGCATTTGCAATTTTATTTAAGTTATCTCTTAAAGAATTGCCACATAGTTTGCTCATACTGTAAAAATATTGCCATTTGTTTGGCAATAAACTAAGTGTTTTCAGGGGGAAAGAAGATTGTCTAATTGACTAGTTTCAGAAAGGACACATTTAGTAACTGCTCTAAACACTAAATTTTTTACCAACTACATGATGTCTAGTTTTTAGCATTTATTTTATTTAAAAGTATAAAATGACTGAATTTATAAATTATGAAAAGTTACAATTATGAAAATCACCAAAACTTAAGTTAAATTCAACCTGTTTTATTGGGTGCACCTGGTAGCACAATACAGTTTTAACCACTATCAAAATGACATAATTTCAGTAGAATGTTATGTGGGATACATGTCTCTTTAGTTAATCAGTTTTTGACAAGATATTATGGGGTCAGTAGAGTGAGGAGGACCCTTATCTCACTGCATTTTGTGATATTCAGCCTTTTTCATTTTAAGCTGATTAATATAAGTTGTTTAAGTTAGTAAATATAGGGAAATCAAGCTGTATTAATTGCTTGGGCAAGTCAGATGACCAAATGGACCAAAGTTTACATAATCCATTGTATAACCAAACTAAAACTTGATCATTTGTTATAAAATGGCTTAAATAAAGTAGGAGTTAAGGAAAAAGCAGAAACAAGCATATTACCCAAAAAGAAGTATTTCTTCCCTCACAGATTTTGAGTCCCTCCCTTCCTAAATATAGTTCAGTAGTCAAATTGTATATTGTAAAAGTTAAAGATATACTTTCAAATAAAATAGGCATTGAAAACTGGAAACAAGCTAAGCAAATTAAACAGATATAAAAATATTTACATAAAATAATTACCTTTTAAAAATATTTAGCTGTGATCAGTTTGTCTTTGTGGTGATCATTAGTCTTTTCATGTATTGTACCATCATTCCATATCAGTTTAAGATTATAGGTTTACTAATAGCTTATCTCATTTACTAATTTCATGTCGTAATTATCATTGTTGTCTGTAGGCATATTCCTTCAACATTATGTTGAACCACTAATCTCTTTTAAAACTTTAATAATCATATTCTTAATCTGGGAAAATTTAGAAATATGGACGTATGTTTCAGCAATGTGTAAAACATTAAACTTAAGAAAAAGATTGGCTATAGAATCGGATCTCTAAAGACTTTTTGTTTCTCAAGTTCACTAAATTATTAGTCAGAAGAGACAGTCTATATGCTCATGCTCATGAAGTAGGCAATTTATCTCATGTTTATTATATTTTAAAATAGACATATGATTCGAATTAAAGATATTATTTGAAGACTTTGGAAATCATGGCATATGTTTGCATGGTTTTAGAAAGTTTCTCACAAAAGGATAAAAAATTATAGTAATAACCAGAGCATATAACTCAAGCAAATTTGTACTTTTCCATTCTTAATGGTATCTGTTTTTGTCCAGTCTGCATTGGATTGGTGGCCTAAGATTGATGCTGTATATTGTCACTCAGTTGAACTCCGAAATATGTTTGGTGAAACACTTCATAAAGCAGTGCAGGGCTGTGGAGCACACCCAGCAATACGAATGGCACCGGTAAGATTAATCATAAATTTTTAATCCACATTCTTCCTATTGCATTTTCAGTGTCTTTATCCCATTCTTGCTGTTTTGATTATTTTAGAAAATCAAATAGTCCTTCCTTTTCTATAAGTATTGTGGTATGTTGTATACTGCAGTATTGTTGCAATATTAGTTTATGATGTTTGTTTTCCACTATTTCAGTGAGTCAAACATTTTCTTAGAGGAATTTTTTTCGCAAAATGCTGTTAAAATTTTATTGTCGTTTTTTAAGTTCCTTTTTCCTTTAACTTTTCCTTATTAATCAAAATATTTTGATTAGCTCCTCCTGTTTTGGGAGTGATTAATGACTTCTGGGTTAGAGTGAATGTTCCTGCAAATGCACAGTTTTGCCCATTGGATGATGAATATCGCAGATAGGAAATTAGAAATAAAGTTTTTAATTTTTATTTAAAATACAAATTTCATATTTCAGCAAACATGCTCTGAGCATTTAAATATGATAGGCACTTTGATATCGAAGTTTGACTGTGTTTAACCTAAATAAAAATGGACTTTTCAAATGAAGTATTCTAAAAGATTAGTATTATTAATGTAGAATTTTAAATGGAACCCATTTAAATAGATAATTATAGGATTGTGACAGTCATTTCTTGGTATTTATGTTTAGCGAGAGTATTCTACATGGCAACTCTTGACATTGATTGGTGGTACTTTGTCTTCTGCTTCTTATGTTCTATTCTTTTTGGCTGCTGTCGCTCACATGATCAGATGCCAACCAGTCACTGTTTTGCATGGCAGTGGGCTTCTGTGGCTGTAAGTATAACCCATTGTAACTACCTCAGAAAAGTCTTTGGTTTCTTTGACTTTTCTGTGTGTAGTTACCATGATAGTCACATCATGTCATTTCAAATGAAAATGTAGCATGTTTTTACCTATTGATTTTATCTAGTAGATTAGCCATTTCACACTTACAAAATAATTTAAAACAACTTCTTTTCTGGCATGCTTCTCTTTTTCTAAATTCCCTTAGTCAAAAAAATATTTTCCAAATTCCCTTAGTCAATGTTTTATGTAGTTGTAGTTCACTCTTATCCAGTTGTCAGTAATTGTTTTTGAGGATTGTTTATCTTAGATGTTCAAATAGAGAAAGAAACTTGCTATACCATATAGTTTGGGATTGTATAGCCTAAGAAATTATAGCCAAAAGAGCACGGCAATGATGTTTTATTAAATAAAATGCAAAGCTGTTTTTTAGTTGACTTTTTGTAATGCCAAGTACTTAATTTTTTTTTAAATTGAAAATTTCAGGCTAAGTATAAGTTAATTGGAGGTCAACATCAATAATGCCTACTTAAAGTTATTTAATGAGATATCATTTTAAAAATTTTAGAAAATGACTTGGAATAAATTGTTGAAAAGTTATTTAATGACTTATTTATTCATTCCAGATATCTTTTGCAAAGTTAGAACTTCATTTGATTTTTTGTTTGAAGTTTTCTACCTCTTCAGGTAGAAAATTAAAGCCCTCCAATAATAGAAATTGGTGGAAAGTTAATATTCACTTCCAATTTAACTTTAATATCCAGTTTACTGTCTGTCTGTAATTTAATTTTCTGTGCATGTGGACTGAAAGAAAATGAAACTAAATCATTTTTTTGAACAAAGACAAAATTTTATTTGTAGTCTGAAAATGTTCTCTACATTTAGAAGTTATTTTACTTCATAGCCCTAGTTATTAGCTGATTCTAGGAGCTATGTACTCTACTATTGATAACTATTTTATAAAAGCCATAACTAGACTTCTTTTGGTCCAAGGACAACTGTGATAAGAATTCAGTTTTGATTTCTAATTGTTCTCTGAAAGTATCAGTATACATTTGATTTTCAAAATCATTATTAAGCTGTTTATATTCATGTATTCGTATATGTATAAAATTTTATGTGTATGTATATAGTTGTACATAGTGGCCAAAGGACTGTTTTCTGGCTGCTATTCTTCCCAGGGAAAATAATTAGCAAATTTAATATGAAATGATATTTTAGAATAAGAACATTTTAGAATTTGGATGATGCTTAAGGTGAATCTTGCTCCTCTTAAACCTGGTGAGTAAATGATCAGACAACAAATGTGGAAGTATTGAGCTCCCACTCACTGCCAGGCACAGTGTTAATGCCAGGGGAGCATGACAGTCTACACAGACACCAGCACTTTCCTTCACAGAGATTCTGGTCTCCTAGCTTTTGCTTGAAAACTTCTAATAAAGTGCTCACTACAGGTGTCAAAAAGTCTGGAAACACATAGCTGAATATACATAATAAATGTTTTAGAGATAATACATTACATAGGGTTTCTCAACCTTGGCACTGTTGACATTTTGGAACGGATAGCTGTTTGTGGTAGGGGACCGTCTTGTGCAATGTGGGGTTTAGCAGCACCTCTAGCCTTTACCCACTAGATGCCATTAGCATTCATACCCCACTCACCATGAAAACCAAAAATGTTTCCAGATCTTCCCTGGGGGACAAAATTGCCCCTAGTTGAGAACCACTGTATTACATGATATATGTTCAGTTGGTTGTCCTCATTTGCATTGCCTCAGATGATTTGTGGCTTTGATAAACCTAAGCCTTTAGCTTGCTATAGAAGTAGTGATCTAAAATAGCAAAAAAATTTACCTTTTTCAATCTGTAAACAGGTAAAATAATATCAGTGTTTCTAGGCTTTACAACCACCCTGTGTTTTAGAGATGGATACATTTCTTGCTGGAAAGAGCTATTTGAAAATTTTTCTTCTACCAAGATAGACTTATGTCTCTATCACTCCCAGCCATCACTGATTTTCTTTCTGGAGCGCTATAGAACACTTCTGATCTTTCCATAAGACAGCACTACAGATATTTGAATACAGTTATCCTGTACTCCTAAAGGTTCTTTTGTTTTTATATCATTATAGCATTGGAAAGGATTTTATTATTTCTACTTTCTTTAAAACTGTGCGTGTGTGTGTATGTTTTGCTTGATCTGGTTTTACAGCTGTGGAAACTGAGGCACAAATGATGTTAAATGAATGACAAATAGTCACATGGTTAGTGAATAGTCAGCATTTATTTAGTCCAGTGTCTATCCCATTATTCAGCTGTCTTTCCTCACTAGTATGTTAGCTTGATGAAAGCGATAGCTTTGTCTGGCTAGTCCAGCACTGATTTTCTGGCCCCTAGACAGTATCTGGCACATAGTAGGCATTTGGTACATATTTGTTGAATGAATGAATGAATTTCTAACTTGACCTGCTTTCAAAACCCTCCATCTGGTTTTCTTCTTTCTCTTCTGGAGATAATTCAACGTATTACTGGTTCCCCCCTCCCCCCAATTAAAATGACATATTAAGATCTGATTTTAGTCTTCCAGATGTGTAATAATTGCTGAAAGCTGTTAACCTGCTGTGTCTGCATACCATGTTTGTACTAAACAGTCTAAGGTTGCATTATTATCTTAAATTGAACCTTTAATCATTTAAACTCCTTAGCCTTTTTCATGTGAACATTGAGCTAGAGCTTCTCTATTTTGTAGTTTGGTAATATTTTTTAAAATTTGATTTGTTCTAGCACTAATCATTCACTATTTTAAAACAAAGAGAGCCTGTTAATAATGTATGAATTTTCACAAATATATATAATTTCTGCACATTTGCTTCTTAAAGAAGATCCTGGCTTGGCAAATGTTCCTTACATGCTCATAATTTAGTCACGGTCTTAAATAAGTTAACAAATAATTTGCATTCTTAATAATCACCTGAATACTTGGATTAATGAATTTTTTTCCTGGGCATGACTCCCTCTCTTTTTTGGCCAAAGCTCATTTACCACCTTGGATTTCTACTAGTATCTGCAGTATGGAAGACCAATTAATAAATTAAGGAATGGGTTATTTTTCTTACATTTTAGTTAAGAAATATATTTCTTCTTTAGCAAATTGTTCCTGTCTTTATATTACCTAATGGTCATTAATTAAAAGATATTTGAATTAAAAATTTTATTTGAATTTTTCAAGTCTTATCTCGTATTAGGCAGCAATACTGGAACAAAATTTATTTGCTGATACCTGGGATCAAGAGATGATATAATTAACTATTTACTTTTGGGAAAGAATTACTAAATAAGAGAATTCTTATATCTGCTAATTGTCCTTTGATCTGTATTCTTGTGCCTGGCTGTATCAGGGAAGAGCAGTTACACTTAGTTATATCTTAGTGAATAAATTTGTTCAATGAAAGTTTCACCTTGATCTAAAGTGTTACCTCTACTTAGAATGGAAACAAAATGGAGTTTAATGGGAGCAAACAGTAGAAACAATTTATTGAGTACATTTTGTAAGACTTTTGTGGTGGCATTATAAATATAAAAGCAAACCGTATTTCTAAGTTTTGCTATGTCTCCTCTGTAGTGACCTTCAACATAAATGTGTACATTAAATAGCTTTTCTTCCTCTCTGAGGACCAAAAACCTTCAGTGTTCTTGAGCATAATAACAAATAGATTTCTCACACTTAAACATTGAGTATAGTGGCTGTGTGTTACAGATATGCATCTCCACTTATTACCTTTGAAAGACAGCCTGTTTATTTGGACATTTTTATTACATAAAAGTATGCCTGTTTAAACCAGATATTTTTAAGTCCTTTTAAAGGAAAAGTGGAAATGTTTTATAAGAATAGAGAGAAAGGTGATACTGGATCCAGAATATAATTATTAGATTTTGAGTTGAATAACATCTATAATTATAATACCAACACAGGGTCTGCAGTAGTATCTCTGTAATTGAAATACACTTTCCATGATTTAATCTTTCTCAAAGAGTTCTTTCTCTGTTTTATCAGTGTTCTTCAGACAAAGTACATGAATTATGTAACTTGAGAGAGATGGAGTGCAGTAGGAAAAAAAAAGCAAAACTTATGATTTAAACTATTAAGTACAGAGATTGCCTATATATTATATTTCATCAATTATAAGAACTTAGTTTTTAACATCTCTGAAATTGAAAGTGCATCTTATCTGTCTGGTGTCTGACAGTTGAGAGTGGTTTTTCATCCCTTGTGGTACATACAGTAATGATAAATCTTACGGTTGGTAATGTCATAGATTTTATGAAATATTTGTGTATATGTTTGTAGGATAATTATTACATCCGTTGATTAGTGTATTTTGAGAGCTATAGACTTAAGTACTTTATCCCTAAGTTTTTCACATTTTGGAAAATTGTTTTTTTACAAAGGAGTCAACCTGACATTAAAGCTTTTAGTATCTTAATATATTTTCACTTAAACTTGATTAAATTATATAAGAATAATTTAAATGTTGCAAAAATAATTTTCATTTGTTTTTTAAACTTAATAACATTAACCTTATACTTACTATTGAATGTTTCTACTAATACACATTTAGTGGTATAAAATATCTGTTTATTTTTTCAAAGTTTTTTAAAATTTATATTAAAAAATTAGATAGCTTTTATCTTCAACAGCGCCTGATTCTTACAAAGTGATATCATGTTTTTGTTTTTGTTTTTAGAGTCTTACATTTAAAGAAAAAGTAACAAGCCTTAAATTTAAAGAGAAACCTACAGACCTGGAGACAAGAAGCTACAAGTATCTTCTCTTGTCTATGGTGAAACTAATTCATGCAGATCCAAAGCTGTTGCTTTGTGTAAGTATTTTTATGAAACAAATTGAAATTATTACACAAACTTAGTTTGGTTTAACTAAAATTCTGAGACCCTGAATGTAACTATTAGCTAAAGAACACTTACTGATTCTTTCTGATTATGCTTGAAGATATCCCTAAGAAAACTTAACTTATGGAGACTACTAATATAATTAGATTTCTTCACCTTTCTTCTTTGTTTTCCTTATCATTCACATACTTTGATGAGATCTTTTGTCCTTACCCTGTTACCAGATTATATATTGTTCAGGTATTATCCTGGGATGGGAGTGAAGGTGATGAAGCAACCATAAATCAGAGTGCTTTCTATGTGGTAAATGGTTAGGTTTTTTTAATTTTCAATTGCTATTGCCAAACCATTTAGCTTTTCTATCCTCCGTTCTTCCTGTCATCAGCCTTCTATTGTCACTGGCTTTGCCTACAAATTCTCTGTTGGGAAGAGGAGATGAAAATGGGTGTGGTTGTCATAACTCATTCCTTCCAGCTTCAGATGGTATTAGATTCCAGAGATCATGACTGTGGTACACACAATAATTAGGAACTAACAGATCAAATGAGGGATAGTTATATGAAGTGATTAAAAGTATGGGCTCTGGAGACAGACTAGCAATATGATTTAGATGACTTACTTAACCTCTCTGTTCCTTAGTTTTCTTTTGTGAAATATTATAATAATATTTCCTACTTCAGAGATTAGGAAGATTGAAGTTGTATATGTCATGTTTTCAGGAACAATGTATAATAAATTTATAAGTACAAATAACTGTTAGCTTTTATTACTGTTAACAAAGTAGTTAACATTAACATTATTAATACCCCAGATGTAACAGTTATATAAGGTGAATTTCATAGGATACCATGGTTAACCTTTGTGGAGTTTCTCCAGTCTTTGGAGAGCAGCATCTAGGAAGATTTTTTATTACTTTGTTCAGCAATAGGCTTCTTAAGTGCTCAGGTACTTTGAATTGTGAAGGCATATTTTTCAAATTACTATAGGGGTTCATAACTTGATATCCGTAGTCTCAAGAGTTCTATGAACCTCTCGAATTAAAAAAAAATGTGTACATGTGAGTATTTTTCTGGAGAGAAACAGGAGAGAGAATTCCCAAAGGATTAGTGATCTCAAAAGAAGGCCCATGCTATTTCAAACTGTTTGAAAAGCACATTCAAATTTGGGAGTCTAATAGAATAAGTTGTTAGAACTTTGGTATGGAAAAATTCCATAAAATCTATCAGTGAGACTCTATAAAAGTAATGAAATACTGTCCCCCCCTTTTTTTTTATGTAGCACAAGTTATTTATGGTGTTATTTCATCATGCATGTTATATATTAGCACCACATTGTTTGTGTGGATCAAAAAAAGCACCAAAGTCACTGGTGCTTTATGTGTTGTGAATTTATTGTTGAAAGAACAAAACCTGCTGTTTTCCAAGTTTGAAATTTAGCTAGGGTAAAAGTGTCTTTTAAAATTGAAATTATTGCCTTTGCTGCCATCTAGTGGTTAAATAACTTTTCTTAGATAACCAAAGGTAAGTTAAAATGGCGATTCATTATAAACATTTGATTATTTCATATCGTACATATAAAAATTTTATATCGTCGTAAATAGGAGAAATGTAGAAAATACTATTAAATGATCTCAATCGTAGTATTTTTAAAGTAATACCATCTTATTGTCTTCCATCTCTGCCATCTCTGTCCTAATTATGTTACTTTCATTTTTTCAAACCTCCTAATTGCATCATTTCCTACCTCCCTCTAGTCATTGCTCTGGACTAAAATTATAGTGATCTTGGATGTGGTTCCATAATGTAGCGGTTAGCACGTCTGCTTTACATGCAGAAGGTCCTGGATTCGTGCCCCAGTGGAGCCACGGTCCATGGTCTGTGGCCATGCCACTCTGAATAAGCCCAATCCCATCTGATCTTGGAAGCTTAGCAGGGTCGGGCCTGGTTAGTACTTGGATGGGAGACCACCTACGAAGACCGGGTGCTGTAGACATTTTTAAAAAAATTATAGTGACCTCTTTAAAAAGCAAGTCTTATCATATCCCCTGCCCACCTTAAAACCTTTTAATTGAAATTGCTCTTGGGATAAAGACCAAACTCCAAATAGAGGTACAAAGTCATACAAAGTCTGACTTTCACCTACCACTTCTGCCACATCTAGCATCATATTTTTCTTTATCTTTACTCTAGTCATTATGGCCTATTTTTCACTCCATCTTCCTTACCGCATTCCTTTATACTTGTGCTTGCACTTGCTGTCTCCTCTGCTTACTAGATGCTTCCCTGTCCTTTTCATGTAGTAATTCCTGCTCATTCTGAACCATTATCACTGCTCTAAGGAAGCCTCTCTGACTGCCACATTTTCCTGTTAGCAGTATGTACCTTCATAGTTCTTGTCTCATTTGCAGTTTAATTCATGTTGGTCTGATTGTTTTATTGATGTTTATCTTTCCCACCAGACTATATGCTCCAGGAGGGTAGGAAACATCTTTTTTCCTTGTTGTGTCTTTGGTATCAGGTTATTAATAACTGACTATAAATGAGTGTTACAGGGTTACTAATGACTGATTGTAAATATCAGAAAATAGGCTAACAGTTTCGAATTACAGATATGCTAAGGTGTGGGCTTACCTTAATCATTATAATGGAAAAGAATCTGTACTTAAAAAATAAAAATGTGGGCATGGGACCCACTGGCCTCACTTAAGTGATCCATATATTCTTGACATGTAAATAGATACTCCCAAGTTTCCAGAAGCATTTTTAGTCTCTTTAAGTAGATAGACATTCACATTTTTTAATATCGCTAGTTTGCTTTTCTTAGCACACAATGTTTTTCTACAATGTAAAAGACTGAGGTATGAGTATCTGGAGGTGTGAATTCTAGCCCTGTATGGATTTGAGTAGATCCTTTGTACTAGACAACCCTTTGTACTGGACAACAGAGGGCTACACAGGGTAATTGTACAGTCCTTGTCCAACATGCTTGTTCTTTGCCTTTGATCACAATCATTTATAAGATCAAAGCCAGTAAATTCCAAGCCACAGGTATATTATTTAGCCATTGTAGTGTTGCTGGAAGAAAAAATTACTCTTTATATTATTGATATGGATTCTTAATTGAAAAGCTAATACCTAGTTTTTCTTTCAGGGTTTTTTTTCTGGACATTATTTACATTAATGAACAAATATAGATGTAGACTAAGAATCCTTAATAAAAGCAGTTTTGATTTATTAAAAAATTCCACAATTATTTTTATTAAGATATAACTCACATACCATAAAATTCACCATTTTAAAATGTACAGTTCACTGGTTTTTAGTATATACAAGGTTGTGTAGCTATCACTACTGTCTAATTCTATAACATTTTCATCACTCCAAAAAGAAACCTAGTACCCGTTAGCAGTCACTCTACATTCCCTTCTCCCTTTAGCTCCTGTCAAATGATTTTTTAAAATTGAAGTTTGCTTTTTTTCCTTGCAGAATCCAAGAAAACAGGGGCCTGAAACCCAAGGCAGTACAGCAGAATTAATCACAGGGCTTGTTCAACTGGTCCCTCAGTCACACATGCCAGAGATTGCTCAGGAAGCAATGGAGGTAAGGGAGTGAGGGGAATAATTTCTAGGCTCTTGAAAGAAAGGCTGTAACTGTGTGCATTCTCGATGTTTTTTTGGTGTGTAGTTTCTGTGAGTGATAGATGTAATTTCTGGACATCTTTTAGAGAGATATGGAAATGGTGTATTTGTGTCTATACACTATTTTATGAACTCCATGGAGAAAGAAGGGGTTTACTTTATGTAACAACAACATTAATCAGATTCTTATGCTTAATTAAAAAAATTCAGAATTTTCTAACTATAGTTGACTTTCGAATTTTAAAATATGTATTGAATTTTAAATCTCTATACAGTTCACACACCATAAAGCTTACTATTTTAAAGTGTACAATTTAGTGGCTTTTAGTATATACACAAGGATGTACAACCATTGCCACTATCTAATCCCAGAACATTTTGTCACCCCAAAAAGAAACCCTGTCACTCCCCATTACTCTCTGACCCCAGCCGCTGGCAGCTACTAATCTATTTATCTTTATATATTTGCTTGTTCTAGAAGTAGAATCATACAATATGTGTCGTTTTGTGCCTGGTAACAATGATTTCAAGGTTCATCTATATTGTAGCATGTAGCATTCTTTATTGCCAGATATTTCATTGTATGGGTATACCACATTTTATTCATTTATTCATCAATTGTCAGACATTGGGATTGTTTCTGCTTTTTGGCTAACGTGAATAATGCTGCTGTGTAAATTTGTGTAAAGGTTTTTGTATGGATATACTTCTTAGTATATAGCGAGGAGTGGAATTGCTAGATCATATATATGGTAACTTTTTGAAGAACTGCCACACTCTTTTCCAAAGTGACTGTCTTTTTATATTCCCACCAGCAATGTATGAGGGTTCCAATATTTCCACATCTTGCCAATACTTTTTATTGTATTTTTGATTACATCCTAGTAGGCGTGAATATAGTTGACTTTTTAAAAAATTATTTTTATATTGGTTACTTGATAAATATGGTTTTAAGTTAAACCAGTTTTATTGAGATATGATTTACATTTAATAAAATCACCTAAGATTTAGAATATTTCTGATCAAACCAGAAAGTTTCCCTGTGTCTGTTGCAGTCAGTGCCCCTACTCTCTGTCCCAGAGACCACTGGTCTGATTTCTTTCAGTATCAATTAGTTCTGCCATTTCTAGAAGTTCATATGAATGGAATCTCAGATGGTATCTTTCTTTTTGCTGGCTTCTTTCACTCAGCAAGTTTTTGAGATTCATCCATGTTGTTGCATGTGTTAGTTCCTTTTTTATTATTGATAGGTATTCTGTTGATGTTTATACCACAGTTTACTGACTTGTTAATGGCCACTTAGGTGAACATATCCATCACTACTGAAAATTATCTTGTGCTCCTTTGTGTTCTCTCATTCCCTCTCTCCCTTTATTGCCCCCTACCTGCTCCCTTGCTTTTCCTGTAACCATTGATCTGTTTTCTGTTACTGTAGATTAGTTTACATTCTATATAAGTGGAATTATGAAGTATATACTTTCTTTCCTGTCTTCTTTAACTCAGCATGATTATCATGACATTCATCTGTGTGGTTCCATATATCATTAGCTTATTCCTTTTTAAACAATTCATTCCTTTTTATTGCTGTACAATGTTCCATTGTGTGGCTGTACCACAGTTTGTTTATCCACGGTAATGGACATTTGCATTGTTTCTAGTTTTTGGCTATTACAAATAAAGATTTTAGGAACATGTATGTACAAATCTGTATGTAGACATATGCTTTCATTTCTCTTGGGTAAATACCTAAGAGTGCAAAAAATCTTACTATCTAGTCTCTTTATAAGAGACTACATAGTCTTTAAATCTTTACAGCTTAACTATAAGGACATTGGAAGGTAAGCACTACAGGGATAGAAAAATATGCCATACAAACTAACCCAAGGAAAGTGGACTAATAAATAGATGTGAAGTTTAAGACAAGAAACATTATTGGAGGTAAAGAAGAATATATCATTATTACAAAGGGATCCAATCCATGCAGGAAATAAAACTATGTGAACCTAACAACAAAACTTCAAAATCTATAAAGTAAATGGAGAGACAAAGCAATTGTAGTGGGATACTTGAGCATACTTTTCTCAATATCTGATAGAATAAACAAGCAAAAAAATTTAGTAAGGATAGAAGATTTGAACAACACAATTGTCAAATATGATATATTTGACGTATATAGAGCAATACACTCAATAAATACACTTTCTTTTCAAGTACACATGGAATGTTCAGTAATTCCTGAGCATAAAGTAAATCTCAGCAAATTCTAAAGGATTGAAATCATTCAGAATTATTTTGGTGACTACAGTAGAATTAAGCTAGAAATCAATAACAGAAAACTTTATGAAATATCAAATGACTATACTGTTTTTATTTATACTCTGTGCTAATTATTGTACTCTGCAAATTAGTACAACTACCATTAAAAATTGCTTTACAGTGTCTGCAAAAGCAAAACATAGGACTTAACAATTCCACCCCTAGGTATGTATCCACTAGAAATGTGTATGTATGTTTACCAAAAGACACATTCAAAAATATTAATAGCATAATTTGTAATAGCCCCCAAAACTGGAAACAAATGTATCAACAGAATAGATTAATAATTTGGGTTATATTCATTCCATTGATTACAACAATGAAAAGAGAATGAGCTACTGCTAAGTGTAGCTCACAGACATGATCTCTTAGAAAACAGCCAAACACAAAAGAGAACATGCTGTAAAATTCTCTTTATATAAATAAGCAACAGGCAAAACTAATCTATGGTGATAGAAATCTGAACAGTGGCTACCTTTGTCAGGGGCTAATGACAGCAAGGTAATGTGAAAAAGGCTTCTGGGTGTTGATAATGTTGCTCTAGATAGGTTACATGGGGTATATATATTTGCGAAACTTTATTGAGCTATATATACTTAAGATTTGCTACTTTGTTGTTTACACTGTACAATTTTACCAAAAATATCAGCACTTATTGCTTATATTTGTGTATATTGCTATTGGTCTTATAAATTAGTATATTCCTTGCATTCTTTTTAGAAGGCTGTTTGACATTATTTGGCAGGAGCTGTAGAAATACCCATTTTTTTGGTGCAGATAATTCCATTCCTGTATTTTTTAATCCTCTGAATACAATTCAAAAGGAAAAAGCTACATACCTATGTGCTTATTGCTCTTATTTATAATAGAATATTAGGAAAATTTTAAATATGGTTTAATGTTCAATGCCAAGAGAATATTTTAACTTGGTGAACTGTTAAACATCCACTAAAACATACAGATCACCCAGCAATATGGAAAAATATTAATGAAATGTAAAATGGGTGTACTATGTTTACAGCTTTGTTAAAATATATGCAGAAAACTAAAAAATGGAAGGGGTCATGAAAAGGAAAACAATTATATGAAGTCAGGGAAAAAAAGGCTAACACATTCTCTTTCAGTATTTTAAAAAATGTTTTGCCAAACAATAATATAAATAGAGAATTTGCCTCTTAAAGTGTCAGTTAATTATACTAAATTTTTGCACAAAAGTGACAAAATTGAATGTTAATTGGTGCCATTTTTTCTTGATATGTGTTATAAACTATAATTTTTGAAGATTCTCAAAATGAGTATCGGTTTTTACTAAATATCTAAAAGTAATTATAGTAAAATGTTTGAAATAAGATATTGTAGGTCTGGTCTTTAATAATTTGTAACTATTGGAGTTATAAAGTGGTCCAAGGTTAGACATTTACATATTTTTTCCTAATGTGAGATAAGTTATCAGTGCAGCTATTTGCAGTTAATGCACTTGATTTGATTTTAAGAGAAGAAATCATTTCTCATTATTTGTTCCAAACAACATTTCATTGAAGTTTTATTAAAAAGTTTTAGAAGAGAGTAGAGAATTGCCACATATGCTGACCAAGGACTGAGAGGAATGTGCAGAGCTCAACAGTGTGCCTCTAGGGGATGCATTGTGGAATTGGAGTTAGGGTAGGGTCGTTTTGAAGGAAGAGTCTAGTTTTACTCTTTATACCTTAGATGGCTTTAATTTATTTCATAATAGTGTTTTTGTGTTGTATATCTTAAATTAATTTAATTCCCGTTCATGTCCTTTGAGCCAAATTCCAATTCCAGTTTCAGTTCTGTCAATTGAAATATTTTAGGATGAATCATCTGCTATGAAATGTGAAGTCTGTTTTGTTCTCCTCTCATTTTTGAAAAATAATTTATCTTTTCCAAAAGAATTTGTGGCAAGAAAGATAACTTCTACTTTATCTTTTGGCCTAGAATTAAAATATTGTTGTGTATATTTGGCAAGCTCTCCTTACTTGGCGATTAAATTTATGATCCATAGAGTTCTTTGATACTTATTGAAATTATTTTGTTTGTATCTTAAAGTAATTTTTACATGTTTATATTGCTATTCTGAATTCATCAGTCATTTAATTTCATGCATGTATGCCATATTAGGTAAGAATGATAGGAATAAAGTGATTTATTTCTCTATATTATTCCCTAGAGATTTGGGTTCTTCAGAGTTGAGGCTACAATTAAATAGCTCGATTATTAACATTTGTAAAATAAATACTCCAGTGTTATGTTTACCAAAACTTTTTAAATAAGTCTTCTCTCTCTTTTTTAAAATTCAGGCTCTGCTGGTTCTCCATCAGTTAGATAGCATTGATTTATGGAATCCTGATGCTCCTGTAGAAACATTTTGGGAAATTAGGTATATGGAATTTTATTTTTTTAATTCAGTTTAAAATTTTATTTTATATTTTTTTGTTTTTAAATATTAACTATATTATTTGGTTTATTTTAAAGTTTATTCACTTATACCTCAAGAGGTTTTTTGATTTTGTATTTTATTTGACTTGAAATTATTAATTAGATCATTTCTTGTTTTAACTGTAGGAAGTGTCACAGCAATTTAGAAAAAAATTTTTTTTAATTGTACTATATTTTATTACTCAGCTGTAAGTACTATTGGTTGGTAATTTCTCTTTTATTTCAGATTTTTGTGTAACTGTGTTTTAAATTGATTTTTAGTTATAAGGTTGGTGTGTTAAAATTTTGAAATGTTAATAGTTTACTCCAGTTTTTTAAACTATGATTTTTCATAAATTTTCAAATATACCAGTGTTTTTGATGAATGGATTAATAATGAACACTGCTTAGTAGGCACAAAATATATACAGAATTTTATAATTTATTTCCCAGGTTTTATAAATTATTACCTTTTAGTGAGCACAGAGGCAATGCACTGAGGAAAATTAAGCTTCAGGTTTTGTCATTATCTCATCATAGAAGTGGATGCTCTAAGTCACCTGGCAGCTGAGTAAAATTCCTGATGATAGAGCAGTGCTCTTCGAAAGTAGTGTAATGTGAACCACATACATAATTTAAAATTTTCTAACTGCCACATTAAAAAGTAAAACGCAGGTAAAATTAATTTTAATACATTTTAATCCAATATATATATCTGGAATATTATTTCAGCATGTAATCAATGTAAAAGTTATTAATGAGATATTTACATTCTTTTTTCATGAAGTTTTCAAAATTTTGTGTGTTTCACACTTTGAGCACGTCTCAGATTGGACAAGCCACATTTCAGGTGCTCAGTATCTACATATGGCTGGCTAGTGGCTACTGTGTTAGATAGGTCCAGAGTAGGGATCAGCAAACTTTAAAGGGCAAGGTAGTAAAAATTTTAGACATTATGAGCCAGATAGTCTCTATCATAACTATTCAGTTCTACTGTTGGAGTGTGAAAACAGCCACAGACAATACATAAATGAATGGGGATGGCCGCCCACTGAAACTTTATTTACAAAAGCAAATGATGGACTAGATTTGGCCTGTAGGCAGTTGTTAGAGACTCTGCTCTAGTGTTCTTGGTTTGTATACCGTCTGGCTTTGTGCATTTGGTTTATTATTTATTCTTGTGTCCTCTACAAAGACTAGATGCATAGATGAAATAGGTGGGAATTAGGGGGTAGGGAGCTTAGAAGTACTTGAATTTTTTTACATAATCCATAGACTTATTTCCTTTGATTATTGTGCTACTAACATTTTGGTAACCATTTCCCTAAAACAAATCCTAAAAGGGAAAATAAACTTCTCTAAACTTGTGTCCATTATGAGAGAATGCCATTCTTATGTACTGATTATATCTGTATTAGGTTATTTATTGACAGTGCTGGTAACCATGAATTTTATATTACTGCAGCTCTCAAATGCTTTTCTACATCTGCAAGAGATTAACTAGCCATCAAATGCTTAGTAGCACAGAGATTCTCAAATGGTTGCGGGAAATTTTGATCTGCAGGAATAAATTTCTTCTTAAAAATAAGGTAAGCAAAATGACATCTTTAGAAATGGAAGAATATTTGGAATGGTTATAGGAAGAAATTAAAGAAGTGTTATTAGCCAAATTAAGTCCTACTTTAGCTCCTCCCTCCTACAAAGTCTTCAAGGGAAATATGTGCAGGGGACAGTGGTTGCAAAATTAACATTTAAAAATCTGTTCTGAGGCTTTGACTTTAGAGCCACAACCCTGATTAGTTGAGTTAAGCAGGACACTGTGGAACAAGCCTGGGAGGCATCGGGGCTGCTGTAATTAAAGTAGATTGAGGAGCATATTCTGTTTCTCCTCTCAAGTTCATATGTAAAATTTGGATCTTATGGTTAGATTAGTCCAGAGAATTTTATCTATCAAGAAGCAGAAGAGGAGAGGTTTCAGGGTCCTCAATCTAGTTTTATTCATATTCCTGCCATAAAGGTTTCACCTCTTGAAAACATCAGGAGTTGTCTTCCTTAGGGTTGAGTGAAAAGTTTCATTCTGAAATATTGAAGCATGGTGACAAGGTTTTGGAGCATAGAAAAGAGCCTTAAATTTTTTTTAAAGATAAAGTTTCTATAATTAGTCAATTAAAATTTTCTATTATGGCATAGTTTTGGGAGTACTTGATTCAATGGTTATTTTCTTTTGGGAGTACTTGATTCAATGATTATTATAAAAATAGCTACGAGAAATTTTAGATGTAAAAAACTCATAAGCTTATCAGTATATCTTGTAGCTTGTTAAATTTTCTTTGTTTAGAAATGGGCTAATGGTGAATTGAGTTTATTTACATCTGGCTTATCTTACTGTGTTAATATAGTGGCATTTGGCATTATTCCTAAAATAAGGAAAGAGATTAGAGTTCAGAGTTTTGCACCCTTGCCTATGGTATAATTCTCCAGAGTATAAGCAGTATTAATCCATTAATAAATCTGTAGTACTCTGGTCAGGAAAGTCACTCTTGTAACATACTTGGCACTGTTAATGACTGGTCCAGAGGAACTTAATCTCAAAAAAGTTACCTTCCAATTATCCTGTCATGGCACAAGATAAAATCTTACAGGAGATCTTTGTAAGTCATTTTTAATTGAGAAGTGCCTACTGTTGATGTTTTACTTGTGTCCATATTAGATCTAGTAATGTTAATTTATATCTCTAGAATCTGTTGTTTCTGATTATTTGAAGGATGGAAAGCCAAGAAGAGTTTCAAAGACATTGAGCAAACATTATTCGTACTACTGGGTTTCTAGTGAATGTTCCTTGAGGTGAGTGGTAGGAGTTGTGAGGAGAGGTTTTCCAGGATAGTCTAAAGCAGGAACACAACTTGTATTAAGTATTTATTACTCTTGGTTATCAGTGCTTTGGAAAGGCTTACTTATTTCTTCTTTCTAGCAGGCAGATAGAAGTTCCTTTCTCTTCCTTTATGGGGGAGGATGTGACGTTCCTTCAAGTGGAAATACCAGTCAGATGTCCATGGATCATGAAGAATTACTACGTGCCTGTACTCCTGGAGCCTCTCTTCGGAAGGGAAAAGGAAACTCATCCATGGTAAGCAGCTTCTTTTTTAGTTTTCCTATATCATCATCTGTGCTCTGTATTTTTTTCTGAATGAACTTTGGTAAATTTCAACTAGGTAATACAGTGTAACAAAGAACTGCTTAGATTTTAGTTCTATCATGGCTCTGGAAACTCAGACAAATTCCCAATATCTCAGTGACTCAGTTCCTCAACTTTAAAATGGGGATAATAATAATTTCTGCCCCAGAATTGTTGTGAGGATTAAATGGGATTATGTAGACAGCACTTAATCGAGTATTTGGCACTTATAAGCTGTAACTGAAAGCTGTAATCATTATAAACCTCTACCCCATAAGAAAGACCATTTATACCTCAGAAGTTTAAAAGTTGTACCAACTAACAAAAGTACCCTCACTGGGAGAAAAAGCGTTTTGTTTGATGTTATAGGTGTTTCTGTGATTTTTGTTTGTGTGCATACTTCCTTTTAAAAATAAATCATAGTACCAGTGAAAATAGCATTGCAGAAGAGTTTCTTTTTCAGACTAAAACTTTTTTAATCTCTAATTTTTAATAGAACCTTCTGTTGAGGAAAACATCAACTAAGCAGTGTGATGTTCACTATTGTCTACTTTACCTGCAGAATTCTCATTCATTTTGTAAATGAGAATTTCTGTGTTTCATGTTTTGAGAATATTTAATCCAGAATCAAGTATATCTTCTACAGCAATATTTAGTTCTTGTTTGTGCTCTCACTTCAGTCAGTATTGCAGTGTACTTATTTTATTTCTTCCCTCTAGCAGATGAATAGAATTTCCTGTTACTGCCTCTTCCTCTGTCATTTATAATTGAGAAATGGATTACATTTTTAAGTAGGTTTATGTTATGGATGTTTAAATTGTGTCACTATTAGACTTAATCTACATTTCTGGAATCTAGAATAGATAGGAGAATACCTATTTGATTTGAAATTTGACAGATAGTAGCATTATTTTGGTCCAAATAATCACATTTCTCATTTAGACAAGATATTTGGGGTTTTGAAAATTCTAATCATGAATAAAGGGGAACGTTCTTGTGGGTTATTGTATGCAGATACATATATGGTACACAGTTTGTTGCTTTGTTGGGTTTTGTAAATAAAATTACCTACGTTGAAAATATATACCTCCCACCCCTCACTCCCAGGATAGTGCAGCAGGGTGCAGTGGATCCCCACCAATATGCCGACAAGCCCAGACCAAACTGGAAGTGGCCCTGTACATGTTTCTGTGGAGCCCTGACACTGAAGCCGTTCTGGTTGCTATGTCCTGTTTTCGCCACCTTTGTGAAGAAGCGGATATCCGGTGTGGGGTGGATGAAGTGTCAGTGCACAACTTCTTGCCCAACTATAACACATTCATGGAATTCGCCTCTGTCAGCAATATGATGTCAACAGGTAAATGTGGATAATGTTGTTGTTGTTTTTTTTTTTCCACTCAGTCTGCCTTGAATCACATGACATCTGATTGTGCTAGGAATGTAGGAACGTATCTAAGATGACTACTTTGCAAGGTTATAGGGCTGATTCAGGTAGCTTACCTGAAATTTTTTTTCTGTACAAGGTAGACTGAAAAATAAAATAGCATTTGAAATAAATTGTTAACTTCTCACTGAGTTTTTAATATAATGTACGTTTGTTTAAAAATTGGCAGTATAAATTGCTGGCAGTTATAAATTACATAATTTACTCAGCCTGAACTTTACATAGTGAATTTTTAAACACATTGGCACATGTTTTGAATAAATATAGATAGGAATAGCAATTTTATGCTATGGACATCGTGGAGTCCAAGTGAGGCTGATAAAAGGAAGTTTTCAGCTTTATTATTTAAAGCATTCATTCCACTGCTCTTACTCTGCCTTTTGGGTCGGGTTTAGGAGGTTCTCCATTGGCAGGTAGGGCTCTAAGTGCAATAAGTTGATTTGTTGTTGTCTTTGCTTAGGAAGAGCAGCACTTCAGAAAAGAGTGATGGCACTTCTAAGGCGCATTGAACATCCCACTGCAGGAAACACTGAGGTATGCCCTTAGCAACAGAAGCATCCTTCCCCTGCCTCACCCTTAATTTTAGAAGCCTCATGTTATGTGTATATGGCCAGGAACAGCTTTAGAAGCAAATCTAAGATATGTGTATATTACAGGTAGAATATTATATTTATGATATGCATCAAGTTTGAGACCTGTCTATTGCTACTTAATTTTTAGCTCTAGGTTTAAAGTTGCTTTCAAGTGGTAATTATCTTCATTTTAGGCTTGGGAAGATACGCATGCAAAGTGGGAACAAGCTACAAAACTAATCCTCAACTATCCAAAGGCCAAAATGGAAGATGGCCAGGTGAGTTTGTAAAGTTGCTTTTTGTCTGTTAATTGATCTGTTAAACATATGTACTTCACTTCAGTAATCTTTTGTGAGTTACTCTTTTTTAATAAGCATATAGTTGTTTTAAGACTGACATTTAGCTGTGATTCATCTAAATCTACCCTGTATAATATAGTAGCCACTAGTTACATGTGCCTACCTAAATTTAAATTAAAATTTAACTTAAATTAATTAAAATTAAATACAGTTAAAATTTGGTTTCTCAGTCAAATAGCAGCCGCATTTTAAAGGCTTAGTAGCAACATATGGCAATTGGCTACCATATTGGACAGCACAGATATAAAATGTTTCAGTCATTGCAGAAATATTGGACAGCACTGAACTAGATCTGATTTGTGGTAGAGACTATTCTTTTACCTACACCCCTTCTTTCTCTTTCTCCATCATGATATTTCATAGAATTTTCAGGAAACAGGCAAAAAAGGTAGAAAAAAATAAATTAAAATTGAAGCGATATATTTTACTGTTTCATTAGGTATTCTAATTAAGAGATCTGGTGGGCAGACAATTGAACCTATAGGTTAAATGAAATTTTAAAACTTGGACATTTCATTCATCAGCTGTTATCATCTATTATCTTAGATATTAACAATTAATTGGTATTTGTGCATATTTGATTTGTAATGGCCATTTTGCTCTCATTATTAGGTGTTTTAGACAACGTGGTTAGTCTCCTATTGCTTTTTCCTTGTCATGCTTAATTAGAACAAGAAAAAGATGTTATGTTTTTGTGAAGCAAAAATATGTACCTACTGTCATTATTTGAAGATGACACATGGCTTTAAGTGAAAGCATTTTTCTTATTAACTGTTTTAATGAGATATAATTCACATACCATACAATTCACCCATTTAAAATGTACAATTCAGTGGTTTTTAGTACGGTTATAGAGTTGTACAACCATCACCACAGTTTTAAAAACCTTATAACCTTTAGCTATCATTCTCCTTCCCCCCAGTCTCACCCTCCCACCCCAGGTCATGACAACTACTAATCTACTTCCTGTTTCTATACACTTGCCTATTTTAGACGTTTCACGTAAATGGAATCATTCGATGTGTGGTCTCTTGTGACTGGTTTCTTTCATTTGGCATAGTGTAGGCAAAGTTTATTTGTGTGAATCACTGCTTTTTAAAAGAAAATTGATGTTCTAAGTTGATTATATTAGTCTATGACAAAAAAAATCTGGCTTTTTAAAAATGTATGTAATAAAGTTTGAATTTTTTTACTTTTTTTCATCTTTCACATAGTTTTTTCTTTAAGTATACTAGCATACTTACAAAAATATGTATAAGTCTAAGTGATAGTTCAAAACATTAGGGAGTGAACATACTTGTGCAAACCAGCACCCATATCGAGAAATAAATCATTACCAGCATACCAGAAACCTTCCTTGTGCCTTCGTCAGTCATTATTTTGAATAGTGCTGCTATGAATATTCTTGAATGTGTCTTTTGGTGACCATCTGGATGCATTTTTGTGAGGCACATACTTAGCAGTGGAATTGCTGGGTCACAGGGTATGAAGATGCACGTATAGGGAATATAAATTAATACAACCACTTAAAAACCTGGTGGTTTCACAAAGACTTCCAAAGACAATAACATTTTTAAATTAACGTATAATACCTATGTAAATTTCTTTTTAAAGAATATATGCCAAATAGGGCTATTGATCCACTAACAGAGGTTAATTAGTGGTTTTTAAACCTGCGTGAACAAGCAGTTTTTCTTTTGTAATTGTTCAAATTATTGCCCTTTAAAGCCCAAAAGTAGAAATTAAAATGTTAAATTTTTCTAATTCAATTAGGTAAAAAAATATTTTGAAGCACTTAAATATTCAGTAAAATTCGACATTTATTTTAGGCCTAGGCAAAGGTAAGCTGAAAGCATTAATGTAATATAATATACTCAGTTAATAACTGAATTCACTAACATCAGAAAATGCAACAATGTCATCAAAGCAGTGTAAGACAGGGGAAACCTGAAATTATACCAGTGGAATGGAACTGAAAATCAAGAAACTTGTGGTAATCATTTGAGCCCCAATAAGAAATATGTTAATATGGCAGAATTCACACTAAAGAAGAAACATTAAACCTAATTCTTTATGTAATACAGAAGTCTTAGACACAAAAGATCCACCCAGATGGAATAAGAATAGCATTATTAATATGTTTATGTTTCAGCTTAAATTTAACTTATTTAGCTTTCTTTATATTTAACACATTCAAGAACATTTAATTATAATTTGAAAACAGTAATCACCACTCTGTCCCCAGAATCAAGAAGAAGATAAGAATTATTCTGTTGAAGAGTGCTAAAATGTGCTGGGAGGTGGGGGGAGGGGGGAACCAAGACTGAATGATAAACTATGAACCCTGTGAAGGAAAAGCCTTTAAACCTAATGCGAGAACCATAATTACTAAAAATAGTTGGTAATGGTACATTAAACACCATAAGTCCATCATACCTAGTCAGTAAGAATACACAAAATGAACTTTGACTACTGCATGAAAATTTTTTAAATTTCTATTTGCCTGTTTTCTAAATTTTGAATCTCATTAGAATCTGTCTATAAAACAACATACTAAGAAACAAAGAAATTTCTTTGCTTCATTTATTAGTCCTTCAGAAAGATTAACTGCATCATCATTTTGGACTGTATCCCAACAAAATGTTTCCTTTCTTGCAGATGTTATCCAAATTAATGTCTGTCACATCATTACTGTTGAATTGATGTTTATGAACTGCAGGTTTTTGACTAAGATGTTCATGGTAAATAGATGCTAAATTGGGAAGATGTTAGAGATGAGATCTTAACTTTGCATGTGAATCTAAACTAGCTCTTCTTCACACCCAGATCTTCACCATCGAAATCAGTCATTTTTTTTTCTTTGCTAATTTTGCATTGACCTGAGAGCTATTGCAACTGACATCATTTGCACTTAACGTATGATCAACCATATGTTCATCATAATGGTGATGATGGTGATGGTGATGGTGATGGCGATGGCGATGGCGATGGCGATGCTGATGCTGATGCCGATACTGTGGACAGAAAAACTGCTGGCAATTAAATAATTTATTTCCAGTGGTCTCCTCAAGAAAATCCCCAGTGCATGTAATAGGAATTCCTGAGTTGCTTGTGCTATATGAGCAGCATTTATTTCCCTTGAAATATCATGTCTGGGTCTTTAGAGTGTGAACAGACATCTAGTTTTTGTATTTGGTTATCTACCAATGGCATTGACTCAGTGTTAAAAACCAGATTCTTTCCTGTTCTATTGCTTGTCCCACTTCTTTCCGATGGGACATTAATCCTCCAAGCAAAAGCTTGCTTAACTTTCTAACTTGCTGTTCTGATGATCTGTACCACAACTGCTTTTAGGAGGATTATGACTCTGATCATCACCTTCACTTTTTTTAAGGGCTCAGTATCTGCAGTGTCTTCTGACTATACCTCATTGCTAGGACTCCCACCTGATTTGCTTGCATGACTAGAATTTACCTCATTTCTAGATCCATCACTATGCCCACTATTGCTAATGACCACTGCATCCATCTTCATTGCTGTTGGTAGTTTCACCAGAGCTTCCCTGCATGATTCCTCTGTGTCTGAAAGTTGCTGTTGCACGTTTGGATCTATTAATAAGTTGCTCATCCATTTCAGTGCTACTACCTCCACTTTGGTGGGTATCACTATTATCACTGCTTTGAGGACTAGCTGCAGGTGACCAAGGACATGGAACAGCTCTAAGCTCTTCTTGCTTTTCTTATTTCCAATAGGAAGATTAATATAAAGATGCAAAATAACTCTATAATAGATAGCTGAACCTTAGCTGCTAGCGTAGTATTCCATAGTACTTTAACTAACATCGAGGCCAAGTATAATGTCTGTTCAGTATGAATACTTGGCTCAAGAACTGAGATAAGATTAAGGAGATGTCTAAGTGGTATTGGATCCAAATTCTTGATGAGTGAAAGAACTAAGCCATGCCTTTACTGACTACAGTGTTTCAACTGTGCTGCAGCCCAAACATAGTCAATATGCTGATTATTCAGTCACCCTTCTGCTGCCAAAAAATTCATAACCACTCGGCACTGCTTGATAATGTCATCGTGTAAATTTGGTCCAAATATGTGCTCTACCACATTGTGGCTTCTAAGCCAGTCTGCAAGTTCTTTTGCAATGGACGTTTCTGCTGATACTAATGATTCATTATTGCACATATCATTGAAGGTGTGAAGTTGATTTGTTATCTGACTTCGTCCAGCTAGCCTTATGGTTAAAGTAGGTGACATTAAGTACTTAATGCAGGATCCTGGCTTTCTTTATTAAAGCACAATATATCCAATGTGTCCCACCTGAAGTCAGCCATGTTGAAAGCCACATTCTATCTTAACTCATGATCAGAGAGCTTGCATAAGTATTTGATCACATAGGTCCTAAAAGGGATAATGTGCTGCTGCATGACAGCAGGGATATGTAGCCATATTCTAATGTTAGATAAAACTATAATAAATGCATGTGATATAAGAAATGGCAGTTTCAGGAGTTCTGTAATCAAAGCAGTCCTTGAGAGAAAGGCCATTTTTCCTACAGAACAAACATATATAATGAAGCAAATGCAATGGTATATCATATCACAGAATGTTCCTAATATGTTGCTTTCTTGGGTTGAGATATTCTCTATAGTAGGATGAGTATTCTTGTAAGCAGCATATAAGGGAAATTGAATTTGAAAAAAATTTGCCACACAGAATAAGAGTTTTTCCCTCTTATCTGTATTCCATAAACTGAAAGGATCAAAACTCTGAAGATTCCTCCTTAGTCAGATTCCGAGTTCTTATAGAGTTTGATTTTTTCCTATTGATTTTTATCTTCCTGTACTTCTTTCATTGCACTCCCTTTTGTGTGGTTCTTCTACATGATTACTCTCATCTTGCCATGTGGAATTTTTGTTAATAGTAGTACAGTGTTTACAAAGCTGGTCCCAGAGCATTTGGACCTGGGCAGTCACTAAGTTAATAAGTGCACACACTACTTGGTTAAAAATCTCCAAATGCTTATTTTCCTCGAAATAGCATAGACATTGCTTTTGTGTCCAGAAATTGATATAAACTAATATTTTAGGAGTACGTTCCTCCCTGAGCTGCAGTCCGTCACTACCTGCTATATCTGATACTGCACCTCTGTTTATTGCTACCCTGAGTTCTGTAAGGCTCATCTTCCCTCAAGAAGTAAGGTGTACCTTGACGTAACTAGAAATGGAAGAATGAAGAGTTGAATTTTTTAAGTGTAAAAAATGTTTATTTGTCATGGAAGAAATATTGGCTAAAAAGCCATTTGTCAAGTCTCTCAATCAATTTAAGTTGAATTCATGCTTACCATGAAAATTTTGTATTTAGGCTGCTGAAAGCCTTCACAAGACCATTGTTAAGAGGCGAATGTCTCATGTGAGTGGAGGAGGATCCATAGATTTGTCTGACACGGACTCCCTACAGGAATGGATCAACATGACTGGCTTCCTTTGTGCCCTTGGGGGAGTGTGCCTGCAGCAAAGAAGCAATTCTGGCCTGGCAACCTATAGCCCACCCATGGGCCCAGTCAGTGAACGCAAGGGTTCCATGATTTCTGTGATGTCCTCAGAGGGAAATGCAGATACACCTGTCAGCAAATTTATGGATCGGCTGCTGTCCTTAATGGTGTGCAACCATGAGAAAGTGGGACTTCAAATACGGACCAATGTGAAGGATCTGGTGGGTCTAGAATTGAGTCCTGCTCTTTATCCAATGCTATTTAACAAATTGAAGAATACCATCAGCAAGTTTTTTGACTCTCAAGGACAGGTAAAGTGTATTCTGCTTTATTTTTCACCCTTCCCTATGAACAGAGTAGCTTGTTTGAAATAATGAAGACTTTTTCTTTTAGATTATTGAGATACTGACATGACCATTCACTCACAATTTTTTTAAAATAGACAAAAAATTGCTGAAAGAAGAATCATTCAATGGGATCAGTTTGCTTTTTTGGAACTAGTGTATAGGCATGCCTGGGATTATGAATGTCTTTGGTATGGGTGTCTTTGTATCTATGTGCCAATTTCAGTATATGTCTGTAGGTGCATTTCTGCATATATATATACATTCAGATAGGGCAACTTCATCTCTCTGGTCTGTCGGCTGTGCATTGATTTCATTTGTATTTTGTCCTTTGTGTAGGTTTTATTGACTGACACCAATACTCAATTTGTAGAGCAAACCATAGCTATAATGAAGAATTTACTAGATAATCATACCGAAGGCAGCTCCGAACATCTGGGGCAAGCTAGCATTGAAACAATGATGTTAAATTTGGTCAGGTAAGCATTCTACTGAAGCGTAGCAGAAACACATTGGTATTAGTAATTATTAATGAAGTTATTTGCTATCCTTTGTTGCACCCAAATTGGGGTGTGACAGTAAGGTAACCAGAAGTTATGTTTGTCCTCATATTAATAAAATAAAAAACTTGCAGTTTTTATAGTTACATTTAATCATTTTACTTAGAGATTAAAACATTTATAAAACCTTCTCTTTTGTTTATATCTGATAATTTTTTGAATATTTCTGCGTCTAAATAGATATGTTCGTGTACTTGGGAATATGGTCCATGCAATTCAAATAAAAACGAAACTATGTCAATTAGTTGAGGTAATGATGGCAAGGAGAGATGACCTCTCATTTTGTCAAGAAATGAAATTTAGGTAAGTTCTTAAAAGAACAAAGTATGGTCTTCTAAATCTTATTATGTTAATGAAGTACAGAAAAATAGATACCTGGTTATCATGGGAAGTGGTGGGAGGAGAGGTGGGAAAGGAGCGTTTTACCTGTTTGCTTTCTCTTCATGTCTTTTCAAATTTCCCAAAGCTTTGTGCCTGTGATAGCACTCCCTTTTTCTAAAATTATGATGTGCTTGAACTAAGAATTTGATTCGGTTTCCAAACCGATGACCATAACTAAGGACTGACGTGGAAGATCAGTATCCAAGTTGCCTGTGTATATCTCCTTCTGTTAGATTTGTGATAGCAATATCTCTTTTATAAAATTGTTGTGTTGCCTAGATGACTTGGCACATTGTGTGCACTATTTAAAAAGGTGTATGTGTGACTTTAAAAAAAATGCTATTTTCCTTTTCTCTGTTATTCTATAGGAATAAGATGGTTGAATACTTGACAGACTGGGTTATGGGAACATCAAACCAAGCTGCGGATGATGATGTAAAATGTCTAACGAGGTAAAAAAGAGAATGACCCTTAAGTATTAGCAGATTTACTTTGGCCGTTAATACTACTGCATTATAACTATTACATATATATTTTATGTATATCGAAATTGTTTTTCTGGATATCGAGCTTTTGCATTTGAATTAGGTAAAGATATTAATCTTTACTTTTTTTGTGAGAGTGTGTGTTAAGTTTAGAAAGTTAATGTCTATTTAGGAAGTATACAATTATTGTATACAGTTATTGGAAAATTATATAAAACCTTATATTGTATTTTGTGATTATATAGATAAAAGTATTATTCAAAAAACTTAATTATTTTGAGTCATTCTAAAAAGTAATTGCTTAAGTTTGCTCTAATGATAAATATTTATTGCCACATATTAGAAAATAATTAAATGCCATGAACTACTTAATAACTATTCACATATATTTCTTTACCTAGGCTTAATTTTGTAGTGCATGTTTTTGATTTAAAGTAGTCATTTTGCCAAGATTACTTTGAAGAAAGTTATTATCATCCTCTCTTCAGCTTGAAATGTTTTTGCATTTTGGGATCTGCATATTAACTCAAATTATTTAGGTTGTCCTAATAATTTATTTAATGAAATAGGTAGTTCCTAAAGTTTGTGTCTTTTAGGAAGAAGGTTATTTGATGGGAAGGTGGAGTTGAAGAACCTGAAATATTTATGGTCTTTAAATATTTTTTCCTCAGAGATTTGGACCAGGCAAGCATGGAAGCAGTAGTTTCACTCCTGGCTGGTCTCCCGCTGCAGCCTGAGGAAGGAGATGGTGTGGAATTAATGGAAGCCAAATCACAGTTATTTCTTAAGTAAATTTCAGTCACCAAAAACAGAAAGCAAAAACCAGAGTCCCACACACAACAAAACAAAATATAATCAAAATTGTAAATGCTTATATTTCGAAAATGGACATCACTGCTTTGGTGTAATGGCCATCGGCTGCTGTCTCATAAAATATAACATATGCGTGAAGCAATATTCCTTATCATAGGAGTGGGACAGGAAAACAACTGGTTTTTGAAGAAAGTAATCTGATCAGTGAATTTTTATTGATGATATATAAGCCAGGTTGCATTAAGGCAACGTAACCCAGATCACCTATTTGGACCACTAATTTTATATGCTGAACATTAAAAGTGATACATTTACCAGGAAACATTGCATCAATGTGATGTTTATGTTATGAAATATGTACTGAGCTTTGTCAGGATAAAATCATATTCAACACAGCATACTTTGTAATGACCCACGCTGGCTGATTACCCTAAGACTGGAGAGAAGCAGATAAACATGGCCACTCATTTGATGCGCATATGATGGTTTCAGAATGTCTGATTAGCTTTCTGGTTGATGTGCCCTTCACTGTGTAAGGGTCAGTCTTTTTATTTCTCAGGTATTTCACATTGTTTATGAACCTTTTGAATGACTGTAGTGAAGTTGAAGATGAAAATGCACAAACAGGTGGCAGGAAACGTGGCATGTCTCGGAGGCTGGCATCATTGAGGCACTGTACGGTCCTTGCAATGTCAAACTTACTCAATGCTAACGTGGACAGTGGCCTCATGCACTCCATAGGTGAGATAAAATGAGAGCTTCATATAGAAATTTAAAACTTAGAGATTGGCATGTGAGACCAGTAAAATTACTTCAGCAAGGCCTGTTAGTAAATTTACATCTATCTGTTCATGTCAGGTTTAGGTTATCACAAAGATCTCCAGACAAGAGCCACATTTATGGAAGTTCTGACAAAAATCCTCCAGCAAGGCACAGAATTTGACACACTTGCAGAAACGGTGTTGGCAGATCGGTTTGAGAGACTGGTGGAATTGGTCACGATGATGGGTGATCAGGGAGAACTTCCTATAGCTATGGCTCTGGCCAATGTGGTCCCTTGTTCTCAGTGGGTAAGTTCATTGAGTAAGTGGGAAAGAAGAGTGTCTGGTGCATAGCAGATGGTTCAAATTTTATTCGTTCAATAAGTGTTTTATTGAATGAATTGCTAAAACTTTAGAGCTGGAAGAAACTTCAGATATTATTTGAGTGATTTTCAGCTGTGGGGAAGTGGTTGGACCTTCTCGACCTCAGTAATATTCTTACCTTAAGTATGAGGATCTTATTCTTCATGCTTAAAATAAAACTCAAACTTCTTACCTGTCCCACTGAAAAATTCCATTTAAACACTAATCAGAAGAAAATTAAAACCACTGATCTGGTCTGGTGCCCTCATATACTAAATGAGATACTTGGGGTTAAATCTCATGTTTAGTTGTTAGTAATGCTATAGAACTAGAATTCAAGGCTTGTGCCTGTTGACGATCTTCAATTCATAACTTTTTTCTATAATGCATTGTACAGTTTTTTAAAATTTTAAGCACTCTATGTTTGAAATTAAGATGTTTCTTGTTTTAAACACTGAAGACATAATATGGCTCTTTTTTTAGCTCTTAATAAAAAATTTCCTAAAACTATGCCATTCTTAATAATAAATGCTAAAAATTTAGGAAGGATTGTCCCTTTCTCTGTTAAAAAGCTAGTCAGTTTATATTATACCAAAAAATGATTTTATTTTAGTAAATTATACCTAATAAGATAATGTGTCGTTACCTGTAGATTTATTTATGCTTAAACACTGTAGGATCTTTTTCCTCATACTTAAATTAAAATTCTAACTCTGGCCTATGGGGCTTTACCCAATCTGGACCCTGCCTCATTTCTGACATCATCTTATGCCATTTTCCTTCTTGTTCACCAAATTTAAACCACACTGGCCATCAGACATGTTAGGGTTATTTCCACCCTAGAGCGCCCTTACTGCTGCCACCTCTACCACCTGGAACGCTTCTTCCCTGATCTCACATGGCCAACTTCTTGTTCAGGTTTCAGTTCAGATGTCACTTTCTTAGTGAGGTCTTTTCTGGCTATGCAATCAAAACCACACCCACATTCATTCTGTCACATTATCTTGTTACATTTTCTTAGCAGCATTTATTCACTATGTGAAATTATCATCTTTATTTGATTATTTATTCTCATTCTACCAGAATGTGAGCTCCATGAGAGCAGAGAACTTGTCTCCTGGTTCTCTTTAAATTTCTTCCCAGAATATGAGGTTAAACAGTGATTTACTATCACATCATTTTTCTTGAGTATACCAAAAAAATATTGTACTATGAGAAATCATGAGGGCAATCATTTAGGTACTAGATGGAAATTAGCCTCCCACCCCTGCTTTGTACATAAATCTTGCTAATCTCTTGGTTCCGAATGCACAGCCCCAGTCTTTTTCCTCACTTCCTGCAAGTTCTGTAGTCTTTACATTTTTGTTGTTTCTCTGCCCAGCACAGGTTCAGTGTTCACTGAGTTCCCCTGACCATGTAAGAAAAGAGTAGAGCTCTTGTGGTCACCAACGCCTTATTCCTGCTCACTAATTTTCTGAGAAAAAGATCTGTGCATGTCAAAGTAGACTCTGCCATCATCTTCTATTTCTGCTCTCTTTCATTTTGTCACTCAGTTTAAGCCAAATCTGGATTGTTTTTCTGTCTCCTGTTAAAGCTTAGACCTCTCTTATCTTTCACCAGTTAATCCTTAGAATTAACAGCTATTGTAAGGTGTATAGAAATAGTCATCTATCATAGACATATGTACACAGATAAATCCCAGGGGAAAATTAATCAGTCACCATTTACCTTGCTTCAATACATGATTGTCAGTTTTGGATTTGCCTCAGTCCTGCTTAAGAAAAAATGAGATCGTTCATACAAACACAATTTGTTTTGTTTTCAGGATGAATTAGCTCGAGTTCTAGTGACTCTATTTGATTCTCGGCATTTACTCTACCAACTGCTCTGGAACATGTTTTCTAAGGAGGTAGAATTGGCAGACTCCATGCAGACTCTTTTCCGAGGCAACAGCCTAGCTAGTAAAATAATGACCTTCTGTTTCAAGGTTTGTATTCATTCATCTATTTTTGTGCAGAGGTCTGTCAGGCAGTACTTATGTACAGCATGTACAGAGCAGAATGTCTTTAAGATATTTGGATCAGGCATAATAAATTCTTACTCGTGTATTTCTTTAGGTATATGGTGCTACCTACCTACAAAAACTCCTAGATCCTTTGTTACGAATCGTGATTACTTCTTCTGATTGGCAGCATGTTAGCTTTGAAGTGGATCCTACCAGGTTTGTTGTCCTCTCATCTACAACTGCTCTCCATTTTGTCACTACCACTACAATGGTAGGGTCTCGGTAGAGGCACTGTACAGTAGTTGAGCCTTGCCCTCACAGTTTCTCCTCTTGGTTCTTAAACTTAGTTTTTAATTATGAAAGTTACAAATATATTTTCTTAAAAAATTGCAAATATTAAAGGTGTCTGACTACCACCTCCAGAGATAGAGTAATTTTACTAGTTTAGTCTGTTCTGCCCTTTTTCAATGCGTTGCATATATATATGTAGTGTAGAAACTAATGTGAGTGCTTAATATAAATGGTAATATATTGCCTACATGGTTTTGCAACTTAATCTTTTTGACTTAACATTATGTCTTAGATTTTTCTGTGTGTGTGTGTGTGTGTGTGTGTGTGTGCATGCGTGCATGCATGTATGTGTATGTATCATTCTTTTTAACTGATGCATAATATTTCATAGTTTGGCTATATCACTATTTAGCCAATAGCATATTGATCCCATTGACATTTGCAGTAACTCCCTAATTGTTGTCCCAGCATTTGTTTTTGTTTTTGTTTTTTCATTTTCAGGTTATTTGCTGTAGGAATTATTCTGAAACCTAAATCTTTTTGTCACTTTACTTCTTAGAAACCATCAATTGTTCCCCACTGACTGCAAGATAAAGTACAGAGCTCTCTAGCTGTCTGACTATAATCCACTATCACTTTTTGTCATTCTTTCATGTGTTCTCTGTACGTTAGCTCCAATGAAATATACATATGTTACATATTTTTAAGAGGCTTGACACATGGGGTTCTTTCAGGTCAGAGATGCCTAATAATTTTCCTCTTCCCTGCCCAAGTTCAAAACCAAACGGGTAGAGGGAGGAGCAATGGAAGGAGAAGCATTCAGGAATCAGCTATCACCTTTATTTCTGATGAAAATAATTAGAGAATGTGGTTTTAGATCCTGTGGGCAGATAGGCTTGCTGACACTTCACCTTGAATTACACTCATCTACCCATCTTGCACAAGTGGATAGCTACAAACTTACCTCAAAGGGGCTAGCAGGCTTTTACCACACAAGTGGAGAGCAGACCAGAGTACATCTTTTATGTTGGCAGACATATCTAGAGTGGAGGGGATGGCACTGAGCTGAGCATGCTTGGCTTTTTTTTTTTTCCTGATTCACCCCTCCTCCTATAATGAAGAGTGACTTAGAAAGGAAATAGACCAAAGGGTATTGCAAGATACAGGTTAAAAACCACCATCTCTGTGAAGCTTTCTGCCTGTCACCAGGTGCCGTCCATGTACACATACTATACTTGCACAAAGAAATAATTTTTTTCTTCATTCTATACCATCATTGAATTTATTTCCTCTCTATACTGTTGACTCTTTTACATTTTGTACATCGTTATATCCTCTAAAGGATATAAACATGGTAACATGGTATCTGGCTTAGAGTGGACATTTTATAAATATTTGTTGAATGAGTGACTTTTAAATGTTTATGCTTATTTTTTCTAAGGTACATCTCTTGTCTGTTTTTCAGTTAGGACCTTAACATTATTTTATTTTTTATCTTAAGTCCAGAGTTTCTGGATGGTTGCTTTTCCTAAACAATTTTTATTTAGCAACTTTTTATCAGTCGATATTTTTTACACATCCTGTAATGAAGTATCAACTGTAAAATCTAATCAGAACCCTGGCACTAATTAGCCAGTTATCATTAAAATAGTTAAATAGTTATAGTTTAAAAACTTAAAAGCAACATTCTTTTAACACTATCTTGTGTTTTGTTACCATTAGGCAATTTTACTTTCTAAAGGTTAAAGAATGACTTACTGCCTAAAAGAAATCTACTGTACCAAGTACTGTGGTACAGGTAAGAAAACTAGATGAAAAACCTATTATATTCAGGTTACTTAGAATCAAACTGAGGTCCACTCTGACATGTAAAGAGCTTGGAAGTTGACACTCCTGTGTTCACAACAAGGAAAAGCTGAAAACAATATCAGCAACTCTTAGATCCATCAGAGAATTGAAGTCACAGGGCAAACCGTTACCACTTCAAAAGCTGGAGAGACAAGCAAATACAGAGAATCCCTAAATTAACCAGAAGACTGCTTCTGGAACCAGTAACTGGTAGGACACTTACAACATAAATGACAAATTACTGGAGGTTGAGTGTAGATTAGCTTGAGAGTTAAAACCTTTGGGAGCCCTATCTTAAGGGGATCTCCACACTTCTTGAGTTTTACTTGAAGAAGTCCTACCAGGTTCTCATGGTGAAGAGGGGAGGAAAATCCCCTTGTGCTCTGGACAGGGGAAGAGGAAAATTAACCATTTTGAAGTATGCCCATAGTATTCTTTTTTCCCTTACAAAAGCCTGCCCACAAGGTAAACTACTTTACCAGAGCCTTATCTGACCTGGAGGATGGGCAGTTAGCCACCTTCAGCCCCCTCTAGCCTTCTTGTCTCACAGAAAGGGAGAAAAAAATGGCTAAGAAACTGCTGAAGGTCACAGCCCAGGGCCCCGTAAAACAGTACCTCACAACCACATCAGCAGGACTCCACTGAATTAACAGTGGATTACAGCTGAGAGAGCCAAAACCAAGAGACGCTGCAAGAAGTTTCTAGTGAAAGCCAAGGACAACTATGAAGACAAAAACAAGGACACGGGAAGAGATTAACATCTATAGCTACAGTAAACATTAAATAACCTAAGTCCTAGCCAAATTAACTTAAACTTTACACTAAAGACCTGTTTATCTCAGTTCCTGCTACCCAGCATATCTTGGATCTGGCTTGCAACAAAAAATTACAGAGAATGCTAAAAGGTAAAAATAAAAATTAAAAAATCATGGTCTGAAGAGACAAAGCAAGCATCAGAACCAGATTCAGATATGGCAGAGATTTTGAAATTAGAGACTAGGATTAATATGTTAAGAGTTCTAGTGTAAAAAAGTCGACAATTTGCAAGAATAGGTGGGTAATATAAACAGAGAGATGAAAACACTAAGAAAGAATCAAAAGGAAATGTTAGAAATCAAAAACATTCTAACAGGAAGAATGCCTTTGATGGGCTCATCAGTAGACTGGATACAACTAAGGAAAGAGTCAGTAAATTTGAAGATGTCAATAGAAATTTCTCAGACCATAATGCAAAGAAGAAAAGAAAAACTAAGTAAATGAAAGTACATCTTACCAAAGTTTGTGGGAGGTGGTGAAAGCAGTGCTAGGAGGGACATTTATAGCATGAAATGCATACATGAGAAAAGAAGGATCTAGAAAGCAACAAACTTTCACCTTAAAAAATTAGAGAAGAGCAATATAAACCTAAAGCAGGCAGAAGCAAAGAAAAATGAGATTGGAAATCAATAAAATTAAAAATAGGACGACAGTACAATTTTTTTTAAAAGGCTGTTTCTTTGAAATTCTAACAAAGGGAAAAGTTTTATACAAGCACTTAGATAATTATATACAGAACTTCTTTAGAGATCAGAATTAATGGAAAAGCCAAAAAATTGTTATTGGCATGTGGGAGACAAGAGAGCACTGTGGTTAGAAAGTATTGTTTCAGAGGGACGCCTGAAACTAACTGCAGCATACCTGCTACAAGGTTGACTTATTAAGAAAAAGTTCCCACAAAGTAGACAACTCTCAAGGTTTCTAGGAATTCCTTCTGGCGTTGTTAAATAAATTATTAAACTTGCATACCACGAAACTGGAGGTATGCTCTTCATATCTCTTAATTCGAATTACTGTTGTGGCTTCTTTACTGATCTCCCTCATTTAGTCCCCATAGTTAGACCATTCTCTTTTCAGTTCTCCATATATTTCAAGTACATTTTCTGCCTCTGGCTTCCTAGAAACCACTAGCCCTGTAAATTAATTATGTCTATTTCTGGTTTGCTGTTTTGCCTTTATCCTTGAATTATTGTCCTCATTACCTAGTGTCTGCATGTCTTTCCCCTCTTTGAAGAGGTTAAAGGCCAAGTATTGTTGAATCCTCTGCACTTGGCACTATGATGGTACATAGCAGATGTGTGTAAATGTTTATTGAATTGAATTGAGTACTTGCTCTGCCTACTCCTTCTTTCTGAATTACCCTTACTTCTTTTTGCCTGTGCAAATTCCGTCCTTCTTTTAGAACTCACCTATCCCATGAATTCTTTCCTACCTTGTATCCACATTAATTTCTGAACTCTTACTATATCCATATGCTGCACCACACAGTGAGCTGCACGGAATCTGAAATGATGACTTGAAATGTCCAAGTATTTATTATGTGATATGTAAATTAGTGTAGAAATCAATACTTGCTTATTAAGGTACTGTGCCAGTTTTTAAGGGGACAAAGATGACTACTTCCTTCAAGGACTTCGTAATTTAGTAGAGGAGTTATGTGATGAGTTTCCTAGGTGATAACGTTTTGAGAGTTCACATTATGCCAGGTGAGCTCTAGTAAAGCTCTGTGGATTTGAGAGCCATTGGGTGAAATTTAAATCCCATAAAGTAGGCAGAATTATTATTCTTGTCTTCTTGATGCAAAAAGTTTGAGGCCCAGAGACATTATCTTGACCAAAGCCAAAATGATCAGTAGCGATAGAGCTGATATTTAAACCTAGTAAGTCTGCCCTCCAAATTTCTGCCTTTAGTCACAACAAGACTTTAGAGGTCATACTGAAGAATTAGCAACCCTGATTGGATGTGGGGAGTACAGCAGGCATAAGTGACATCAGAGGTCACCAGAATGATGTGATTGAGATAGTGATGGTGCTATTGACAACATGGGGAGCACAGGATAAGGTAGAAGAGTAGGAGGAAAAATCAGTTAATTTTGGGCAAACTGAGTTTTAGGTACTGATAGGAGGGACACCTAGTAGACTGGATGTGAAAGTTCAAAATAAGGGAAACATGAATGGCCACAAAATATATGAAAACATTTCTGACTTTACCAGAAGTCATGGAACCAAAAGTTGAAAACATGAAATGCCCTTTTTTAACTACTGGATTGACAAGACAAAAAAAAGAAATTAAAAATCATTTACTAAATTTGTGAGAATATAAGAGCATAAGAATTTTTATAGTTTTCGAAATTGCCTTTTTTGTAGTTGGTTTGTTCAAATCAGGATGCCAGTAAAGTTCAAACACTGTATTTGGCTGAATGTCTCTTAAGGGATCTCTTGTATGGAGTGTTTTTATTTGTATTTAATTGATTTTACCGTTTGTTTGTTTTTTTTTTTAGGTTAGAACAGTCAGAGAGCCTTGAGGAAAACCAGCGCAACCTCCTTCAGATGACTGAAAAGTTCTTCCATGCTATCATCAGTTCCTCCTCAGAATTCCCCCCTCAGCTTCGAAGTGTGTGCCACTGTTTATACCAGGTATGCTTAAGGTTAGAGATCACCATTGTTAATCCAAAACTAACTTGAAATAATGTTTTACCAAAGAGGAACTTAGCTATTGCTGGTGGATAGTTGATAATACTGAGTCAATTTGGATGAGTAATACATTAAGAATTGTTGCTAGGATTGGCTTTGAAAAAAATTTAACTATTGCTTAGGAAACAGTCTGAAGTATTTTAAGGAGGTGCTTTAAAAATAATAAATTTTTCTTACATTGAGAGCATGTTTATGATGCACCAAATCTATTGGGTATAATGAATGTAGTTGAAATAAGATATATTATGGAATTTGGGGGGTTATCTTTTGCCTAAATTACTCGTAGGGCCTTTGACATATGAGGTAGGTCTACTCCTTGCATTTTGCATTATGAAGTGCTTGATCTATAATTTTGTTTTCTTATGATACATGTGTTTGTGTCAGGTTTTCCTAGGACAAACTATGTGGAATGCTACTTATAAAATATATTGTATCATTCAGATCAAATTATTAGACTTTCTAACACTAGCAATGCAAACAATGCTTCTGAGTTCAGATGTCCACAGTTATCTCCTACTTGTTGAGGAAATTCATATCTTACAGCTTCCACTGTGTTTTTGAATTGCATACGCAGTTTCAGGAATGACTTATTCATTTCAAGGAGATTAATGCAAATCTACTTCACCTGTTTAAACTGTGATTCTGGAAGAAACAGTAGTGGATCTGGAGTTTAAAAATCCAGGAAAAAGAATTTATGTATGCATTTACCAAAACCCGTGCCTTTGTGTCTCTTTCTTTGCAGAGTCATCCCCAGTCATTTGTTTTTTAGCACAAGGCTTCATTTGCTTAGAGACATTAGCAGGATCAGTGAAATTACCATTTTTAAAAGCTGTTTCGGGCTTTATTTATATCAGACAAAAGAAAGTTTAAGCTAAATATAGTGAAAAGAGACAGAGTCATTATATCATGATGAAGGGGTCAATACATCAAGAAGACATAGTAATTGTAAGTATTTATGTGCCCAACATTGGAGCACCTAAATATATAAAGTAAAAACTAGCAGAGCTAAAATGAGAAATAACAGTAATACAGTAATAGTTGGGTACTTTAATACCCACCTCTTAACAATAGATAAATCATCAAGAGAATCAATGAGGAAACAGATTTGAATAATACCATATATACACCTAACAGACATATACAGAACATTCTGTTTAACAACAGCACAGTACTTCTCAAACACACACAATATTTTCTAGGATAGACCATATATTAAGCCACTAAACAAATCTTAGTAAATTCAGAAAGATTGAAATAATACCAAGTATCTCCTCTGACCACAATGACATGAAACTAGAAATTGATAATTAGAGGAAAACTGGAAAATTTACGAACACATGGAAATTAAACAACATCTGAATTGAATAACTAGTGGATCAAAGAAGAAATTAAAGTTTCTTGAGATAAACAAAAATGAAAACACAATATACCAGAACCTGTCGGATGCAGCAAAAGTAGTTCTAAGAGGGAAATGTATAGCAATAAACACTAAGAATAAAGAAGGATCCCAAATAAACAACCTAAATCTATACCTTAAGGAACTAGAAAAAGAACTGAGTCCAAAATTAGCAGAAGAAAGGAAATAATAAAGATTAGAGCAGAAATAAATGAAATAGAGAACAAAAATAGAAAAGATTAACCAAACTAAGAGTTGGTTCTTTGTTAATGATAAATAAAATTGATATACCCTTAGCTAGATTAACCAATATATAAAGAAGAATTAAAACCAATCCTTCTCAAACCTGTCCAAAAAAATTGAAGAGAAGGGAATACTCTCAAATTCATTTTATGAAGACAGCATTATCCCAATGCACCAAAACCAGAAAAGGACACTAATAGAAAACAACAGGCCAGTATCCCTGATGAATATACACATTCTCAATAAAATTCTAGCAAATTCAGCAGCACATTAAAAGGACCACTCACTATGATCAAGTGGGATGTATTCCTGGGATGCAAAGATGGTTCAACATACACAAATCAGTGTGATACATCACATTAATAGAATGAAAGAAAAGAATCGTATGATCATCTCAATAGCTGCAGAAAAAGCATTAGACAAAATTCAACATTCATTTATGATAAAAACTCTTAACAAATTTGGCATAGAAGGAACATATCTCAACATAATTAAGGTCATAAGGACAAGCCCATAGCTAACATCATACTCAATGGTGAAAGGTTGAAAGCTTTCCTTCAAAGATCAGAAACAAGACAGAGTGCCCACCCTCATCACTCCTATTCAGAATATTACTAGAAGTTCTAGCTGGAGCAATCAGGCAAGAAAAAAAATAAAAGGTATCAGAATTGAAAGAGAAGGAGTAAAATCATCTCTGTTTGCAGATGTCATGGTTTTATATATAGAAAATCCTGAAGACAACAAAAGTCAGACCTAATCAATGAATTCAGTAAAGTTGAAGGATACAAAAATTAATATACAAAAATTTGTAGTATTTCTATATACTAATAATGAATTTTCTTTTTCTTTCTTTCTTTCTTTTTTTTTTTTTTTTTTTAGCGCCTATAGCACCTGGTCTTCCTAGGTGGTCTCCCACCTAAGTACTAACCAGGCCTGACCCTGCTTAGTTTCCGAGATCAGATGAGATCAGGCATATTCAGGGTGGCATGGCCGTAGTGAATTTTCTGAAAAAGAAAGAAATATATCTCATTTACGATAGCATAAAAAAAATAAAATAGGAATAAATTTAACAAAGGAGGTAAAAGATCTTCACTCTGAAAACTATAAGACATTGATGAATGAATTCAAAGAAAACACAAATAATTTTTCCAAACACTTTCCTGGTTTGGAAAAATTAATATTGTTAAAAAAATCAATACGACCAAAAGGACATGGTTCCATAGTGTAGTGGTTAGCACGTCTGCTTTACACGTAGCAGGTCCTGGGTTCGCACCCCAATGGAGCCACTGTCCATGGTCTACAGCCATGCCACCTTGAACAAGCCTAGTATCTGATCTCAGAAACTAGGCAGGGTTGGGCCTGGTTAGTACTTGGATGAGAGACCACCTAGGAAGACCAGCTGCTGTAGGCATAAATGATAATAAATATTTTTTAAAAATACTACCAAAAGCCATCTACATATTCAGTGTAATTTATATCAAGATTTCAAGGGTATTTTTTTTACAGAAATATAAAAAATACTCCTATGATTTATATGGAACCACGGAAGACCCCGAATAGCTAAAGAAATCTCAAGAAAGAAGGACAAAGCAGGGAGCATTACACTTCCAGATTTCAAGCTATACAATAAAGTTGTGGTCATCAAAACAATATGTTATTGGCATAAAAACAGACGAATAGACCAATGAAACAGAATCAAGAGCCACAAAGTAAACTCATGTATATAGTCATATATAGTCAACTAATATTTGACAAGAGAGCCAAGAATAAGCAGTGGAGAAAAGACAGTTTTCAATAAATGGTACTGAGATAATTGGCTATTCATATGTAAAAGAATGAAACTAAACTGGACCCATACATAGCTTATACCACTCACAAAAATTAACTCAAAATGGATTAAAGACTTAAATGTATGACCTGAAACTGAAATTCTAGAAGAAAACATAGGAATAAGGCTTCTTAACATGGGTCTTGGTAATGATTGGATATGAACCTAAAGCACAAGCAACAACATAAAAAATAAGTGTGATTGCATCAAACTAAAAAGTTTCCGCACGGCAAAAGAAACCATCAATAGAGTGAGAAGATGACCCATAGAATGGGAAAAAATATTTGCAAACTATATATCCGATAAAAGGTTAATATCTAAAAATATATAAAAATCTCATACAACGCAATAACAAAAGAATAAGCCAATTAAAAAATGGGCCAAGGACCTGAATAGGCATTTCTCCAGGAAGATAAATGAAATGCCAACAGGTACATGAAAGATGCTCAACATCTCTAGTCTTTAGGGAAATACAAATTAAAACCACAGTAAGATATTATCTCAGTCCCATTAGAATGGCCATCATCAAAAAGACAAGAGATAACAAATGCTGGTGTGGATGTAGAGAAAGGGAAACCCTTTTGCCCTGTCGTTGAGATGATAAATTGGTGCAGCCATTACGGAAAACAATATGGAGGATCCTCAAAAATTACCAATATAACTACCATGTGATCCAGCAATTCTACTTATGGGAATATGTCCAAAGGAAATGAAAACACTAAATCAAAAAAGTATGTGCACTCCCATATTCATAGCAGTATTATTTGCAGTAGCCAAGACATGGAAACAACCTCAATGTCCATTAGTAGATGAATGGATAAATAAGTTGTGATATATATGTATATGTGTATATATCTATATGCAATAGAGTATTCAGAAATCCTACCTACCACTGTGACAACATGGATGGACCTTAAAGGCATTATGCTAAGTGAAGTAAGTCAGAGAAAGACAAATACTATGTGATCTCACTTATATGTGGAAAGAAACTGATAAAGAGATCAGACTTTTGGTTACCAGAGGTGGACAGGAGGGGCAATTGGAGGAATGTGGTTAAAAGGAACAAACTTCAGGTTTAAAATAAATAAGTAATAGGGGTATAATGTACAACATGATGTCTTTAGCTAATGCTGCTGTGTGATGTGTAGGAGAGTTATTAAGAGAGTAAATTCTAGTGTTCTCATCACAAGGAGAAAATTTTTTTCCTTTTTTCTTTCTTTTCATAATACTTATATGAGAAGATGGATGTTACCTGAACCTAAATCAAACCATCATGCTGTATGCCTTAAACTTATACAGTGATGTTTGTCAGTTATTTCTCAGTAATACTGGGGTTGGAGGTGCAGAGATATAATGTGTTTGTGGCAGGTTTTCCCAGAACAGAGTGATCTGTTTATTTTATGTAGAATGCTATTTATAAAATATATTGCATCACCATTCAGATCAAATTATTAGACTTTCTCACACTAGTACTGCAAGTAATGCTTCTCATTTCAGATATCCGCAATCGTCCCTATTTGTTGAGGAAATTAGGTCTGTGTTCTTTTATGGCTTCCACTGTGTTTTTGAATTGCATATGGAGTTTCAGGAATGATTTATTAATTCCAAGGGAGATTAATGCAAATTAATTTAGCTTGTTTAAACTGTGATTCTGGAAGAAACATTAATGGATCTGGAGTTTGGGACAGAGGTGGGTATAGGGGAAAGAATTTATGTAGTTACTAAAACCCATGCCTTTGTATCTCTGCAGAGCCATCCCCAGCCATTTTTTTTTTTTAGCACAGGGATTCAGTTGCTTAGAGACATTAGCAAGATCAGTGAAATTTCCATTTTAAAAAGCTATTTCAGGCTGCTGTGTGTGAATTTTTCCCTCATTCCTATTTATAAAAATGTATCTGTGGTATCTGTAAAAAAAAAAAAAAAAAGACCTTTTCACCGTATGTATAGATGATAAAGCATACTTAGCATTGAAACTCTCAATTTATCATGCCTTTTTCTTTTCAAAATAGCTCAAGGCAGCATAGAAGAACCCCACATAATTTTTTCAGCTAGTTAAATCTGAGACTAGAGGGTGGTTTAATTATAACATGAAGCTTACTAGAGTCAATAATGTCTTCTCTTAAGTTTGGGCATTATTCAGGTTTATCTTTAAATCTAATTCAGTAATTCTGTTTAAAAAACAAACAAGAAATGATGAGCACATAATAAAAATAGTCTAGGTCAACTTCTTGGTAGGCCTAGTAGTAACTCTTTTTCCAGAGAGTAAATGGGTTTCAAAAGTGGCAGTGGCTTTGACTTTCGCTGGTTAAAAGTGAATGAGTATTCCCAGCCAAGTACTAACCAAACCCGACCCTGCTTAACTTCCAAGATCAGACGAGATTGTGCACATTTGGAAGGAAATTTAACTTTGGATGGTGAACACACAATGTAGTATACATGTAACGTATTATTGAATTGTATACTTGAAACCTGTGTAATTATATTAACCAGTGTCACTCCAAGAAATTTAATTTAGAAAAAGGGGGGAAAAAAATGAATGAGTACTGACTCCCTGATTACATGTTCTAGTAGAAATTCTTCATATAATTGTCACCCTAAAAGAAAAAAAATGTTTGTTTGTTTTTTTTTTGGGGGTGACAAAACTTGGAGTCCAACTTGAGACCATGATTCTGATAAGGTGAAAGGAACAGGGCTTGACACTTAGTAAGTACTTAGGAAATATTTAATGAAGGAATAAATTCCCCCATTCCATCCACCCAAGTAAACAAGATTCTTGCCAGCTTTCATAGGAAGGGAAGGAAATGGTAAAAATAATTCAGAAAATAGAGTCAGGTTAGAATTGGTATTGTATTCAACGCTACGTATTGTACTTTTTAAAGCACTCCATAATAAAATATCCTGTACTATAACAGACTTGAATAATCATATTAAAATTTCACATAAAATTATTCTCTTCAAGAACATTATTTAAATATTGTGTTGGTGCATTATTGTGAATTATTCGGTAAATTTATTGTTGGAATGTAGAATATTATGGAGCAAAGGTATATTATGTTATTAATAAGATTTTATTTTTTTTAATGTGACATAAATTTTACATTTACTAGTTAAAAAATAAAGATAGGGAAAAAAGCTCTGATCTCAAGATATTCTTTAATTGCATCTCCTTTCAATGTAGTTTTACCCTTAGTCTGCTCTTTTATTTTTATTCATCTTTCCTCTTCTGGCTTTTTCTTGCCCTTTGACTTTGGCAGTAATATAATGCTACCTTTGTACTTTTATATTCTGCTGGGAGGAATAGTAGTCGATTGTTCTGTTGTTGGCTTCTCTTCGCCCCGCCCCCTCTAGTAAACATGGCTCTTGCTTGGGACCTACTGGGGAAATTTTGAAAGTTAAGTGAAAATATTGCTAGCTAATAAACTTCTCTGAGCTTTAGCTCTTTTTCCTTGAGTTCATGTTTTTGACCATTAAGTCTTTTCCAAATCATGCTTAACCACATCTCTTAATTTATATGCCTCCTTCCTTAGTGGACTGGGTGAAGGTTATACAAGGAGAGCCAGCCAACTGTGGACAGTGTAGATTTATAATTAAGACATTTTCTTGTGTATTTATTTCTGCCTTTCCTCCTGATAGTTTTAGAATAATGAGAAAATAATTCCCAGAAAGGATATTCTAAGTTACGGTAAGAGAATTCTGAGAAAGAGCTAAATATTATGATTCTAAATAAATATCATTTTTTCCAGTAAATCCACTTCTTTAAACAGAAGTAGTTTACACAGATTTTTAAGACTATGATAGTTATAGACTATAATTGAAAAAAATATATAAAATTGCATTTTTATGATATATCTGGTCATTAGTGCTTTTGTATATAAAGTGTGAACCAAAGCTCCATGAGAAAAGAACTGTGTCTTCATATTTTACCGCCTTCTCCCAATGCCTAGAATGATATCTAGCATGTAGGTGCACAGTAACTACTTGGATGGATGGATGGATGGACGGATAGATGAACAAAGGTCAAACTAACTTTAAGCCTAAGTTATTATGGGTTATGGTGTTGGATGCACAGAATTCCTAGAATAAAATGTCATGTATAGTGGATTAAAGAATTCTAATTTGGTTTTTAAAATATTTTTAAAATGTCGTTCCTAGTCTATTTCAATCAGGAGTCTTAATTTTAAAAGGACTCTTTGGGCTAGAAGGAGCTCTGTAGATGAAACCAATATGTCTCCATGGGTTTTTTGGTGTTGTTTTTTCCAGATTTTATTATTTTTAGAGACATTCTGTTATAAATTGTCAAATATGTGAAAAAAATTTAAGCAGTCTTATAATTTTATTCTATAATTTTCTCTGCAGTTTCTTCACCTTAATATTGATTAATGCTTACTTCTAGTTGAGCTGATAACAACATTCTTCTCCCAAATGTTGCAGAGCTTTTAACCTCTTCTGATTAAAACTTTTTCAGGAAGTAGCCTGCAAACAGAAAAATATGTGAACATTTAAGAGTAATCGTTCTTAGAGATTTTTAATTCTGACTCTCTAAAGTGAATTTTTCTATTATGTTTAATTATTTAATGTTTATTTTTAAATCAGTAGAATCTAAATTTATTTTTAAATCAGTAGAATCTAATTTTCAATGCCAGCTATTAAAAAAAACTAAGTCAATTGAAGGACACACAGAGAAGTATTTATATATCAAGAAAAAATTCATGTAGACACATAGAAGTATTTTCATAGTGTGATCTGCTTATAATCAAGATCTTATATAAAATTTATCAAAAGGTAGGAATTAACCGAAATGTAAATATTAAATATCCTCAAATCCACTTGGGGAGAGCTTTTCTGTAATTTATAGCCAGAAATAGTAGATATGATTGTCTCAACATTTCTTGCTGTATATTTAGTGTTTTGGCTTAAAAAATATATATATATTAAAAATTAAAATCCGGAAATAAAATTCATCCCTCAAAATCTAGTTGATTTCTAATTTTTTGTTGATTCCATTTGTGTTACATTTGATCGTGTAATTTTATGTACAAGCCAACATTGTTTTTGTTGCTGTATGTAGTTGGTGCTGTGACTTGTTTGTGCTCATCTCTGTTCTGTAGGCAACTTGCCACTCCCTACTGAATAAAGCTACAGTAAAAGAAAAAAAGGAAAACAAAAAATCAGTAAGTTTGGAGAACTTTTTATTAGCTGTTTCTTTCAAAGCAAAACAAAAATCTTTTGCTGTTTGTTTAAGAACATCTTCACTTCAGCCTATTTGACCTTCACTGTAAAATCATTCTACTAATTCTGGCACAAAATAGCTTTCATTTCAATTAACCCTGGAATTAAGTTACATTGAAACATTCTCTGTGTTCCTTTGGTTTGATTTATTCCAAAGGCATTTTGGGGGCATTTGTTGCATTGGATATTCCTGGTCTAATTTATTATTGTTATTTTTTAAATTATAAATGAATGCAAAAGAAACTTAATTTCAAGGCCTGAGGAAATGCTGACTCTCTTCATTCTTGCTTCTTGTTTGTAGGTAATGTGAGTTGTTTCTTTCTAGAGGTGAAAGTTTTTCTTGTTAGAAGTATATGAGGGAAAGAATCACTTTCTAAATTTACCTAAAAGTTGCTAAATTGTATTTTTTACTCCTTATATTTTTATCTAGACCATCCCAACCAGAACTTAGATGTTTCTGCTTATTATAAAAATCCTAATGGTAAAACCACTTTAACTTAGAGAAAATCAATATTGAACTATTGAGACTGAGAACATACTACTTTTGAAATAAAGGAAAACTCAGCGAGTCCATATTTGTAGAGAAAGGCCTCATTTTACAAACATGAAATGAATATACCCTCTGCTTCAATGAACTTGCCTTAATATAAAAAAAGAAAATTATAATTGGTAGTCAAGATGATTTTCTTCCCATAAGTGGAATTTGTCTAAAATATCATATGTATCCATTTTACATTTGCAGTTATCAGTATGACTTATCCTTATCAGGCTGAGTACTATCTTTGTTTATATAATCTAAATGATTTTGGAGAAAGATGTAGGAGTCATATAGGTAGTTTACTTAAAAAAGGTGTAATACAGCATATAGTATACATTTGGTTTCATCTTTTATTCCTTGTCTGAGCTTTACATAGAATAAATTTGTTTTAAATTCAGAACTAAATTAAAATTTAGAGACATACATATCCATTCAAGATTTACCTTTTTTGTTAAGCAAATTTGATCAATTGGATTGGATGCTCATCTTGCTTAATAAAAACCTTTCTAATGCTTCAGCCTTCTAATTCTCAGCATACGTGGGTTTAACATAATATACACCATCAAATTAATTAACTTACTGTTTCTAACACTCTTGTTCAGTGTTTTACTAATGCCATTGTATAGTATATCACATAAATTAAAATTCAGGCTTTCTGTGTTTCTCTAAAGCATGTTTTCTAGCCTTCCTAACATTGCTTTATTAACTAAGATTTTGTCCAAAATTGTGCCTTGAAATGTTTTTCTACTAGTGTTATTTTCAGATTTTTTTTAAAGTTTCTGGGTATCACTGAGTTTTGGAATGTATTTCTCAGCACAGGTGATATGAGGTCCTCATGGAAACAAAGGGAATCTAATTGGTAATTTGAGGTATTTTAGAACATGTTTCAAAGTATGAAGACAGTATAACCATTATAAATTTAAAATGTCGGTTTATGGAGCCATTGGCTTAACAATCTACTGATTTTTTTCTTTTAAAATTAAGCTAACTTTCTTTTAGAGTATGTATGTATCATGGATTGGAATATAAAACATGTAGAGAAAGTTCTGGTTTCTGGTATATAGCTGTGTAATCATATTATAGATAATTCTGTTTATTATACTCATATATAGTGTATAATTAAATCTCCTTTGAGAAGTTAATTGTCTACCTAACTCAGGTGATTGAGCATGTGTGGATAGTGATCCTCTTGCTGATGTACAGTTTATGACTGCATTTATTTGTAACATGTTTACTAAGAGGAGTAAAAGGAACACTTGATTGGGTAACTGGTTTTAGCATACAGACTGGCCCAACTTTGACTTTTATACAGAATGTCTTTTGGATCCAAATTGGATTTTTACAGATTTAAAAAAAAACAAAACACTGGAGTGTGTTTATATTATGAAATAAAATTCCATTGGTATCAATTAGGGTGAAATGAAAAGTATTTATTGATATTGATTACATTTTGTCAGGTTTTAGTTCTGAAATATAGTGATATTATCATCAGTGAGATACATAATTAGATGATACATGAAACAATGTGTGTTCTCAAGGTGTGGATACTGTGAGTTTTGATAAGAATTATTTTTGAAGATGTGGAAGATAGTGAAGTTGTACTTTTCATAAGTTTTTTAGTATTCTTTTGGGAAATAATTCACTCAGATTTTCATTAAATTATGAGACTGAGTAGTAGTAAGCATAAATCAGGTATAAATGTGAGTCATACTTTTAAAACTTTTTTGTCCTAAAGAAAACCAGTGAATAGCTATTTTCAAAATTATTTTAAAAAGCTCTTCATATGCATATAAGTTATTGATTTTTATAACACACTTTTATAGCAAGTTAGTATTTTATAAATTAACTGGTTTTTTGGAAACCCAACTCTGGCTTTTAGCTTTTTTAAAAAACCATTTCAGCATTTTAATGGATTAAAACGAATATATGCTAATTTTTTAAAACAACATATTTAAAGTTAAATATAAAGCTGTTTTTAATCTGCTTCCTTCTTGCTAATTCTTTAAAGGCTTTAAATTTTTGTGGATTTGTTGATATGACTCTTCTGTTTTAAGATTAAAATTTGGGAGTTCTAAAAAGAACCACTCAGTAGCAGTGGTGGTCTATGAACATTATGAACCTGTATAAAGAATTTTTTGTGTGTGTATGTATATGTTCATTTTTATGTTCTTACTCTCGCAGACATTGTGCTAGAGTAGTAAAAGCACTTGCAGTTTCTTCTTTCCTCTATTTCTAAAACTATATTTCAGCTAAAAATAACTCTAAAACATTATTTAGGTTTTAGAGCCATTCTACTAAGGCTGCTATATATAGCTGCTTTCACCAGTTTCCTCTTATTTAAGTGTGAAGTTGTTCTTCATGCAAGGGCACTCAAAGGGCTAATAATAACACAGAGGAAGCTTTCGAGCTACATAGCTTAAATGAAGGTGAGAATATTTAGTTATAACTCCTTCGTTATCGCCTCTTATAAATTTTTTCTTTGACTTAAAAAAATTATTCTCTAAAGTCTTATTTTTACTAATTCCCTGTCAGATATAATAGAAAAGTATTTTGAGATTTTAGGCTCTGAATAAGAACACACACATTTAAAATGTACACTACATGAAGGGAATAGAATGAAATGAAATCATCCTTATTCTTTCCAGAATTAATCTGGATTCAGTGAGCTATGTGAACTCATGACAAGTATTACTTTATTGAGGCATTGTGAAGACAACTAGAGTTATGTGATTTCTGCACATAAATTGTGTTTTCTCATTTTCCCAGTATCCTTTGAAGTGCAGGTTTATCCCTGGAAACTCAGAATACTGAGTGGAGTGCTGTGGCTTTGCCGTTAGAGTTACCACTGCTTTAAGCAGCAGTTAGCCACCCTAAGCAAGAAAAGTTACAGGGATTAAAATATTACAAAAATGTTCCTTAAAAATAAATATGTATGTTACCTAAAAATGTAAATTTCATAGTATCGTTTTCATAAATTAACTTAAAACAGGAGGCACTTGGGAAGAGATAAGAGCTTGAGCCAGTTTCATAACACTTTCTCCAATCCAATCTATTACTTTACCTGCAAAATAGAATGTTTTATAAAGAGAAAAAGAGAAAATAAAACCATTTTAAACATTAGGCTCACATTGTTTTTCATTGTGGGCAACCATTTCTTGCATTTTTAACTTTTTTATATATATAATTTGACAGAATTATAAATTGAGATACATAAAGGGGTTTCCTCTTCTGCTGGTGGGATCCTTTTTTTCTTTTAGGTCCCAAGAATTCCATTTCTTCCATGGTTTAAATAATAGGTAGATCTTTGTATTATAAAGCGTTCTGATGAAGAAAAGGAACTGTCAGTAACGTTACTTGTAAGTAAGTTTTTTCTCTCGATAGGAATCTAAGAAAACTAAGTTTTGTTTTGTATATGGCAACCATTTTGCTCAAGAAATTCAGTTGTACCTGATACCCAACAAAACGTAAGTATGTACTATTAGGTATTAGATTGTTTAAGAAGCGTGCTTCTTGGTCTTATGATGTCTGTTAAACTTAGTAAAATATGATAATCTTTGTGTGAAAACTTGGTCTGTTTTTGTTACTCATCAAACATGCGGTATAAAATAATGATACAATTAAGATCTTTTTTCAGGTCTACACAACTCATCTGTGAGATTTTTCTTTTTTTTCTTTTTTCTTTGTTTTTAGATACCTTCATTATGTTTTAAAATAGTGGAGGTCAAGAATTGAGGATAAACTTTATTTACTGATTTTTTGGGAGTAGGAAAAAATAGTAATGTGTTGTTCATGAAGATTAGTCTTTGATTCAGAGTTTTTATGCAAAGTTTAACCATCAAGCTCTTTTCTTCCTATTTCCTTGTTTTAATTAAAACCGTAAATTCAGTTCTCAACTCCTTGTTTTTTAGGTAGTTAGCCAACGTTTCCCTCAGAACAGCATCGGTGCAGTAGGAAGTGCCATGTTCCTCAGATTTATCAATCCTGCCATTGTCTCACCATATGAAGCAGGGATTTTAGATAAAAAGCCACCACCTAGAATCGAAAGGGGCTTGAAGTTAATGTCAAAGGTGAAGAGTTATTTTGATAATCTGTTTTAAATTCTTTTAACTAAATCTTCAGTTTTTCATATTCATTGTCCTTTCTCTTAAATTTATTTTTAATATGCCTTATAGTTTTCACTTGGATGCTTTTGTTTTATTTTTATTTGTATTACAAAGGAATTCATTGGACTTCTAACCGATGGGTCTTATTATCCTGAGAAAATATTAGCAAATGTCTTCTGAAAATAATTTTCTGTGTAATCATTTGGAAATTCTGAAATGAAAACCAAAATTGATGCTGTACGATTTTTTTGTTAAAAAGACATTTAAATTTTTCAGTATGTGGACATGGTTCCATAGTGTAGTGGTTAGCACGTCTGCTTTACACACTGAAGGTTCTGGGTTCACACCCCAGTGGAGCCACGGTCCATGGTCTACTGCCATGCCACCCTGAACAAGCTTGACGTCCAATCTCGGAAGCTAAGCAGGATCAGGCCTGGTTAGTACTTGGATGGGAGACCACCTAGGAAGACCAGGTGCTGTAAGCATAAATAACAAAATAAAAAAATTTCAATATGTATTTTTATATGTGAAAATATGTGTATATATAATAATTACATTTATATTTGGATAGGAATAGAAACAGTATCTAGTATTTTATAGAATGAGGAATAATTGATGTTAACCACCAGTAGAAATTATATTGATGAGAAAATTTGTTTTTTAAAGAACATACAAATGTGTTGATTTCATACAGTAAATAATTTGATTCTTTATAACTTGTTATATTGTTTAGATACTTCAGAGTATAGCCAATCATGTTCTCTTCACAAAAGAAGAGCATATGCGACCTTTTAATGATTTTGTGAAAAGCAACTTTGATGCAGCACGGAGGTAAGCAGCCTGCCACTTAGTTGATTGCTCTGTTTGAATCAAATATTTTTAATTTCACTTAAGTTCATATACTTAGTATACATGAAGCTCCTGTGTAGGTGTTTTCTTTTCCCTCTCTAGGTCAAGAACATAATTAATCTTATTTTATTTTACTGTAAAAGACAGTGATGAAGTAAATCCTTACTTGTTTTTTGGTAGTGATTACCTTATTTGCAAACCAGGTGAGTTTTTTGACATATTGCTAAAATAAAGGATTTGAGGTTGCTAAAATATGGAGGAGAAGAAGGAAATGGTTCGTTTAGTACAAACTGAAGTCAAAATGGTACAGATAATGCATAATAACATATAATCACAATTTTTTATATTAGAATATTTTTGATACTTCACTCGGCAGTATATCTACTAAAATGTTACTCTTTAAACCAAATAATGCAGATGCTTAAGATTTTGCACGAGTAACTTGAACTTTTATGATTTTGGAAAACTTGAGGTCTGTTAGGTTTCCATAACTAACTAGTTGCTTTTTATTTATTTCTCTGAGTGTTTATTTGTAAACTGGGGATTATACAGTATTTTCCTGAGTTGATTTTAGAGAAGTGAAAGATAATTTATAAAATTGCTTTATAAATGTAAATTAATGTCTAGAATTCTACTTTTCATGCAATGTGAATCTATTGGATCTGACTCATAGTCAAGCTAACTTGAACAACTCTCTTCTCCAGTTTTTCATTATGATTTATGTTAATTTCTTTGAACCTGGAGTTTAAAAGGTGTAAGCCATATTGCACTGCAAGCCATATTGGAAAGAAAGTGAATGTTAGCACAGGAGTCATATTCTAGCAGATTGATTGACTATCCCTAGAAAGTTAAGAGAACAAAGGTTCTGATCGTGGCTCTGACCTAACAGGTGATATAACTTTTGTCTTGTCTGGGCCTCATTTCCTTATCTGTAAAGAACAGCCTTCTCTCCAGAGCCTCATTCATCTAAATTTCGTTGTCTGGCTTCAGAGCCTACTCTGAAGCTGAAGCCAGGTATTAGAAATGGAAGACCAACTTTGTCCTTGACTCTTCTTGTTTCATTTAATGACAGTCACATGTGTGAATAAGTCCTGCATATTTGTAATCTGTTATTTCACAAAGTTACTTTATATAAATGTAATTCAAACATGTATATGAGTGTATCTGGTTTTTAAAATTCTAATGATTTTGCATTTTTTTAAGATTTTTCCTTGACATAGCATCTGATTGTCCTACAAGTGATGCAGTAAATCATAGTCTTTCCTTCATCAGTGATGGCAATGTGCTTGCTTTACATCGTCTACTCTGGAACAATCAAGAGAAAATTGGCCAGTATCTTTCTAGCAACAGGTAAGAGTACCCAGTCATGGGCATATTGAAAACTATCAGTTTAAATTTATATTAAGTAAATTATTGGTTATGAATAATGCCTTTTACTTTACACCTTCTTAGAATTATAATTATGGTTTGGAAAAATAAATGCAGAAATGTAGACTCTTTTTAAACATATATAGGCAAAAGGTTAAGTCATATTAAATGATGAATAAGTCTAGGTGCTACTTTTTTTTTAAATATTAAGCTAAGAAATCACAAATCAGCCCTTTGGCTTTTTTTGGTCTTTGAGGATTGTTTCATTAGCTGTTTTTAGTTGGTCTTTTGTAGCCCAAATCATCTACTGTCTTTTCTAGTTATGTATATTTGTAAAGGGCCCAAATTCCTGGGTATGAGGAGTTCTCTTACAAAGATAAAGTGAGTCCAGATTATTTTCAAATGCCAATAAAAATGGTTTGCTCATTCATGGGAAAGGTGGAAGACTATAAAACTAAGGCTAACTAATAACTAATTAGATGGGAGTTTTAGAGAGAGAGCATTTTAATCTTTTATGAATTGTTAGTGGATTGAAGTAAACCTCGGCATGACTGATGTGTCTTAAAGTAGAAGGATGAAGATGCTTTATCTATGTGACACTAAAATAAACTGTAATTTTAAAATGTATTCACTTCTGTTATATAATTTACATACATATTCATGTCGATTAACGCTAGAGAGTTTTTTTGGGGGTGGTTAAAAAATACACACATTTTAAACTCAAAAAATATAGACTGCAATATAACACAGATCCACCTAGCTTTAACTTTATTTATTTTACTATATTACTTCAGATCTCTACAACATTTTATTTCTTGGGGAAAAAAGATATTTTCTCTATGTAACTGAAAAAATAAGGAAATTATAAGTATACATAACATAGTTTTGTGTGTTTCAAAATTTCACAGAAGTGACATATTGAGTGTAGTCTCCTTAAACGATATCTGTTTTTATTTAACTTATGTTAGCATTTCATCGAATGACTATCACAATTTATTTTTGCATTTCCTAATTGATGGATACTTAGGATTGTTTCCTGTTTTTCACTATTTTAGTAGTGATGTAATAAATATTCTTCATACTATCTCCTTGCATATTACCTAAGGGTGTAATTGCCGAGTTCTGTAATTGCAGCCTCAACTTTACTAGATACTGACACATTGCTTTTCAAAGTATACACACTAATTTGCACTTCGACCAGCACTATGTGAGAGTACCTCTTTATCCACATCTGCACCAAAATTGGCCTTAGCAAACCATGATTTTTGCCAACTTGATGTTTGTGAAATAGTATCTTGTTATTCATATATAGTTTTGAATATTTGTTATTGAAAATCTATATTTACCCTGGTTAAGCAGAAGTATGATATCAGAGACAGTATGTCCAACTCCTAAATAATAGTTTCTCAGAATAGATTCTTTTCATCATGAGAAAAAGTGGATCAGAAGGTTAGTTTTACTTATTGCCTTTTTAATGGTAATGGATTAAGAATATTAGGGGGGGAAAAAAGATTTTTTTATGTAAATTTTGTAGTTTGGGGGGTGGTCATATTTTAAGAGATGTCGCAGTGATACTTTGTAACCCCTAAGATCTATTTGTGCTATTCACAAGTCAATAGGAACCCCTAGCTGACAATAAAAAGAAATCCAGCAAATGACAATCTAAAGAAATGTATACTGCTAAATGTGAACTGCTACTTTTTTCTAAGTAGTTTGCTATATCTAGGGATCACAAAGCTGTTGGAAGACGACCTTTTGATAAGATGGCAACACTTCTTGCATACCTGGGTCCTCCAGAGCACAAACCTGTGGCAGATACACACTGGTCCAGCCTTAACCTTACCAGTTCAAAGTTTGAAGAATTTATGACTAGGTAAAGTACCGCCCTGATTGCTTTCTTTTTGGTTGAGGTGCAAGGTTTACTGCTGGGCCATTTGTTAGATATGCTTGTATTTTTGATAGGATTATCAAGAAAGATGTATCTAATAGCCAAATTGCCATGTTTTGGGATTTAGCTTTTCTCTTACCTTATATATTATTGAAATATGGTTTGTTTCATAGTTGATTTTCTTTAAAAAAAAAAACTAATAGTATCTTATTGTGTAATATTTTGTAACATTGCTCTGAGGTGCTTTTTCATTAATACTTATCAGCGAGAGTGGATAAGATTATTGTCATATTATAAAGAAATGTAACTCAAAATGAATAACTAATAACTAATTAGATGTGCCCAAGAGTCCACATCTAATTCATAAGTCCTTTGATTTTAAGTGCCTAACTCCTTATACCACACTATAACATTTTTCAGAACCCTCCTAAAAGTAAATGGTATTTAGAAAATGTAGTATATTTCAATATTCTATAAAAATCCTGTGGACATTTGTTTTGAATCTCATTTGGAGGGATTTAGTTTCAGAGCTAAAAAACCCTTGTTAGACATTCACCTCTATGATGTTACAGTGAGGGTAGTGCTGAATCCTTTAGTCTTTAAGGTACCTTTTATAGTATTTTACACTTAGTAAATGCTTCATAGTGACTATGGATTAAGAGTTTTGTTCATAATATGTGCCAGAGGCAGAAAGAAAATACCAGAATCTGACATTCAAAAGTTAATTTACATTAAAGATTTACATATAACATGCTTTTGCATTGTGCCTGTTATTAATTGTAGTTCCCCCTTATTTGCGGTTTTGCTTTCCACAGTTTTAGTTAAACCACAGTCAAAAGTGGTTTGAAAATAGTAAATAAAAATTGCAGAAATAAACAATTCATAAATTTTAAATTGTGCATTGTTCTGAGTAGCATAATTAAATTTCGTGCCATCCTGCCCAGGACATAAAATCATTTCTTTGTATATACTACCTGATGGTTAGTTACTTAGTAGCCTTCTCAGTTATCAGATTGATCATTGTGGTATTGCAGTGCTTGTATTCAAGTAATCCTTATTTTACTTAATAATGAACACAAATCCATTTATATAATTTTTATTATAGTATGTTGTTATAATTGCTCTATTTTATTAGTAGTAATTGTTCTTAATCTCTTAGTGTACCTGATTTATAAATTAAACTTTATCATAGGTATTTATGTATAGGAAAAAAACAATGTATTTAGGGTTCGGTACTGTTCGTGGTTTCAGGCATCCACTGGGAGTCATGGAATGTATCCCTTGCAGATGAGGGGGAACTACTGTAGGTCACTTTTCTACAAATGATTCCAATTCTTTGATATTATTTTAAAAGATATGAATATAAAACAATCCCTTTTACAGCTTAATTTTTATCTTTAGCACTATTACATTTTTCTCATTGTTTATTCCTGTGCAATTGAATTTTCCATACAACATTTTCATATTACATAAATGAAAATTATATAGTACAAGAATGTAAAACCATTTTTTATTCAACATTATTGAGGATGTCCTAGCCATTTTTTAATTTTTCTAAGAAAACTTCTTTATTATTCCTTTTATCTAAGACCTTACCTTTCCTTACAAAACAATCTTCTGTGCTTTTGAAAACTAGATGATCTAATAATGTGTAAGATACTTTGAACAGTATCTGGTATATATATAAAATGTTTGATAGATGTTAGGTATTATTTTTGCTCTCTTCCAAGTTCCCACTAATGCTCTTTAAGTCCTACTTTTCTTTTTAAAAAAGTGAAAGTAGCTTTATAATTTTCTGAACTATAAAAATTAAAATGTTAAATTATTCAAAACATAGCTGTCTAAAGAAGAAAGTAAAATATTCTCAGTTATTCTACTTCTTAGATATATTTCAGTTAACATTTGGTAGATACTCTTCCAGTAATTTATCTATATTCATATGTACCTATTTCCCTTATCAAATTATATCTAGGTTGTTTCCATTAATATAATGCAAATGCCGACCTGGTACCAGCAACTGAGATAATACAACTTCTCTTCTCCCCTATGTCCCCAGACACGAGACATGTAGAAATACTGGGTAAAAGAAAATATATTTTAAAAATAAAATACTTTTAAAATACATAGCTGGAAGATAATTTCTGAGCAAATTAACTAGCATACAGTAAATATAGAGAGATAAAGAAATGGAAAATATGAAATAGATTAACATGCAGATGATTGAAAAGGTCTAGCATGTCTAGTAGGTGTTTTAGAAATACAGCTTAGAATTGTGAAGAGGTAATATTTGAAGAGACGGCAGATGAGAATTTTTCAGGGTTGATGAATAACAAATCTTCAGGTTAAAGATGCACACAAAGTGTTGAGTAGAATATATAAAAATTAAACCATACTTTTTTAGAAATATATTTAAATACATATGGGAATTTAATAGATGATAAAAGTGGTATTCAGAATCAGGGAGATTAGGATAGACTTTTAATAAATGGTGCTCGCACAACTGAATAACCATCTGGAAAAGATGCTTATAAGCATTCATGAGAATAAACTCCATGAAGTAGAAAATATGGGCAAAGGAAAGTCTTTCTTACTCATTTAAAATCAATAAACCACAAAACAAAAAGTTGTTAAACTGAACTCTTAAAAAATAAAGACTTAAAAAACTTCTGTCTAGGAAAAAAATACTGTGATTAAAAACAATTCTGTGATTAATATCCCTCTCCAGTAGTTTTCTTAGGATCATCCTAAGAACCACACTGTGCAGTTCAGAGTAACACCTTGAAATTTTTGGTCATGTTGCCAAATTGTCCTTCAGGAAGCACGTTGGTTTTTTCTTTCAGGCATCAAGTACATGAAAAAGAAGAGTTCAAGGCTTTGAAAACGTTAAGTATTTTCTACCAAGCTGGGACTTCCAAAGCTGGGAATCCTATATTTTATTATGTTGCACGGAGGTAAGATATACTATGTTTTAGTTTCTCTTAACAGAATTTTAAAAATAATAGCAAATATAGAGAGACAGCAAGTTTGATTTTTCCCATTTGACTTTACCGAAATTAAAAACAAGTTTACCTGGGAGAATATAGCTGGGTAAAGAGCCCTTCTGTCCCAAAATGATGCTCATTATATTAGAAATTGCTTTTCATACTACTTATTTCATATTGACTTCTATTTCCTACATCATATTTTTAATACTGTCTACAGTGGATTAATTAGCAAGACTAAAAATTCACAAAGAATCTTTTGTTTTTAGGTGTATTCTGATTAAATAATATCCACGACATGATAATCAGGAACTTGTTTTTAAAGTAGAAACAAAACTGTAAGAGTCTCTTTCTGAGAACTTTTAGTAATATTCTGTATAAGACAGCATGAGGTTTATTTAACGAATAATTCAGAGAAGCTGTGGGAAATTTCTATAAAGATGGCGTAGGCGACAGCCTAGAAAATTGATTTTGTGTGTCGATGCTGTCTTTGATTAAGGCTAGTTCTTGGAAAGCCTTTTTGTAAATGCTGTGAGCTCTTCCTTAACAATAGGTATGATGTTTGCATTGCTTTCCCTGCTGCTGTTTTTCTTTCTTGTCTCATTCTGCCGGCCTTTTGAGAACTCATTTGTGACATTTGGTCAGTGATACTTCTTCCCATTTATTGTGCCATAAACTCATGGCAATTGAACCTTAGAGACAATGTGATGTAGTAGACCACAGGCTTTGGAATCTCAAGGACTGTTTAGTCTTAGTTCTGCTATTCACTAGCTGTAGGAATTAATCTTTATTTTTTTTTTTAAATTAAATCTATTGGGATGAAATTGGTTAACAAAATCATGTAGGTTTCAAGTATACAGTTCAATAATGTATCATATATGTATTGTGTATTCATCACCCAAGGTTAAATTTCCTTCTGTCACCATATATTTGACCCCTCTTCCCCTATCCACCTTCCTGCTCCTGGAATTAATCTTTCTGAGTTTCTGACTTTAACATAAATTGAGGAATTATATCAGTAGGCTTAATGACCGTGGGTGGCAAAGACTTGCCAGTGTATAAGAATGGAGATTGAGAAATAGAAGAAGTGAAGAAAGGAAGGTAGAAGGCGGGAAATTCTTTTAATCAGATGATCCAGATAGCATTAAGACCAAGAATTCCTAAGAACTGGGGTATACAGTATCAAGAAAGTATAGAATTTTGTGTTTATTCTTAGTCCTCTGCTTTAACAACTCTGAGTACACAGACATCTCTTCACCTTCCTATTGAAGTCTTCTCTCCAACTTTGATCTCAGTTGCTATTTCTAAATTGCCTAAGATTTTAATTTTTTTTGCAATTGAAATGAACCATGATTGTATTGCAACCCTAACCTTTAATACAAACAGTGTATTTCAACTTTCCCTATTTTGTTTGAGTAATTAAAAGTGAAACAGTGGTGAGAGAGAGATGTGTGTCCTCCTCCCCCTTTAAATTCTTGTTAGTTTATAACTAGCAAAGATTTCTGGAAAACCTCAAAGTAGGGTGGTTCTTTTTTTCAGGACCAGAACCTGTAAGATTATTTTCCTTATCTGCAGTGATCTAGAAAAGGCCAGGGGAAAGTAGAATGGGCTTGATGCAGTTACCTTCTGTGGGATTAAATCACCACAATTTCCAGGAAACCTATATAATAGGGTGACTTCAGAGTGCTGAGGATTCCCAGCTTTACTGCTTATTAGCTGCATAATCTTAGACAAGTTAATTTTTCTGAATCTTTCTTGTTAAAAAAAAAGAGAGAGAGAGAGAGAGATGCTTTTAAAAACCATGTTGACCTGCCTCTCCCATGAAGAATTTCGTGACCTGCAAAATTCTGTACAGAGTATCTTTGAGAGTTTTTGTTTTTCAATATGACTGCCAATTTCAGATTTTTAATCCTTTCAGTTTCTTACTTAGACTAACTAGAGCTCTTCCTGGCCTCCATTTTCACCTGCTATGGAGCCTTAGCTCCAGAACAGATGAGCACACAGTAGCACAGAGCAGAGAGAGGCCTTGTCTCTCTACTGTACAAGTCCAGAAGAATATAGTGAGGACCTTGTCTCTATACAGCTGACTTTGTCAAAGAGCACTTGGGTTTGACTTCTTTTGATATCTTGTTTCTGTGCCTTAAACTACCATGAATTAGTTAAAGTCTTTTGAGCTGTGGATTCCAATCTCGTTACAGATAGTCCACAGACATTTCAAACTTAAAATGTCCAAAACATAATTCAGTGTATATTCATATCAACTTCACACAATAATTTTTCTCAGTAGCACTGCCATCCTTCCCATTCTAGAAACCCAAATCATAAAATTCTTTCTTCTTTCATCTTCCTCATTATCAGTTACCAAGTTTTAATTTAAGCAGTGAGATCTTGACAAGTTGTTTTAGTTAGCCTTTTATTTCAAAGATGTCACTCTTATTTTCTCAAGTGGCAAGTTGTTTTAGTTAGCCTTTTATTGCAAAGAAGTCATTCTTATTTTCTCAAGAAGGTAGGCCTCAGGAAACACATGAATTAAAGCAGATCCTGCCGTTGTGGCCAGAGCTAGCTGGCTGTCAGTTCTAGAACTGATTTATGCTCTTTGACTCTCTCTTGGCTTTATGTTCAACTCTACATCATGATTTTCTTCTTTTTGTATCCTTTCCGCTTTAGCCCCAGCTAGTAATTCTTCATTACTTCAGTATTACACACTTCAAATTCCAGAAAGAGTATATGGTTCAGCTTACAAATATCTCCATTTGGCAAAACCTTTAATGCTGGGTGCTGGCCAACCAGTAGATTTCTGGCTGCCTCTTAAGTGAAGCATATGCTCTTAGCCTAGCAGTCTTATAATTCAAAATGACCACCTAGTACTATTCCTTCATCAGGGGCTGTCCTTAGGTGTGTGTTTTAATTTTGTTTATCTTTTTAATTGGATTTTAATGGTTTAATATTACTTTTAGGTACCTTGTAAATGTCTTTTGAAATCATTTTTCCCACTGCCATCACTGAGACTCTCGTATTAGCTCTTATCTATACTAATGCAGCATTATACTCATACTCCCTAATCCCCAGATAACTACTTCCAGGTCATCTTGACATTGCTTCTGGAGGCAGTTTCCAGTACAAATCTAATCTTGTCTCTGAATGTGTTAAATAGAACCATTGACTTGCCATATAAAGTCCAGGTTCTGTAATCAGGCATGCAAGTGGCTCCATAGTTTTGAGTTTTGAATCTTTTCCTGCTATTCCCTGCCACATACTTATGTTCATGTAGTCGTTAAAATACCATAAATACAAGAGCAGTGGTTACAGCATTGTTTATAGTGACTAAAGAAAAAAGAAAACGATGTAACTTCATTTCAAAAGGAGAATTCTTGATAAATGATTATAAGTCTATATTATGAAGTTATATGCTGTGTGTTAAATTTTATTTTGCTTGTTACACATTATAAAAATAAAATTCAAACTTGTGTAAATCAAAAGGAATATCAGTTGGCACATGTACCTAAGAAAATGAGTTGGACAGGCTTCTTGCACGACTACATGCAGAACTTTGAACAGTGTCATCAGGATATCTGTTTTCTCTGTCTCTTGACTGCTTTCTTTGGCTTGATTTTATCCTAAGCTATGACCAGCTGTGGTTTGTGTTCTCTCAGCTTAACAACCCCAGTGGAAAAACAATTCTTTCCTAGTAGTTACAGCCAAGGCATGAGTCTTATTAGCTTGGCTTAAGTCATCTGCCAGTTCCTGAGACAATCACTATGGCAAGGAAGGTAGAATTTGATGATTGTCTAGGCCTGAAGCTGGAGCTCAGCAGTGAAGCCTGTCCTACTCAAATTTCATGAACCAAAAGGAGGGTTACGAGGACAGGATTTCCCAAAAGAAAATTGGATTGCCGATGCCAGAATGAGGAAAAATGGATTCTGAGCAGGCAAAAGTAACAGAGTCCTCTGATGCAGCTTTTAAGAGACCCAGAGGATGATTCTGACATTTATCATACAAGATACAGAGTATTATGGGGGTAGGGGATGCACATGAGTATAATATATATGTTATTGTGAAATGTGTGAAAATATGTGATTAAGCTATTCACAGTGCTTATCTCGGGAGTAGGATTGGTGGAGATAGAGGACCAGTTATAATATTTCTGATATCTCTGTACTGTTTTACATGTTTCCAAGAGCACATATTATTTTTGTAAGAGTAATTAAAAATATAAAACCTAAAAGTTACAATGCCGAGCTTTCTGCTTAGGAATATTGAATACCTGGCAACTGCATTTTGGGAGATGGTAGTAGTAATAATTGCTAACATTTACTGAGTGTTTTCTCTGCATCAGACAAACTGTACATGTTATATAATTTTTCATTGAACCCTCACAATAACCTTCTGAGGTATTATTAGTGACAATGATTGACATATGTCTAAACTGAAGTTTAGGGATATTGTTAGTCATTCCCAAACCTTGTTATCAGAATGACCTGGAGAATTCAAAGAAACATATCCCTGGCCCTACGTTGGGCTGCCAAATTAAAATCTGAGAGGTAGAGCCTAATCTGCCTATTTAACAGGTACCTTAAGTGATTCACTTACAGTCAATTTATTACCAAAGTTTAGGAGTTCCACTGGATCACATATTTAATTCATGGTAGCATAACTAGTAAAGAGTCAGAGTTGGGTTTCAAATCTTAATAACTGCTCTATTAATAACATGATTATTATCACTGCAAAAATTTTATACTAGGTTTTTGAGTTAAATTAACCTTTGTAGACCAGCCAGAAAATCACCAGCAGTTATGAGATATAATTTTGTAGGGAAGAGTTTTGAATTCTAGGCATCTGATTTACAAATGACTCTTTGAAACACAAGACAAAGGTTTACTCAAAGCAAGATGATCTTTTCATTGGAGCAGTTACATTATTCATGACAAAGGTTAGCAGAATAGGCACCTTTTTTTACTATAACAACATGTTATTATTACACATTCATGAAATATGGTGACACAAATATGTGTGTTGTTTTATAGAGCACTGGAGTTTCTGCTCATTAGATTAGCACTGTTTTGTCTTTAATAAACAATAAAATACAAAAGCAACACACATTACTTCTCACCCCTTATCCCTCTCTCTCTCTCACACACACACACACAGGCATACTTTGGTTAAACATCACCCACATAATTTCCTTTTTTACACCTTTAATGTAAAAATCTTATTTTCAATTCAATTTTGCAAACATTGGTATTTTGCATTTTTTTAGTATTTATAAGGAAGGAAACCCTATTAAGGTAATAATTAGGCTTACACAATCAAAATTTGCAAATAACCAAATTAAACTAGGACAATGATAATTTCCTAAGAAGTTGAAATTTTGATTTTCCTAGTGTGCTTGTTGTCATTCAGCATATGTTAAAGAACTGAGATAAGTAGGAATGTAAACAGTTCAAGTTCACTTTACCCTGAGTGCACACAAGACAGCAAAAATATAATGTAAAAAAGAAAGAATGCTGTCCATTGGATTCAGTGTAGTGCCACCACATTTCATAGTCATTGTATTCATAGTCGTGGCTATCTTTGAGGTCATTGCTGTTTTCAGAGTTATCTTGGGATTCGAGATTGTCTTAGAATTTGGGTTCATCTTAGAATTCAGGGTTGTTTGGAGATTTGGAGTTGTCTTGGAATTTGGAGTGGTCTGAGAATTCAGACTCACCTTGGGATGCGAGGCTGCCATAGAACTTGTGGTCACGAATGTTAAGAGTTGTCCCCGAAGTATTATCAACAAACAGAAAGAACAAGCTGATGAGTTGTAGCTTGAGCATCATTTTCCTGTTTCAAAATAATTATAGATATTTAATCTAACACTGAATCACAAACAAATTTCAGAACTAGTTTTTTTAAAAGAGGAGAAAAATGAAGGAACCTTCTTCCCAGCTCTGGGGAAACACCAACCTTTTATTTAAGAAATTTCATAATTTTTAAGATAGAAGGAAATTTAGAAGTGATCAAAATCAACCTCTTCATTTTACAGATGGGCTCAGATGAAGAGCATAATTTGCCTGAGAATGCATATCTAAAAATGACAAGAACTAGAACTTGAGTCCGAGTCTTAGTCTAATGTTTTTAATTTTTTTATTTTATTTACATCAAGAGTTTATTAAGGGAAATTATATACGAGGCATGTTTTGGGCAGCAACAAGACAACATGAGTCTCCTCTGTGCCGTGCCTTTTGGCAGGTGCTAAGGAATTATATAGAACAGGGCAAGGTAGGATAGGAATAGTGGTGCATGACTCACCCCAGGTGAGGGGAAATGCCTTATCATATTTGTCCAGGGCAGGCAACAACCTGTTGTAGGAACCAGGACAGGGGAGTAGTAAATCAGATAGTCCCTGAGGAGATTTACTATAGGAAGCAATCTCTATTCTGGCTTGGAACTAGCTGGATCTAGCTCCAGGGTCTGGCAGCAGTCACATCATGGAAGAGAGTCTTCGCCATATCAGAGATGCTTCTTCTTCCTTTTTTTTTTTAATTTTATTATTAGTTTCAAGTATACAATACATTGGTTAGACATTTATATAGTTTATGAAATGATCACAGTGATTGCTTTTTCTCTCCTCTGGTTCTACACCTAGCCATTACATTACTGCTGACTGTATTCCCTATGCCATGCTCCCCACCCCCATGACCATCTATCAACTACTAATTTGTACTTCTTTAACTCTTCACCCCTTTCTCACAGCCCTCTGGTGTTTTATTAGATGTGAACAGTGAAGACATAGTATACACATACACCATTTTTTAATTAAGGGTAATTTTCTTTTATACTGTATTCAAACCTAGGGGCTTTGGCATATTTGAGGTAATGTAGCTAGCTCATGTTGAACATGGTTAACTATTCCTTTTAAAAAAAATAAATAACTTAAGGCTCAAACTTAATTTTAGAAATCTAATATATACTAAAAGTTACATTTAATTCTAATATGTAATTGAGAAAATTTCGATTTAACATTTGGTATTTTTTTTCTTTGAAGATTAAGAATTCAGGCTTTCTCTAGTGTCCCATAGGGATCTTAATTTCTTTCTCACTGTGTGCTATTTAAATATAATTAGTGAAGAAGTCACATTTTCTAAACTTGACCTGCCATTTGCTCTTTGAAAATATCCTACTGAGTATTTTCTAAACAACTGGTGTAAGCAGATGAACTTTGGCAGAGATCAAGGAATTCAAGTAAAGTCTTCTAAAATCTACTTGCTTATTTAAAGAACCCAGTGAATGCCACTTCGTTATTTCTCTTATCTGTATACATTAGTGAATTTCTTCACTGAATTGACTAACTAGAGGAATATGCTATTTTGCTTGCTGTGATTATCATGAGTTAAAATCAAGTTAGTATGTTAGAGATAGATGTCTATTTTTTTTCCTAAAGCATCTTACATACATGTTTATAAGGTAGTTTCTGGCCATGGTTATCTTAAAGTATTAAAAAGTATTGAGGAATACAGTATTCCAGGAGTTTAATTGCTGATAAAGAAACCTATTAGAAAGGTTAAACTTTATTAATATAAAACTAAATAAGAAAAGGATTACATATGAAAGTGATATTTTCCTACTACGTTTATAAAATTTTTTTAATACATTAAACCACTAACATTAAAGCACTTTAAATTCTTTAAAGGAATTTTGTCTTTTGAGCACTCCTTTTCTTTGATAACTAGCACACAGGGAAGTTGGGTTATATTGTGCTAATGTTTTCATCACACTGGCCAGCACTCTTTAAAAATTTCAGGGCTCTTAACAATGGTGTTGACATAGAAGGAAATTACTACATAAATGGCAGAAGTACAAGTTGGTACATGTTCCTCACTTGTTTTACTTTGCTTTGGAGTTTTTCTCCTAAATGAATAGAACCAGTGCTTGCTAAATCTTATTTATTTGAGATATGTATAGAACCTCACTTAACTAGAGAGTAGTCCGATCAGACCTAAGAAGTAAACATAAAAAGCCTCTTAGCAACTAGAGTAGATACTATAAATCAGAATTCTAAGATAAAGCACAGATAACTATTGGTGCTTCAAACACCTCAGTCTCAACTTATTTAAAATTCAGCATTTTCCATTTCCTATTCTTCTGCTTAGATATATTCTGCTCATAATCTCTTTCTCAGTTAATTGCATCATTACCTAGCCAAATGGCTCTACAATCTTGAATTTCTCATTATCTTCTTTTTCTTACTGATTTTGAGCTACCCAGGCCTCTTGTTGATAATGAAATAAAATTTTAAATCCTGAACTCTCCAGCATTCAAATGCTCCCAAATGAACAAAAATCATTTGCCATCATCCACACTTTTAAGTATCTCCCACCTCTGTACTTTGTGCAGTCTCCCCCACCTGCCCAAAGTACTTCTTCCTCCTTCACAATTCTGTTCTTTCTTCAAGATCTAACTCTAATGGCAGCATCTTTGATGTGAGCCTTCCCGAATTCTGTTCTTCTGATCAGTCATTTTAGGACTTCATGTTCCAGAGCACTTAACAGAGTCTGTTTTTTACTATAGATGTATCATAAATTTTTTTCTACCATAATTCTGTCTGTCTTGTGGTCAGGCGCTATCTCTTATTTTTATAATCCCTCTACCTGCTAGCACATTGAGTGCTTGTACAAGATAGTACACAATAAACATTGGAATTGATTGAAATATCTTTGTTTCTTCATGTCTGAGGGTTGATATCATTAATAATGTCTAAAATAATGAGACATATGGTTTTTTGCAATTTTCTCTGCATCATAAGCATAAATTTGCAAGTCACATGCCTGAGTTTAAGTTCCATCTCTACTTCTATCTACTGTTTTGAGAGGATTTCTTCCTTTCTGTAATGTAGATCATAATGTACATACATAATGTACATTCGTAATCCCTTACTTATGATTCTGAAATCCAAAATTTTCTGAAAACAAAGTTTTGTTAAAGAAAAAGTTTGGCACCAAAACTTACTTGGCGGAAACACCTAACCTACATTGGTGTGAGGCTTCCATCGTTTTTATTATTATTATCTGTATTCCACTTATTGTGGATATTAATATGTCACTGCAGAAATGTTAATGAGGTTGATTCTGAGGTGCTGTCTCAAATTCCGCTGGAGTGTTATGTAATACACAACAAGGCTAAGACTTATATTTGAGTTTTTCCTGTTCTTCTGGGCATATCACCGTACCACTACTAACATCCTTATAGATAGGTGGTGCCATGTGGCTGAGATCTGGTCACTATAATGTAGGTTTCATTTTCAGGCCTAGTGTTTAACTTCTCACCAGTCTTCCATTCTTGCTCTTTTCTGTCAGTACCTACTAGAAACGGCTCAGTAGGGTGTCTCCAAGACCCTAGAAAGTGGTAGAACTACTGGATGGCATGATATAAGAGAGAAATTAACTTTTATTGTCTGAGCCAGTGATATTTTGGGGTTGTTTATGACAGAAGTTAGTCTATGCTGACTAATCCAACTATATGCTGGATAACTTGCCTTTGCCTCTTCAAATCTGCTCCCTCTTCTCCTCCCTGCTCTGTACTCTGAGAGGCTGCCTTGTGCAGATGATGTCTTTGGGCTTTTTTCCTCACTGGCTTCCAGTTGGCCCATAGGGAACACAAGCAGGAGGTTGGAGGGAAGAAAGAGAGTAAGGTCAGATATGTATTCTCTTGGCTCCCTTCCTGAGGTTCACTGTGAGCTGCCGGTAGTTTCAAAGATAGTTTTTGTGCAGCCATGATCTCTGTTTCTGGTTTCTGGTAGCGGCCCTCTGCCCTCACTTCTTCAGGTCTAGTGTCTCGCTATCTTGTAGTTTCCCTAAACCCTTCCCTCTACTTTATGTATAATCTCTAATATCCCAATTTGAGTGGCTACCTATTTCCTGCTGGAAATTTAGCTACTACAAACAGTGTGTACATTCTATCATCTTCTGAACAATTCTGAATTCAGAAATATATCTTGCCCCGAGAGTTTCAGATAAGGGACTGTGGATCTGTATCAAGGTCATATGTTTAACATGAGTGTTAATTATATTTGTATGGCATTCAGTAGAGTACCCAACACATGGTAAGTATTTGATAAATAGTAGCCATGATTAGTTTAAGAATAGCAACTATGTTGTTAATTTTCTACCTAGGAAATCTAAATTTCTCATGTTTAGAGCTGGAGCTTTGGAACTAGTGAGCAATTATAAGAACAGTATTTCTCTTTACATACTTACATTACCTTTAATTGACCTACTGGGGTTTTTTTAGGTGTTTCTAAAACTTTCTACTTACCTTCACATGTCGATTCTTTCAAAACTCTTTAAGAAAGTAGAGAAAAGTGATCTCATTTATAAAATCATCTGAATGCTCATAAATTTCATATAGCAATTTCTTGAGAATTTCAAGTTGTGGTACCTAGAAACAGGTCCAATTTTCCCTTCCCTAACTTTTCTCTTTGGTCTTTGGGTTTTTGTCTCATGAAGAGGACACTTGACTCTTTTCTTCAGTGGCAGTTACACAAACACTGTTGGCAGTGGAAGCACTTACTGCTTTTTAGAAAACCCTCTGTAAGTACTATGCTAGGTCTGTGTTCATTTTACTTGTGCCTTATGTCTCTTAGACTTTTGAAATTTATGTATTTGATTGGTTCTGAAAGCAGTTCAGGTTTTTAGGATTAAAATTCTTACCATGCTACTAGTGGGTTTTTACCTGTATGTAAAAGTAGAACATTTAAAACAATTAAGTAGTACGTAGCAGCATGTGGTTTTTTAGTGTGAATAATTACTTTTCAATAAACTGCAGTTGACCCTTGAACAACTCAAGGGACACTGACGTGCTGCGCAGTCAAAAATTTGAATATAACTTTGACTCCCCAAAAACTTAACTACCATTGTCCCTCGGTTCCTGTGGGGGATGGGTTCCAGGACCCCACGTGGATACCAAAATTTGCGGATACTCAAGCCTCTTATATAAAATGGTGTAAAATTATGTATTCAGTGAACCCTCTGCCATCCGTGGACTCCCAACCGCGGATTGAAAATACTGTTTTATATCCGTGGTTGGTTAAATCCGAAGATGCAAACTATGGGGATATAGAGGATTGACTATATATTTATTGAAAAAAGTCTGCATATGAATATACTTATTCAGTTCAAACTCATGTCGTTCAAGGGACAGATAAGTTGTATTTAGAAGCTTCCTGAGAAAGTGGATATGCATCTATGTAGAAACAGGTCATTGTTATGCTAGACTTAAATGTGAGTACTTTCTAGAATCGTACATAAGGACTTTTCTACAATAAAATATCAACCTCTTCATTTTAGAAATCTAGTATAGGAAAAAGAACACATTTCCTCTTAGTTGGAAAATACATGTTCTGAGAGCAAATGTCCATCTTTAAGCAAGTTTGTCTTCCTAATGGTATAATACTGTGCATCTGTAATCTAATTAAATTTGACTTGTCATTTATTCTTATTTTTTATTATCAATGAAAAAAGTGATTTAATTTTAAAGAGACTCTCCTTGCTGTTTCCTTCTCTTGGATAATGGTATCTCCATCAACTTTGAGTTTTAAGTAGAAGCCTTGGCATCAATCTTTACTTCTACTATTAACCACATACATCTGATTAGTCATTATGTCTTGTTGATTCTGCTTCCAAAATTTTTTATCCTTTATCCTAATATTACAGACTCAGCTTGTACCTTCAGCAGTTGTCTAAGCTGAGGTTACCAAACTTTTTTGCAAATGATCACATAGTAAATATTTTAGGCTTACAAACCATATAAAGTTTTCTTTCTCTCTCTTTTTTTTCAACCACTCTTTAAAAGTGTGAGAATCATTTTTAACTTGCAGGCCATACAAAACAGACCACACAGAGCATGCAGGCAGGATATCGCCAGTGGACCATAGTTTGCTGCTCTCTGGTCTAGGCTATTGCAACAGCTTCCTAATTGGATTGTCACCGATATTTTGCCCCATCCCCACAGTTTTCCGTATTATTGCCAGAATGATCTCTCTAAAATATGACCATGTCACTTCCAAATAAAACCTTTTATGTGCTCTTCTTAGCTAAGTTTTCATACTTAAGGCATTCTTATACTACCTTTTGGATTTTTGCCATTTCTTCATAACATCTATACTGTTATTTCCTCAATATTTTATTAACTTTTTTCTTAAAGGAAAATTTATACCGTAAATAGAAAATCAGTACTGAATGCCATAACTAGAAAACCAGTAAACAAAAGATAATAGTAAAAAGAAATAGAGAATTATTAAATGCCTGTTTCATATACCACTCCATCATATAGGTACCACACTTGAAAAAACCACTAGCTTATAAGATAAAGCTTTATCTTATAAGGCTTATGTTCCTTAGCATCTTATGTGTCTCTCTGTAATCTTTTATACTGTTCACATTAGTTGCAAGATTGCTGAACTAAAGCAGATTGAAAGTCATTTTTGTAAGACACTAGATGTGGGCCTTGTTCTGGAAATCTGATGATGCAATATAAGCCTTATATGCTTTCTGGGCTGTTCTCAGGAAAGTTGTGTTCATAATACATTGCTGAGGATATTCACAGGGCAGTTGTCAAGAAGACTTTAGGAGCTGGCAAAGCCGCAAATTCTGCCCATAAAGCTCAGAATGCCCAATGAGCATTCTGTACATTACCTTCACCGTGGTAGTTGAAAAAATTCTAAAACCATTTGCCTCAGTCGGTCGTTTAAGTTTAATAATAATAGAAGACTAGTTATCACAGTGTGTAGTAACGTTTTAAAAGGATGCTCCAAACTTTATATGATATGCCTCACCTTTGCTTCAGCAACACTCACCATCTCACCATTGCCCTGCTCTGCCATGCCCTGGTATCCTGGCATGCCTCTGTGCTTTTGCATAGGCTTATCATCAACTTTGGGTGCCTTTCCTTTAACTCCTACTTTTGATTCAAGGCCCATCTTAGTAACCTGAATGACTGCTGTAGGCAAATTTAGAAAAAAACACCTCTTTTGCGATACAGTCCATACATTATGAAATTAATCCTTTAAAGTGTACTATTTAGTGGTTTTTAGTATATTCACAGAGTTGTGCAGTCATCACTATCTAATTTTAAACATTTCATCACCTCAGAAACAAACCCCATACCCATTAGCAGTCATTCACCATTCTTCCTCCCCCAGTTCCTGGCAACCACTAATCTACTTACGGTCTCTGTGGATTTGCCTCTTCTGGACATTTCTTATTAATGGAGTCATACAATATGTGCTCTTTTGTGACCAGCTTCTTGTACTTTACATAATGTTTTCAAGGTTCATGGATGTTTTAGCACCAGTACTTTATTCCTTTTTGTAGCTAAATAATTAATATTCCATTGTATGGCTATACTACATTTTGTTTATCCATTCATCTGCTAATGGATATTATTTCCATTTTTGGTTTTTATGAATAATGCAGCGGTGAGCATTCATGTACAAGTTTTTGTGTGAATAAGTTTATTTGCTTAGTTATGTATCTTAGGAGCAAAATTGCTGAGTCATATGGTAACTTGATGTTTAATCTTCTGAGGAACTGCCAAACTTTTCCAAAGCAGCTTTATCATTTTACATTCCCACTAGCAGTGTATTAGAGTTCTGATTTCTCCACATCCCCACCCAACACCTACTCTCGTCTATCTTTTTAGACAAATTTTGATAAATACCTCTTTACTAAACCATTACAAGTCTTATTACTACTCGACAGTGACCATGTTGAAGTATCTTTTTCTTTTTTTTTAAATTGAGTTATAATTGACATATGTTATATTGGTTTCAGGTGTACAACGTAATGATTCGACATTTGTATATATTGAAGAATGATCACAATAAGTCTAGGTAACATCCACCACCACACAGTTATAAATTTTTTTTCCCATGATGAGAACTTTAAAGATTTACCATCTTAGCAACTTTCAAATATACAATACACTATAGTTAACTATAGTCATCACACTATTACATCCCAAAGACTTACTTATTTTATAATGAGAAATTCATACCTTTTGACCACCTTCATCTGCCCCTCCCCCACCCCCCATCACCACCACCACTACACTCTGGCAACTACCAATCTGTTTTATCTATGAGTTCTATTTGTTGGCTTTTGGAGTTTTTTTAGATTCCACATATAAGTGAGATCATACAGTATTTCTCTTTCTCTGTTTGATTTATTTCACTTAGCATAATGCCCTCAAGGTCCATCCATGTTGTTGCAAATGGCAAAACTTTCTTCTTTTTATGGCTGAATAATATTCTGTTGCAGTTGTGTACCACATTTTCTTTATCCATTCATCCATTGATGAACACGTAGGTTGCTTCCATGTCTTGGCTTTTAAAGTAATGCTGCAGTGAACATGGGGGTTCACAGAATATAATTTGTCTTTTCACCTATTGGACTTTTAGCTCCTAGGTCTTAGATGTCTTCAGTGGATACACAGAGAATTGTAGAGTATGTGACATTTCATAGAATACTTACTAAGTGAACCGAGCTTTTGTTTTATATATGTGATCATTTTGTGATAGTGTTAAAACTAATCACCACTTTTAATTGTAGACACACACAACTAGTTGGAAGGAAGATTTGATTTAATAAGAGTTATTTGAATTGGAGTTCTGAATTGGGTCAAAAAATTTCTTGAATGGTTTTATTTTCTGTGATGCTTAGTTTATAGAAGTTTAGTGGCCTTGTGTGTTAGTGAAACAAGGGTTTGGTTTACTCATCAAAGATTGATACATACTGAAAAATCTGGTGGTTGATACATACTGAAAAATTTGGTGGTTATGGCTTCACATGTACTACAGTAAAAGACAGTAAGTGGCTGCAGTCCCATCTATTACTATGGAAAAACAGTTGTTTTTTTTTAATCAGCTGTGGTTCACTGCTTTCAGTATAAGTATATAATCCTTGAAAAGAAATAATCCTGAGATATACTTATGAGATTTGATTATATAAAACAACATAGAAAAATTCTAAAACAAGCATCTAAGAATAAATACATCCAAGTGAATATCGTTCCCTTCTGAAGAGTCACTGTTAGAGGTGATGTACCTACTTCAAATTTGCTGCCTTTGAGCATAACATTATAGGGAAATAAGTTTTTGGAAGTACTGTCCAATGAAGCATCTTTTTTTTTAAGCATGGTAGGAAAATTTTTATACTTGAAATTTTTTGACAAGGCAAAATATTGAGTTTAATAATACTATTTTTTGTTTAAAATGAGTTTTTTCTTGAGTGAATTATTAGCTGGTCCTTAGTAATATTTGAAAGGAGGGGCCCCAAATATGTTTTCAGTAATGACATCCTCTTTGGAATAAGAGTTTAATGACTCAAACATGAGTGCTTTGAAGAAAAATACAGAAATTTAGATGTATCATGGTGTGACATTTATGTTTAAGGTTAAAATCAGTTTATAGTCAACACATAGTTAATATATGAATATGCTTTACTGGTTTCAGGTGACTCCTTGATCCTTTGGTTAATTTTTACATGTTTTAAAGATACTTTAGCTTTTATAGTATGTCTCTAAGTTCATTCATATTTAATGTCCTGCAGCGTTTGTTGTTGGTGGTTTTTTTTAACTTAATGTCAGGATAAGAGACCTAATACTTCATCCATGTATACTTTGTTAAAGCAAGGAAGATTTTATGTCATCATTGTGGAAAAGCCATACCATGTGGAAATATTAGAGCCTTTAAATAGATGAAATAATTTTTAAGCATTTATTTGCTTTCTTTAATTATTTGTCATTGATGTGAGGAATGAGGAAATACGGCAGAGTTGCTGATGTTTAAGTAATAGAACTGGTAAATGGATGTGGCCGTGTGCCAGTTACTCTTATACTATACAGTATCTCAGATGCAACAGTGGTTGCTGAGGCTTCGGTTGGCAAACAAGGGCCTTCCTGGTGGTTATTGTGGTGTGTGGCATCCTTGTTTTCCCTTAGCAATGTTTTTTAATTTCTCGATGAAAAGCCATTAAATCTTACTTTATTTTCTGTTGAGGCAAGCATTTGACATGCATTTGAACTCAGCCTTCCAGAGTGTTCAGTTCGTTTGTTTGAACTGTGACTATGGGCAACAAAATAACAAAGTGAAAAACTACATTTTCTAATATTGAGTATTTCGTCAGATTTATTTGATATTTGGCCTCGAGATGCCCATGTGAAATATTCAGATATCTGATTTTTTGCTGAGAAATCATATTTCCCATGGGATAAATAACAAACCCTAAACTAACTATTTGAAGTATAACTAAAGAAGGCAGATACATGGAGATACTGTACCACTATGGGTTCAGTCATTTACATTTCCGATCATGTTAATTATCTAAGAATCTCTTATACAGGGATGGGCGGTAATCTTTAACCTATTTCACATTTAGAAAAAAAAGTGCTACTCACTGCCAGCGTTAATTTAATTTTGCATAAACATGCTCTTTGAGGCTGAAGCAAATCTGACTGGTTTTCAATATGAAAATAAAATATGAAAACTGTTCTTGGAGTTATTTCTAAACAGAACTTGTCTCTAATCCTAATGTAACAAAAATCTTTACATAAATCTGATTCATCAGATGAATCTTCGGCTAACAACTGTTTGAGAATGATGAACATCATACATAGGAATGCTATGTTTTCTAGGATTTGACATTTTCAGTGATCTAGAATTACTATATTTTGTAAATAGAATACCACTACTAAAAATAGAATGCTATAAATAGAACGATGTCATTTGTTTCCAAAGACTATCGATATACTAGAGCAGAGCGAAAATAATAATAATAAAAGCGAGATATTTCGTGGCAAAGTTATAACTGTAATCCACAAGTTATCTCAGGGTAAGCGCTGCAGCAGCAAGCACCGCCAGCAAGTATTCTTGAGGCAAACAGGAAATAGGTTACAATATTTATGTAGCATCTACAAAGTGCTTTAATGTACATAATTTAATGTATATTTTTGCCAGAGGACATCTCTAATCACTTGCACAAGATAACACAGGTAATAGATGACAAAACCTTATTTCATGCTCTGTTTAACCTCAGTGTACTTTAAATGTACTTAGAATTATTTTGATCAAAAAAACTATACAGTTTTGCTGTGTTTATTAATGTGTTTGTGTATGTTTAATTTCTGTGCTTTGATCTCATCAGTAATTCCCAACAAATTCAGACTGTCAGGCCACAATTTATGGAAAAGATAAATGGAAATATATATATAGAGAGAGAGAGAGAGAGTACATGAGCGAGTGCACACGCACGCGCACAAGTATCTCAACTGGTTCCTAAACATGCTAAACAGTTGGGGCTGTGAAACCAAAATGGCATTTCTTAAAAGTTGAGCTTCTTAAAAATCTCACTTTGTACCACAGTTTTTCAAAGTGTGAAGCAAACTAATCTGTTTAACACATTATTAACACCTTGAGATGGCATTTGTTTTATTTCCCTGACTAATTTCTGTTGAGCAATCTGCTTGTACTAAATTATTCACAGGTATCAGAATTGACCTTTCTCTGGAATTGTTCCAAAGGTAACTGCCCACTGCCCACAACTAATTCCTTATTAACAAATACCAGCCTAGCCAAATCCTCGTTCCTCCTTTTCTGTGATCTCTTTTTTCTCTGGACTGTGAAGTTATGACTGACCTAATGGAAGAAACTTAGACTCTAGAATAAAACTTGGAGGTTTGACTCAACCTGTCTTAGGTAGATCATTGTTAGCTCACCAATCACATCTTTGATCTGTGTTAATTCTTTTATTTTTAAATTCAGATCAATATGGTCAAAAAAACTAAACTTCTAGGAGAAAGTGATATCTAAACTGAAATTGAAAGGATGAATAAGGGTTTGCCAGGGGAACAAGAGGAAGAAGAGTAGATATGCAGCATCTTTGAAAGACTGGTGGCAAGAGAGAGCATGGTGAATTAGAGGGACAGAAAGGCGTTTTGTTTGAACTAAATAGTATGAGGGAGCATGAAAATTTTAAGGCGATACTGTAAAGAGAAGCAAGGCCTGATCATAGAGTAAACCATATTAAGAGTTTAAGTTTTATTCTGAGACATGGGAAATTATTGAAAGTTTGTTGTTGTTGTTGTTGTTGTTGTTGTCGTCGTTTTGGGGAGGGCATTGTTTTGCTTTTAAGGGAGAGAAAAGAGTTTGTTTAGTTAGATTTGTTGGGGAACAATTCTGAGAGCAATTGGCATGTAAAGCTAAAGTAAGCTAATACAATATAGATGTGCTTCCAAGAATTCTGATAGTGCTATTCTATCTCTGATTTTTACTTCATGAGACCCTCTGGTTTCTTTTTTTTAATTTTTAAAATTATTTTAGATTTGTACTTCTTCATACCTTCACCTTTTTCACCTAGCCCTCCAGCTCCCTTCCTCTCTGGCAATCACCAGTTTGTTTTCTGTGAGTCTTTTTGTTTAGTTTGTTCATTTATTTTGTTCCTTAGGTTTCACATATAAGTGAAATCATATGGTATTTATCTTTCTTTGTCTGACTTATTTCACTCAGCGTAATACCCTCTAGATCCATCCATGTTGCAAATGGTAAGATTTCAGTTTTTGAATGGCCGAGTAATAGTCCATTATATATATGTACCATAATTTCTTTATCCAGTCGTCTATTGATGGGCACTTAGGTTACTTCCATATCTTGGCTATTGTGAATAATACTGCCGTGAACATAGGGGTGCATAGATCTTTACGAACTAGTGTTTTGGTTTTCTTTGGATAAATACCAGAAGTGCAATTGCTTAGTCAAAAGGTAGTTCTATTTTTGATTTTTTGAGGAACCTCCATACAGTTTTCCATAGTGGCTGTACCAGTTTGCAACCCCACCACCAGTGTATGAGAGTTACATTTTCTCCACATTCTCTCCAACATTTGTTGTTGTTTTTTCTTTTTTTGATTTATTGATGATAACCAATCTAATAGGTGCGAGATGATATATCATTATGGTTTTAATTTGCATTTCTCTGATGATTAGTGACCATGAGCATCTTTTCATGTGTCTTTTGGCCATCTGTATGTCCTCTTTGGAGAAATACCTATTCAGGTCTTCAGCCTATTTTTTAATTGGATTTTTTGTGGGGTTTTTTGTTGTAGTTGTATGAGTTCTTTATAAATTTTGGATACTAACTTCTTGTCAGATATATATATATCGGCAAATGTCTTCTTCCATTCAGTTGGATGTCTTTTCGTTTTGTTGATGATTTCCTTTGACCCTCTAGTTTCTTGACTACCCCTATCTGTTCATAGTTCATTTTACATCTCATTTTCTTGTTTTCCTACTCAACCTAAATCCCTTGGACTGTTGTTCCAGTAGAACAGCAGTTTCTTAGATCTCTTCCATTTTTCAAGGACAAAGCAGGTAGTAAAACATACTTGCCATACAGTATTAACATTTTGGTGTATTTCTCTTTTTTTATAGATCTATAATATGTATGCCTATATCCTATAATTTGTGCTTTTCTTTCTAATATTTGCATTTTCCACATTTCCAGCTTTAATATTTTTATTGGACACGATGTTCTTGTCAGTGGATCATTTATTTAACCAATTTCCCAATGATAGATATTTAGCATTGTTTCCATTTTCCTTGCTGTTAGAAAGAATGCTGTGATTTACCTAGAATTTACTACATTAAAAGTTCAAATATTTTAGGTTTTCAATCATTGCTGTGTTGCCCCTCTCCACCATAGCTGATGTAATTAATTAAGAGTATGCAGATTATAACCTGCTGAATGAGGAGTCAGCAGCCACCCACACAAGGTCATCAGGTAACTCCCTCAGCATCCCAGTTCCCACTTTGGGAAACCTGGGATCTTTTTTATTGAAGGCCCAGTTTCAGTACACTCACACAAAGAAAATATAAAGTCACAAGATTTATTACTTACAAATCCCAGAAGTGCGCCGAGGGTAGGACAGTTGGCTGTCCCAGGTCACGAGTGAATGGAGGAGCAAGCACCTATTATAAGGTGGTTGGTTGCAGACTCAACTCTAAGTGTTCATTTTAAAAGGTATCCCAGGAAAAGCAAAGTGGGAGCTTGTGGTGGGAATCCTAAATTTGGGTCCTTATTTAAATATCCAGATTGTGTATATACAGGGTTGTCATACTATGAAATGCCTAAGAGCAACTCAGAATAGCTGTTTTCTCATCACAGTTGCCAGGTGCTGTCCAAAAGAGTTACTAGTATGTAAATGTGGCTACCTTCCCCAGCACTGATTTTTATTAATTTTTAAAAAATTGCTTGCTGATTTAATGAGAATGGCATCACATTTTATTTCTCAGTTGTCACGTGGTTGACCATATTCCCATTGATAATTATCAATCACCATGCTTCCTGTCTTTTTAACATTCTGTTTGTGTCTTTCGCCCACTTATCCATTGGGAATCTAAGTGTTTTCTTATTTTTGTGAGCTTTGATTAACAATCTCCTTTATGGTATGCTCTTTGAGTATTTTTGTAAGGCTCATTTCAGCATAAAGAAATTTGAGAGTTTTGTATAGACAAATGTATTGATGATTTCTTTGTGTGTTTTTTCTTTTTCTCATTAAAAAAAAAACCTTCCACCCAAAAATGTATAAATATTTTCAAATCCTTCTGTTGGGTTTAAGACTTTCTTTTTTCACGTTATCTTTTTTGGTTTGCTCTGTAGGCGTAGCACATGATGTGAGTGTTAAATGCAACTGTTTTCCAATTTTCTCAGTATTGTTATTGAATCTTTCCCTTCCTTTTTGATTTGTGATCTTTTTTCTTGCTAACGTTAATGTTTGAGAACTTACTATGAGGTAAGCACTATTTTGTAGCACTAAGCATTTTCTATCTTATCTTAGTTTTCCTCACAACAACCCTGTGAGGAAATAGAGTTACAAAGAATTCTTATGTGTACTATGCTCTAATTGTGCTACCATTTCTATATTTGGTTATCTTCCTTTCTATTTTTTTATGCCACTACCATTCTGTCTTGTTTTCCTCCCAAGAAAAAAGTACCTCTACTATTTCTTCCTTTTTTCCTGTTCTTACCAGTTTATGTTTCCAGATGAAATTGAGTGTTTTATGCCATGTTCCAAAAATAATCTGATTAGAATGTTTGTTAGAGTTGGCTTAATCCTTGAATTATACTGAAAATATCAATCAAAGTTTATCTCCTGTACTTAGCCTTGGTACCTAAATAAATATTGGGTGAAAGAATAATGAATGGAGAGACCTTTGTTTATCATTTCTATCAAGTCTTGGTTTATACCTCTCATTGTGTTTTAGCTTTTCCACATTGGGTCCTACACATTTCATATGAATGTTATTTCTTGGCATTGTATATTTTGGCTTATTATTTTTGTTATGAATGGTATCTTTTTTCTGTGATTTTCTATTATTTTTTGCCAACATATGAGAAAAACCATAATGTTTCCATATTTATTTTATTTATTTAAAGTTATTCTTCTGAAGGCATTCCCAAGGAAGCCTTTAGATACACAGTTATTTCACCTGTTAATAATAATTATTTTGTTTCTTATTTTCCTATTGTTTCTGGGTTTTTTTGTTCCAGAATTTCCCAGATTTTAAAAAGATTGATGGTAATGAGCATCATTGTTTGATTCTGACTTTAATAGACTTTAACTTTTCGCTTTTAAGATAATGTTTGCAATATATGGTATCATTCCTTATCTAGTTCTTAAAATGTACTTCAGAAGGAATACTATTAATAAAAGATTATAGGTTGACTTTCGTCTGATAGTTTTGGTGTCAGTTAAAGGAATTTCTTATTGCTTCGGAGAATTTTTATGGAAGATTATTGAATAGCACATATTTGTGATCTTTTAAGTTAGCCATAGAAGACATCTTTCTGCCATGATAAGTGAATGTTTTTCTGACTTTCTTCTGGATCCCTATTTCACTAATATCTGAACCTGAATTCTAGAGGGTGGAAGAGCAGGACTGAAGCAAATACATTCTTTCATTCTCTTACCCTAAGGGTATAGATGGAGCTTGGGTGTTTTCATATATGGGTATTCTCAAAGCACTGGGCCTAGACATACACGTGTAATAAATAGTGATCCTGACAACAGCGGCAGCAGCAATGCCGCATATAGAATGTGGGGGCCAAGACACCGTTGATAAGGCTTCATGCGAATTATTCCATTTAATCCTCTGAATAAAAGCACTAGGAAAAGTCTTTTTAGCCCGTTTTATGGTTGAGGAAAGTGGAACTAGAGCAGGGGTAACTTGTCCAGGCTTGTATAGCTAAGAAGTGGCGGAGGCAAGATTTAGGCATAGAACCTTTGACACCAGCGCACACACTCTCCACTATTGCTTTATCCCTAATTGCATTTGCATTATGTTTTTGCTCATATTTGGATCTTCTTGACTGGTGAGAAACAAAAGTTACCTGTAAAATAGAACTCTTAGGGATGTATGTATGTATTTGTATCGTATGAATTTGAGAGATAGATGCTGAAGACTAATACATTTTGAAATGCTTATGGAGCTCAGTAATACAGTAGCTCTTGTCTTAGTGGCAAATAATGAGCCCTCCTCCATTAATAATGCTAAGAATACAATTTCCTTAGAAGGTAGTATTTTCTAATTACTTTAAGACTAGATAATACTTGTTTCTAAGGACTTAGAGTCTATGTAGTTGACATGTACTGAATTTGTAAATTTACTGTTTCTCATCTGCATTTTGCACATATGTCAGTAAGATTGGCATAATCTGTAGCTACTGCCAATTAATGCCTTAATCCATAATTTCACTTTCTTGTCACTTTTCCCCATAGGATTTCTAAAACATTGAATTTTTGATAACCCTCAGAGTGGAAGACATTACCTCTTAGAAACCCGCTTTCTGTGAAACTCAGTTTTTGTATTTTGTAAAACAAGATGCAAGTGTGTGGTAGAGTAGAAAATATCTAAGCAGTTAGTCTCTATCATCGATGGTGAAGATTCTAGGTCAGTGATTGGGAGGAAGTGGGAACAGTTTGCCCATTTAGGGGATTATTTCAAATAACCCCTTTTCTTCGTGGTGAAATTCCCTGACACGGTGAGCCAATTAGGTTTGCTGGGGCAGAAAAATGTTCAAGAGCCACTGTACTCATCAGCACAGGAGAGAAATTGCTTTATTGGAGCTTAACAGTAATTTTTCCATAAGTCTGGTGCTTAAAAGAGAAAAAAACAAAACAAAACAAAACAAAAAAAAACAGCGCATTAGAAGGTTGTTTATTTCTTTCTGAATAGAAATGTTCCCAAACCTAGAAAGTCTATCTTAATTTTAAAATTTCTTAGGAAGGAACATAAAAAGTTTTTCTCTACTCTTTTCCCAACTCTAGGAATGCTTGAAATAGATTATTCCTTATGTCTCACATATTAAACATCTCATTTGTGGCTCACCCATTTCAAATATGCTGTCTTGCATTTTAATCTAGCCTTGTTTCATGGCTTCTTTTTCTGACTCTTGGATGTTATTTATGTTTGTCTCTAATTCAAAGGTGGCTTACTTTTATGTTTGTAGAAAATTTTTGATTTTTTTCTAGTTGGAGTCCAAGTGCAGTTTAATTAGGAGTGTCAAGATTTGCCTCATGCCCAGACCTAGTCCTGTTGTCTCTTTTATTAGGTTTCATCACCTGGTTGTAGCACCAAATGAATCTCATCCTTTTTCTCTTCTTTCATTTTCCTCTCTATCCCTCCCTCCCTCATTACTGCCCGTGTATGTTAGACCACTATGATTTTATCCTGAAACTAGTCTTATTTTTAATTTAGGTAAGTCGGATTCTAATTTCTGATGTGTAAAAGACAAGTTTTCCTTTCCTACACATGCAAGGCTTTTAATTTTGTAAATATTTAAATTTTCCATCAATAAATGGTTTGTTTAATATGCACTAAAACTGTTCTTTTACATAGCTTTACCCCGAAGCTTTTTATTGTGTTTTTAATACTTTTCTTAAATGCAAAAAACAAAACATTAAACTTTCCTTATTAAAATGCAAAGCCTGGTGTCTTCTAGCTTTTTGAAAAGCTTTTGTCCATTATATAATCTGTAAAGTAGCCAAGAGTTCCTCAGAAGCAGGACATCATTTAGATTTAAAACAATTATGGCTTGTGTGTAAAATAATGATGTGGCATAACCATTCACGGGGTGGCAACCACTGTTTTATTTTAGTGGCAAAATCCTTGGATACCTCCAACATTTCATTTACCATAAGGACTTAACCACCAAGGTACCCTAAGCAAAAATGGTTGGGTCATTTCGATTCTACTAAGTAGATTAAGTTGATATGACTAGAAACCCACGTGACACAGTTATGAGCATAGACCTTTTATTTTTTTCCCAGATGTTTGACAGTGTAAATATACATAAAATACATATTAAAGTTAAGATGCTTTATATTTTGTGCAATAAATTGAAGCCTTAAAAAGAAAACATTTCATTGTTTAAAAAAAAGAAATTAGTTTTACTTAAGACAGTCAAATAGCAGCAAGTACCAAGACATTGTGCACTTCTTTTATTTAAGACAAGTTATTTCATTTACATCGGAGTCAGAAAGGTAAGACTGGCTTTCTTGAATACTTAATATAGCTTGAATCACTGGTTAGATAGGGGCTTATTCCCAACTATACATCAGGGAGGAGTTCTTTCATTAGTTTCAGAAAATGCAGACCCTCAGATGGCCAGCATGACCACAGCATTGAGCATTAAGAGAAACGAAGCATTTGCTTTCCAAGCACTTGCCATAGAAGGTAAGCGAGTCTTTACACTTGTGGTGGTCTCTTCTCTCCGTAAGTTAAGGGTTGTGCTTTGTTGAGGCATTTCAGAGAAATTATTTGGCATACCACTGGTAATACTTAGGGTCATGGGTGTTGGGGATGATTTCGTTGAGCTAGTGAGGCTTGTGTTTGTAACCATTCTATCTTGGAGATGAATAGTTAGAGTTGCAGCTGCCGCTTCACGTGAATTGATTATTTCTGTGGATGTATCTTCTGGATAGGGCACAAAAGTCTTGTCAGTGCTGGTAAAGGTGATGTCTTTGCTTACAGTGGCACCAAACGTTGTATCCTTTGTTCGATATTGTTTGGGTATTTTGGTCACTCTGGATTGAGTTACCATACTCAGAGAATTAATGGTGTCCACTGTCTGCATCCCACTTACAGTGAACAAGCTCGAGGTAAATCCAGAAGGTGTGGGGTACATGTTATGTTCCTTCAAAGATGATATTTGGCTAGAACAGGGAGTCCCTATCACATGGGCTTTTGTTTGCATCATCCACTTCAATAAATAAGTAATGTTTTGTTCGTGGTCACATGACCACCTGTTATTGTAAAGGGTTATCTCTTGCAACTGAAAGAGTTGGTCAAAAGCTTGATCTGGAATGAGTGTGAATTTATTATTGTGCAGATAAAGATGTGTGAGATTTGTCAGGTTTATTAATGTTCCTGGAAGGATTTGTGTCAAGGAATTGTTAGAGAGGTCCACAATATGTAGTTTGGAGGGCATGTTGGTTGGAACTGTCCAAAGTTTGTTACTACTCAGATTGAGAACCTCAAGACTTCTTAGTGTATTTTTAATGAGGACAACCTTTTCCAGCATATTCTTAGAAACATCCAGATATTTAAGGTTCCACTGATAAGCAGTATCAGATTTGTCAAGCAGTTTAATGTTGTTGTTAGCAGCAGACATATTCCAGAGAGACCGAGGTAACTGAGCAGGGAGGCTTTCAAGCCTGTTGTTTGAAATGTCCAGGGTCCTCAGATTGGTGTATTGCGTTAACTGGTTATGCAGATCAGTAAACTGGTTATAAGACAGATTTAAATGGATAATATTTTCTTGCAGTCCGGATGGTAATGTAGTCAAGTTTCTGCCTGAACAGTCCACATGCCTGTGCCTTTCTGTGCATATACATTGGAGAGGACAAATGCATAAAATACCAGGTGTGAGAAACAGAAGGATGAACAGGCTGGGAGACATTTTCAATATCTGATATTCCATCAGAGCCTGGAAACAAACAGATACACCCTTCTTTTAATATGCAAATACAATTAGGCATCTGCATGGGTCAGTTAGCATTAGGCAAAATTTTCAATAAACCTCGTTGTTGTTGAGTCCTTTTATAATTGTTCCAGTGATTAAACTAACAAAGCTCCCCTTCATTTATAGTCCAAATGCTTAATCCTTCAACTGGGGCTATGTGGTAGAGAGAGACTCTCTCCCCCTACTCTCTCCTGCATTTTCTCCCTTATTTTCTCCCCCTTTTTTACATAGTCTTTATTTATCTCTCCAGAGCCTTAATATTATAAAATGGCATCTTATAAAATGGAATCTTCAGCTATTTTTATTTTTGATAATATCCTTTTTACTCAGATGGGAAAAAATGGCTGTCGTGTCTTTTTTTTTTTTTAATCTCTGCAGTAATGTGTAATATTCAATGTGTGTGTGTAGGTAAGATTTTATTTAGATATTAAACCAATACTTTGAAATTTATCTTTGTCTTTTTAAGATAAACATATTCTTGCAAAAGATTTTCAAGGCACTTGGAAAATCTAAACCAATACCATACCTTCAAACCTCACATTTTGTAAAGTGATTCTTTTCCAGCATTATTTCAGTGCTGATTCTAAAAGAAAACTGTGTGTATATTTACAAAGTGAATGAATATTGAAAAGAAATTCTTCCACTGACACTGCAGCAAATTTCTGGTGCATGCACTTGCTATTGAATATATATTCAATCCTAACGTTGACTTTTTCTTAAAGAAAAAAAAAATTCCGAAGTCGATCTTTTACTGATTTAAATAACAGCTTACCATAGTGTTGTCTTCAGCATCAGCATCTCATTTTCTCCGGGGAAACTTAAGCTTAAAGGTCGCCTTGTTCTGGAGAAGAGGAACTGCTTCTGGCTGTGGGCTGTGCTTGCCTGCTCAGCTGCATTGTGTTGCTGTGAGCTGAAGCTCTGCAACCACCTGATCAGTACCACATAGGAGGACTGCAGAGCTGTCATTGGTGCTGACTCAAATTTATTGCAAGAGGTGCACACGCAACAAAATAGACGAAAATTTTTTCTTTAATTTACAGTATTAAGCATACTCATATATCTCAGAATTGCTATAGAACGAAATGCCTCATGCACATTAGACCTGGCCCTTATTCATTTCCGTATATTTGTCTCAGCTTAGGTTCCACATTTTAATATTTGTCTCATAAAAAATTTGTGATTCTTTTTAATGCCTCTACTCTTCATTGTTTTTTACATGTTGAAAAATGTTGAAAATGAATGTGACCTTCCTCGTGAATGGTTTTCTAAGATATTAGTTTAATTATTTTTAACTCCTGCCCTTTTATGTTCTTTTCTAAAATAGTACAGTTGTCATGTTACTTTTTAAAGTAACATAATGCAATCTGTTTGATTTTTTATATACTCCCCCAACATAGTGACTGTTAGGCATAATCAGCTTTTCAAATTTATCAACCACTTAAATGTTCATCTTCCTTTTGGGGAAGTACAGAGGTACTTAAATATGATTATTTCTGTCTTTATCTGACATAAAGAATCATTTGACCCAGGCTACACACAAGCGAGGCTACATTTTTAAATGAGCAGCCTGTGCATTTAATTATCAGTTCATGTGGTAAAATAAACATTTTATTTTATGACTTTTGAGTTAAGAATTTTTTTTCTTCATTAAACTTTGTTTGATAAGTGGGTATGAGTGTTATTTTCTCCAGAGACATCTTTGATACTATATGATTGACCACTTATTTGATTTTATGTTTTAAAAATAATAGCATTAATTTCAGATAATTTCTAAATAATGCTTCACACTTTATCTTCTGAGATAACAACTTATACTTTTAAAATTGCATGAAATAATGTAAAAGGAAAAAGTTTGGTTTAAAATTAATGTATAAAATTAATGTTCCTCAAAAAGTATCTACATTTTAAAAGTCTGCAGTGTTAAAAATTTATTATTGATTAGATACTTTATACCCACTTTACTTTGAGGGTGTTCAGCCTTGGATTCTTAATAAGATTCTACGGATTTCAGAAACCAGTCATCAATCTCAGTGCTTAAAGTAATGTTTTAAAAATACTATATTCAGCAATATTGTTGTGGAAATAGGGAATGATTGTTTTGAAATTTAGATTTCTTCTATTTCAGCTGGAGTATATGCTGTTATATTTAAAGGGTTGTGACTGACAGTCAATTTACTGAACACTTAAATTTTAGGAACTCTCATAACATCAGTGTGGAAGTAGTTATCCAGTTCCATTATGCTTACCAGAACTTTTGTTTAAAAAAAAGAACATGTTATTTCATTAATTAATGAATTCAAATGAATTTGGATTTAGGCTGTATCGAGATTAGATTCTGCTACATATAATAGAAAATTCCAATGTAGTAGTAGAGGCAATGTTTCTCATTTCTAAGTTTGGGGACATACCAAATTCCTTCTTCTTATTCAGAGATTATTATGAAATTCTTGGAAAGGTGGACTATTTTAATATGTTTGAATTGTAACAAACTGTCCTATGCTTTTAGAAATTACCATGAAACATAATTGTACATTAGTTACTCCAAAAAATAATTTTTATATGCTTGTTCATTACAACATATTTTAAATATTATTTAGACACATTACATTTTAGATAAATCTACCAACTTAGGAATTACAGCTGTTTAGGCAACTATTATATTTTAGACTAAGTAGTAAATTCATTTATTTACATATCCTTTTGTGAAACACACTGTTCTAGAATATATTACCTCAGTGTTGTGAAAGGTATAACAAATTACGTGCCAGGGAACAACTGTTCTATGTTAAACAGAAGTTTGGAAACCCAGTGTCAGTTTGTCTTTGCTTTTTAGTTGATAACATTTATTGTGCTTATTTGAAACTAAAAGTGTTACATTTTCTACTTTTGGTAATATAGTTGGCTATTCAGACTGAATTTCTTGCTGAAAACAGCTAAGAGTACTGAATAAGGTATTTTAAAAGCATGGAAGAACTGACAAGATAGAAATTATCAGGTCAGAATCCAAGTGGACCAGTCCCGTCTCCCACCTCCCCACTCGTTTTCTCTCCATGCCACTGGCTTGTTGCCAAAACTCAGTCACTTGTTCTCTAGAATGTCCCTCATCTGGATTTATCTGTTTGCTTCCTTGTGAAGATTTAATTTGTTCCTCTATGCCCCATATTTCTTATAAGTGGTTCCTAATAGCATTAACATAATTGCTTATTTGTATCATCCCACAGTAGTTTGAAAATAATACCAGTCTTGCTACAATTAGATTACAAACTACTGAATAAAGTTTGATTTCTTTGCAGTTCTATTTGTTCTTGTATTTCACTAAGGATATATAATCAGTTCTGTGTTCTAATGCAACTTGAAGTAGTTGTTTTCTCTATATTTTTGTATCACCAACTTTACATAAAGTTAGGTTCATTTGTTTCAGTAGATTATCAATTTTTAGGGATTGCTTATGTCAAAACTATATAACAAGATATATTCAGAGAAATCTTGCTTCTCTGTCCCTTCTACCGTATTCTCTTCTTCCTCCTGTTGGTGACTATTTTTATTAGCTTTTGGTAGTATCTGAGTAATATTTCCTTTTGCAAACATACAAAAATATGTATATATTATATGTTATCTCCTTTACATAAAGATTTCATACTAGATACACTGTTACACATCTTGTTCTTTTTTTCTTAGTAATATATCTGGAAGATCCCTTTATATCATTATATAAGGATTTTTCTTATTCATTTTATGATGCATAGTACTCCCTTTGGGAATGTACCATGGTTTACTCAAATAGTTCCCAATTGGTGGGCATCTGGGTTGTTTCCAGACTTTTGCTGTTACAAATAATGCCACAATGAATATCCCTTTCACCTAAGTAATTTTATATTTTGTCCAGTAAATCTTTGAAAAAAAGATTTCTAGAAGCAGAAATGCTCTGTAAAAGGGTAAATGCATTTGGAATTTTTCTGGATATTACCACATTTTTCTCTATAGACTGTACTATTTTGCAGTCCCACCAGCAATGTGTCAGAGTGTCTAGTTCTATAGAGCCTCACTTTAGATTTTGTTGTTGAACTTTTAGATTTGTATCAATAAAGGTAATAGTATCTTAGTGTAAATTTAAATGCATCTCTTATTATGAGGAAGGTTGTATATCTTTATATGTGTTTTTAAGTACTATTTAGATTTTTTTCTTCTGTGACTGTTTTTTGTTTTGCACATTTTTTTTTTTTTTTTAAAATATGTTTTGTCTTTTCCTGTCTCCCCTTGTATTTAGAGGGGTTTTTTTGTTTTTTCTTTTTTTTTTTTTTTTCATTTTAGAGAGAGCCATTGACTTAAGTGCACATTTTTTTTCCAGTTTGTCGTTTTCTTTTGATTTATTATGGTGGGTTTATATTTTGTTCTGTTTTGCTTTTTTGCCATTTAAAAGTTCTTTATAATTGGATTTTTCTTTTCTTTTTATTGGTTCTGTATTTTGAGTTTCAGCTAGGAATGGTTTTCCCATTTCCAGATTATAAAGGAATTCACTCATATTTTCTTCTGTTACTAGTATAATTTTATGTTTTATATTTAGATCGCTGGTCTCTTTAGTGTTTATTCCAATGTAGTATGAAGTACAGATCCAATTTTATTTTTTTCTAATTATATATCCAGTTATCTCAATACTTTTTCCCATCGATTGAGACTTGAGTCTGTATTAGATTTTCCATCTGTTCTATCGATCTGTTTTTCTAATCAGGTACTAATATGACAGTATTTCATTATAGGTGCCCAAATATTTTGCTGCTTTACTTTTTGGTCAGAACTAGGTAACAGCAACAATCACAGGTCACCCTCATCTAATTCATTGTGCTCCTACCACCAGCACCAAATGGAATACATGTGTGAATATATGTGTATTGCATGAAGGTAGGTGCTCTTTGGTCTTATATTAGTGAAAAGAGTGCTTAATTAAGAGTCAGGGAACAAACTCAGCTTTATATTACCTCTAAGCAAGTCACTTACTCTCTCTGGGCCTGTATTCTCAGCAGTTAACAGATAAAAGAAATTGAACTAGATGGTCATCTGGTTAATGCTGATCTGTTAAGAGCTCCACTGATATGTGGTATGTAGTTTCCCTGTGCCTTGTCCTTTCCCATATCCGTGAAATAAACTTTCTCTTCTCAATCCTGGTTCTTCAGTCTTTTCTGTAGGTTTTTCTTTGTTGCAACATTTTTTCCTTCCCGTGTTTCTTTTATTAGCTTCCATCTCTTTCTTCTGATTAACCAAGAATTGCTACTGTTTGGCTGCTCAACTTCCACTGACCTCAGTAGGGAAAAATTGCATGCAGTAAATGGGAATTATTTTTCCTTTGGCAGAGAAGTTCTTTAAAAAAAAAAAAGAAAGAAAGAAAGAAACCAGCTGCTGACAGTAGTCTGTTCTTTTGTTTTACAAAGAACAAAAGGAGAAAAGGCTGCCTGTAGTGTATGACGAAATCAGACAAGATTATAACCAGGTTATCAGTTCTTGATTTAGTTAAGAGACTTGGTACTTTCTTAAATTCCCCAATTACATCTTTTAAGAGGTCAGGAAAGAAGGTGATGAAAAAGAAGACCAAAGGTATGGAAAGAGCCTGTTACGTAACGATTTTATATATACTATGAGAAAGGTTATGGTGATTTAAGGCACATTAAAGTCTTGACCAAATATAAAATGTCTTATTTATACTAACTAGAATACTTAAAATTCAAAAGAATAGTAAATTCTTAAACTCCTGATTGCTGCCAGGTGAAAGTTCAAAGTTTGGAAAACACTTGAAAGAAACTAATGTGGAAGACAGAAGAGAACAATGTAATATGACAATAAACATCATGCTTATTCAGGAAGAATAAGTGACTCAAGGAAATATTTCTGCAGATAATAAGTTTTAATGGTCAGGAAGGGATGGCTTAAAAGATTTAAAGAGAAACATTGTATATAAAATTTCAGTGTCCAAATGCCTGCTGGATTTTATTAAAGATGAAACTTTGTTTCTTAAACACCATGCTACAAATAAATACCATATTTTGTTCTGAAAAATCCCAGAACTGTGAGATTCTCCAGCATTACGCCACCACACTTCATTCTCTGTGACTGTTTCCCCCAGGAGTTATGGTAGGGGTAGGAGGAAAAATATGTGCTTGTTGGGCAAAGAAGTACTTCTGCAGGCACAGACTGACATCTCCATAAGCGCAGGTGGCTGAACACACTCCACCTTGACTTTGACAAAGACTGGACCCATCTCTACTCTGATAACTCAGATTTATCACTTGTCAGGTAATGGAGAAAAGATGAAATTCTGCATAAGGAATGTAGTTTAAGTTTAAATGTACAACGTCAGAAAGTGTGAGTTTAGTGAAGATTGAGAGCCTTCTGTATTTTGATACATTCTGTTTTTCCTGGAAAAATCATCCAAATTGGGAATTAAGCCATACATGTATTTTTTTCACTTTGTAAGATCTCGTTTTGTTTGGATTCTTAAGGAATATAAAGAAGAAACTTTTTAAAGAAGCTAGTTCCAAAATTTGTGCTCCCACAACAAGACAGGAAAATGTCTGCATTATACAGTGCATGCTCATATTTTTTCAGGGTAAATGTCCCCAACCTAACCCCCCATTTTGATATTTTAATATGTTTGTTTTACTGTTTCCAGTGAGAGCTAATAGGAAATTTCTCTGTTCTCAAAAATTTATTTCATCCTTGTGAACTTAGAATATTTATTTAATACTCGAGGTATTAATTTAAAACTTGTATAAAACTTGATATATTTAATTTCTCAATTCCTCTACCTTAAACTTTGAAGTGAAAAAATAAAATTTTATTCAAAGTAACTTAATACACAGCTTTTCGGGGAAAAAAGATATCTACTGGATGACATTAAGTATACATCAATTGTTTCCGAAATGGTTATTGATATATACTATCCACATATTTAAATGTGTTATACATTAAAGTTAGGCACTATAGACAGTAAATAGATCACTATTATATATAAATTTTAAAAATAATAATAATTTCCACCTATGCACATGGGCTTTGAGCATATTGCAGGTAGTTCCTGAATAAAAATCAAAATGGACTACCAGTTGCTTTTTAATATATTTTATCACATAAAGAAAAACAGAAGATGAGTCCTTTAAGAAGGATAGAAAATCAGCTAAAAAGCAAGTTGTAATATTTATAACAGTTCTTCAGGTGGAGGTGGCAGGAATTCGTTGAGATCTTGATTAGAGTTTGGAAGAATAGAGAACTCCTGACATTGGATCTCACTGTTGGAATTTTCTGAATTTTCCATAAAATCTCCTGGTGGCAGGGGCAAGTTAAGTGAGTCAGTGGGAGGCGGAAATGACTCTTTGAACTGAGAGTTATAATCTTCACAGACTTGATTGAGACAGTCCAGAACTGGTGGGAGATTGGTGGACTCATTTGGAGGAGGAGATACAGTTGTCACTATGGGCTTGTCGGATTGGTTACTCTCCTGTCCTTCCAAATCAAGGAGGGGTGGGGGTGGTGGAGGCAGATCTGCATCATCTGAAGAAGAAACAGCAGTGCCAATTGTTGATCCACCAACACTATCCTCCGATGTACCGTTTACTTGATCTTTTATTTTCTCTGTTTTGGGGTTGTTGGACTCTACAATGTTTTCACTTGATTCAAACAACTTAATTTCTAAGTCATCTGCTAAAAGTGCGCTTTTGTTTGGTTTCCAGGCCATAAGTGAGATAATCGATGTACGTTTTGTGGGCACTTCATTTTCTCTAATGTTATCCAAACACATGTCAGGAGTTTCACCATCAGCGAATGGAGACCTACCTGCCCAATTCTGATCATTTGAAGCTGATTTTCTCAAGCATTTGCCTAGTACAATCATGGTTATTGCTACCAACATACAAGTCAGAATTACACCAATTAATATGGTAGCTAATAAATTAGAATTGGTTTTATGCAGGGTGTTTTTTTCACTGGTAGCTTCCAGGTTGAATCCTGGTGTAATCCTAGGTGACCTTTTGATAGCTGGTGTTAGTTGTGTGGGTAGATTTTGAACAGTTGGTGTTACTGGTTTTCTAGGAGAGGTATGAACAGATGATGGTTGTTGAGTGGAAGTATAGGCAGATGGTGGCAATTGTCTGGAGGAAGTATGGGCAGATGTGGTGGTAGTCTGCCAGAGGTGAACATGGGTGGTGCTGTCCACTGGGAGGAGGTGTCAGCCGTTGGTGTTGGTTGTCTGCTGGTGTTATAGGCAAGTGGTTGTCCGGCAGAAGTGTGTGCTGCTGGTTTTCCAGAAGAGGCATGGACAACTGGTGTTGGGTGTCCAACAGCAACTTTGGCAGTTGGTATTGGTTGTCCAGAAGGAACGTTGAATTGTGTTGCTTGACCCAAAGGATTCCCCGTCGTGTTTTGAGAATTAGCTGAGACATATGGCATTGATGATCCAAATAAAGTAGATTGTGGTTGTTGCTCTGTTATAATTGCTTCTGTCTCTGAGAAAAATATATTGTTCAGGTGTCCACAAAACAAAATTAAGATGAAATATTTGGGACCCATTTCAGAATGTTTTCCTCTTTACCAGTGGCTTCATAATGAAAGAAAGGAAGACAATTAGATCTCATTTGATGTCTGGCATAAAGTAGGTAGGTACTTGATAAGTATTTATTAGTTCTAATTTAAACTTGATAAACTGTAGGCTAGTATAAATAATTTTTGAATATACTCTAACTTATCATATAACATTTGGACCTCATAGGCAGTGATTTCTCTTAATTCTTTCATAAGATCTGTACTTGGCCCTGCTGCTTCTCTAGCTTCATTACATTATAGTCCTACATTTCACTCATACTTCTCAAATACATAGATAGGCTCTGTATGCTGGTTCCATGTGCTCTCTCTCTACTTTTCCTCCCTTTACGACTTGAAGTATACTTCACTCTCTTTTTTTCTCTCTCTTGACCATATTTGACACTACTGACTATTCTGTCACTACTACTCAAGGAGCTCTTGTAATAGTCTTCATGTTAATCTCACAAGTTTCTGTTAATCTCTTGCCTCCTAAATGTGGGTAGTTGATATTCAGTCCTCATCTTATCTACTTCGTTTTATCCTGAATCTGTAAGATTTCAACTCTCATCTTTATGCGGTAATTCCCAAACTTGTACATCCAGCCGAGATCTTTTTAATGCTAGTCCTATTCATATGACTTCTTGGTGAACATTTCCATATTGTATACCCACTGTCAGCAAATTCAACATATTTAAATCAATTCATCTTCATCTCAAAACTGACTCCTCTCCCTACTTCTCTATTTTTAATGGTACTACCTTTGTACATTTCTTCTGCACAGTCTATTATATTAGTAATCTTTGTAGCAGCAGCATTGTTTAGCACTATATCTTTATGTTAGGATCTCATATTTTTAAAGGATTTGGGAGTCCTATCCAGTTGGTCAAGTAGTCCTGCTGCTACTTTCACTCATTTGTTAATAAACCTCATCTTTGTGGCAGGACCTGTTCTAAGTTTAGAAGATACCAAACAATTAAAATATTCTAGTGGTAGAAACAAACAAGTAATGAATAATTATAATAATTTGATGAGTTTTCTTCTAAAGGTATGCAGGAGATACACAGAGGAACTAATCTAGCCTAGGTGGGCTTAAGGGAAGGTTTCTCAGAGAAGTAAAACTTGAACAGAATCTTGAAAGGTCTGTAAGAATTAATTAAGCAAATAAAATATTCCAACCATGGGGAACAACGTATAGTCATGGGAAAAGAAGGCACGTATAAGTTTGGCAGGTAGGACTTTTTGTGGTATGTAATAGATGCTAAAACTTGAAGAGTTAAGTTCCAGTTCTATTTCTGCCACCTAACTTCCCATCTACCCATGAGAACTAGTCATTTAATCTCTCCTGTTCTCAATTGCCTTAACTCTAAAGTGAGAAGTTATACTAGCCAGTGTTCAGCTTTGCATGTAATATACTTGTTTTGCATATCATTAAACAGTGGTAACTAGTTATTTCTTAACGTTAGGGAAAGGAAAATCTCAGGGCGTTAGATCCTAGTTGACATGATTAGAAACTAAAGATTTTCTATGATTCGTAGGCCAATCTGAGAGAGACTTGATGTTCTGTGCAAGGTATAATAAAAAGAGACGAGGAGCTCCCTCAGCTTTTGCAAATAAATTTTCAGCATATTTGAGTAGTTTTCATTGCTTACTCCTCTACCACTTGATACACAGTGATGATAAATTATTTTAGTAGGAAAAAAGACGTGAATCTTTTCCCCTGTACAGTCTTTTTATTTTCTCTAATACTTCAAGCCTAAATTTAAAAATATTTCTCCTTTAAACACTCTTGCACATAACCGATGCATTAATCTTCTTAAAAGCACATGTGATTGGGTTACTTCTCCCTTGCTTGAGGGTTCCTCATTGCTGTGAAGATAAAAATACTGAACTGTTTTCTTCTTTCTCACTTGAGTTTACCAGTACTGACTCATCTCTTGACAGAAACTTCTCAGTCAAATGTACCTCTTCCCGTCTTATGTACTTCTTAAACACACAATTTCTTTCATAGACCAACACTTTTAATTACACTGTTTTTCACCCACCTAGAGTGTGTTCTTTTTTCCAAACTCAGCCTCTTCCCCCTTCTGACTGCCTGTCTGAACCTATCCTCATCTGTGAGACCTCAACTTAAATTTCCCTTTCTTAAAGCCAAGTTCTCTGTGACTGACTACAGCCCACAGAAATCAGCCATTCCCTGAATTCCCCTAGTTCTTGTTGTCTTTATGGTTCCTCAAATAATTCTTCATGTATATACCTCACACTTTATTCTCTTAAATAATTGTTTTTATTACTCAACTTTTCACATTTTCTTTTTATTCTCATTTGCTCAAACAAGATGATAAAGAACCTTGAAGAAGGCAGAAAGAAACAAAAATACTTATCTGAAACATACTGTGTGCCGTACTGTCCCAAGTGTTTTCCATACTTTATTTCATTTAACCTTTAAAGGACTCTATGAGAAGAATAGAAGAATCCTTGCTTTATAGATAAAGAGACAGATTCAAATGTGTTGCAGTTTGTCCTGTGTTATATCACTATTAGTGACAGACTGGGACTTTGTATCCAGGATCATCTGGTTTCAAAGCATATGCTCTTTCTACTACTCTAAACTGCCTCTTTTTATATTTCGATTCTTTTACAGCAGAGTACCATATATGAAAGAAAGGAGCCTAGTAACATTTAACCTTCTTGGTTCCTTTCCATTTCACTTTTCACTGTTTATTAATACTTTTACCAGAATGTGAGCAGAGAAGACAAGATCTGAGTTATTAAATTCTGCATTTTATCCATTTTGCAAAAGGTTTAATAGAGAAAAAATTGGAAACTGTTGGCATAAATATGGGGATTTGAATCATCTCTAGATAATTATCATCCATACAGTTCCTACCTGCTGTTCTTACAGATTCCTACCCTACCTCCCAAGGAAAGGCCTCATCAGCAAGTGGTGTTCTTTAGAGTTTCACCTTAGTTTTTTAAAAATGCCATCTAAAGCAACAGAAAATATAGGCCATGAATTATCTTCAGCCAACAATATTGCTTCTTTTGTGACTTTGCTTAAAATTTTTTTAAAAAACAACATGGTTCCTCTTTTCAATTACCTTAAAAAGACATTAGAGAAGGAAAGAGTGCAAACAGGAACGTAATTATAAATGCAGTTTAGTATGTAAGATCAATTTTGATAGGTTCATAGCCTCTTTTGTCTATAGGAAGGCCGTAGGACCTTCAGTATATGAGATTTTTCACGTATTATTTAAGCTGTATGGCAGTATTAAAACCAAATTCATTTATTACCTGTCCTACCCCTTTCCCACGCCCTAATTTGTTGTCTACCTTCTACTGTCTGTTACATCAGTACGCCAGCATCTGTGTTAGAATTCTACAGCAATTCAGAATAGTCCAGAAAAGAAGGAACAGGGTTTTTTAATAAATATAGGGCATAATAGTGAAGAAACTGACTTTTTTCTAGCTTAGAGGCAGTGTTATGGCCAGGGTTATGACCAGTACAGAAAGTTATTTAACATATGTTATTTAAAATATATAAACTGTGTGTAACTAAAGTATCAACATTGTTTCTACAGGGATAGAAGGTAGAACCAGGGTCAGAGGAGTAAAAAGGAGATGTGGGATAAGATGAAATGAAAAAGGAATGAGAAGAAATACAAAATAACACAAAAGAGAAAAATAAGGCAAAAATTATAGTAAGCAGCAAATATATGGAAAAGGAGGAGGTCAGTTGACTAGAGGAGATATTGAAAAGAAAAGTTAATAAGCTGAAGAAAAAGTGGGGATTATGTAATTAGTAAGAAGTTAGGGTAGAAGATTAACGTGGGCAAAATTAGAAGTTGGGGGAGAAGATTGAAGTAGATGAAAGAAGCAACCACAAAATGCTGCTCCTGTATTTGCGATGCAGGGAGGCAACAGAGGATTGTCTTCCCAATATGGAGGACTTGAATCACCCATCTTCTCAAACTCATCTTTCATTTCAGGCTCTCCTGTCTGCCCTAAATATCCTTAAGCTTCTCATTCTCGGCACCCTCCTCTCCCCAGCACTACCCAGAATCATACCTGCTAATTATTCTAAAGAACCTATGCACATTCTATATGGCATTTTTCTAGAAATCCTTTTGTCTACTATTTGGGGCAATCCCAAATTTGTCTACCTTCGTATGGCAGTATTTTGCTCATTATTTTAGTTTGGCACTTTGAGGTTTAAATCTGTGATTTTGGTCTTTTGTTTTTCCTGAAAATTTTAAAAATTTTTAAAAGAAGAAGAGAAATATAAGCTGTTTTAACTAAGCATTTAAAAGGCAGTTACAGTAAAACAGGAGTCCTCATATAATAGATTAAAATTTAGTAATAGTGTATCTCCAACTAGTGAAGTTATCAAATCATAAAAGAAAGAGAATAGCAATTCTATATCTTGAGGAAGAATGGAAAGAGAAATTAACCTTGAACTATGATAGAAAGTACTTGATGACCATCTTTTATCAATAATAAATAACCACCATTTACCGAGTACCCACCAAATGCTAGGCACTATCCTATTTTACTGAGCAAGGTAGTGGTATCCTCATCTTACAGAAAAGAAACTGAACAGAGAAGTTGGGTAACTTGCCAAAGTGTCACAGCTGTAAATAGTGGCACTAATGCAGAAATTATATCAATCTTGTACCAGAGCTTTTTCCTACTGTGATATGTCACTATACATGCCACACTGCCTTTCATAGTAAAATTAGGAAATAGAAATGCTTTATAAAGAACAGAGATGTGAACTCTCTGGAAACAGATATGTAAGTAACTTTGGGAGATAGTCTTGTGTAAATAAACAGTAGGAAAAGAACTACTAGAAAACCATTTTAGTCCTGTGATTCCATACAAACATTATGGGAGTTTTGAGTGGTTAGCCTGTAAGCTGTCATATTTGATGTGATTTTTAAAGATTAGACATTGAAAGGCATCAGATTTATCTTTAACAAATTCAAGTTTATTCAGAATTCAGAATTTCCTCCTAAGTAAAATTATATAGAAGTTAGTTGGAAAACACAAGTACTTTTAAGCTCTAAAATTAGGGCTGAGAAGTCTTGTCTAAAAAATATAGACAAGTCCTATCTAAAAAATATAGACAAGTCCTGTCTAAAAGGAGATTAAAATCTTTATTTTCTAACTTCTGTTGATACTTACTTAGAAGAAATCCAAAGTGGACTTCTATAAGGGAAAGTCATAAGTATTTATGAACTGTCGATATAGGATATTGCCCACTATAAATTTATGATTCTATGATATTTTAAGTCTGTAAACTCTTTGCTGTTTTTATTTCGGAGGATATTTACTTTGTAATTGCCCAGTTTACTTACAAAGTAGACATCTTTTATGCATATTAGCAATTTTCCATTGTTTATTCTGTGGGTGTTTTTTCCCGTATCTATTTTACACTGTTTACTAAAGACTCAGATAATATGTGACATAAATATGTAGATGACATGAATATATACACACACATTTTTCGTAACAGTTTTGCCTTAACTTTAAAAATGAGTGATAATATTTTTATGTCATCATTTGCTTACATGTAAAATTCTATTTGTATAAAAATAAAGCATATGTAATAATGATCATTGAATACCTCATCGAATCTACTTTGGTTTCTTTTTAAATTAACTGAAGGCGAAGGTGACCATTCTTACTACGGAAACTAAAGAGGATTAAAAAATAAAAATAATTTAAATCTATGGATTACGTTATGTATAGGAACATTTTATAGAAAGCAAATCAGAATTTTTAACAGTCAGTATTTGGGGATTGTAAATTCAGTCATATCCCTTGGATTTGGTTGTATTTTATCTGCCATAGCTATAGTTAATTTCTTCTAATTATGGAACTAAGATTAGCAAACCTAAGTAAAATTATGATTATACAAACTTAGGTAAAATTTTTTACTCCAAGACAAGCTCAACACTATTTTTTTTAATTCCATGCAACAAAACCTATTATAGACATCTTTAGACTATCAGAGTTTAAGTTTAAGTTATAGATATTTTAGTTTTAAAAATAAATTTTATATAAAGCAAAGATCAGACGAGATTGCCTGTGTGAAAATTTTCTTACCTCAGATGTTAACTTCTTTTGCAGGATGCTAAATTCTTGTTCTAGCTGGACATTTTGGTGATTTGGCTAAGAAGGCAAAAGGGGTGGTTCAATTCAGATTAAAAATGGTCCTCTAGCAAACTGAAATGGTTTCTGTAGAAAAAGAGGAAGTTTATCAGTAGTTGGTTCAGGAAGTGCAATAAGCCACAAAATGACTAAGAAATGTACTACTGTAACAGAACTTATTTTGAAACAAAATTTGGAGCTATATGATTTGAGTGGTTTTAATTAATGTTTGTAAGTAAATACTTGAGACTCTCTAGTAATGTGATTATGTAATTTAAATATTTAGAATAGAGCCTTGAAGAGCAAATTATATGTTCTAAGGAAAAACTGCCAGTTAGGTTATTACCCATAGTGAGATTTCTTTTCATAGGAAATGAATGATGTGTTCTGTTTACTTGTATGACCTTAGGCAAGTAGCTGCACTTCTGAATCACCATTTCTTCCTCTGGGGGAATATTTATTTCTCTTAGTTGTTGTGTAGATTAAATAAGATAATGTACAAATGTTTCACAGGCAGTAGCTAACAGTAAATGTCAGTGTTATTTCCTTTACATAATTTAGGCAAAGACCAGGTAAAAGTATAATTAAATTTTTTGACCAAATACTTTACTAAATAATTTTTGAGTTCAAGTCCACAACTCTTTGATTACCCATAAAGTAGGTCAGCGGAAAAATAAATTGAGACTCATTCTTTAAGTTAACAAAGGAAAGTATTTTGAAAAGCATATATGAGCCGGTCTGAATAAAAATTTCTTTGGGCAAATCATCTTCTAGTCTCTTTCTTCATCTGAAAAATAGAGATCATGATTTCTAATTTGTAAATTTATTATAGGATTAAATAAATGTAAAGTGCCTAGTATTGCACATGTTATAGTAGAAATAAACAGTAAGTACTAAACCATGCCTTGCTTTCCTATGGTCGCTGCAGAGGAATGCAGATTACTAAGACCCAGTTCTTAACAGCTAGATACTTATAACTTGGTGCAAGAATAATAGTTTCTTTTTTCAAGGGTCCTACTATAAAGCAGAATATTATCAGAATGCTATAAACGTTTGATTGACTCTGTTAAAATCCCTAAATTAAGCATGTAAACCATAATACCAAGGAGTAGAAAACAAAAGTGTCTTTGTTCAAAAATAACTTAAAATTTGAACTCAAAACATATGTTAACCTATCATTTTTAAACATTGTCAGGTTTGGAAAGGAACCACTTCTGTTTGTTCATGAGCTGTCATTGAACGATGTCATTCTGAGGTTACGCGTTTAATAGCCAAGATAGTGAGTGATGAATTGTAAGCAATCCCACAGTAGAAGCTTTCTGTGTTGTGAGAAAATGTTTGATCTGTATGTTAAATATGAAAGTAGTTGCCTCGTTAATTTCTTTTCAAAAAGACACTAAATTGTTTTTATTTCCTCCCAGTATCAAGTATATATGACACTTGATTCAAAGAGGCTTTTGTGTTATCACTATCTACTCTAGTATATCATCTCAAATTTTAATTTGTACAAAATAAGAACTCTGCCCAGTTTCATTTCCAGTCTGGTCCTTCTTATAACACAGCCAGGATGAGAATCACTAACCTAGAAGGGAGAGCAGGATTGTAGTCATTCTTGGAAAAATATATGTATAACCTTTCTTTAAAGACTAGCATATTGCCCAAAATAAATGCTGAATATGGAATGTGATTTTTTAAATGTGGTGTTTAATTAGGATGCCCTGTGTCAATTTCTGTAGATAGGTGGAAAGCCTCTTGAACCAGCTTTTGTAATGTATATTTAATTGGAGATGGAAGTCTTGACTTAATGGCATTATTTTACTTGAACCCAGTTTCTTAAAGAGTTAAACGTTTACCTAAAGTATCCTGTTTTCCAGATTAGAAGAAACACACACATACATACACATCTCTCCTTTACTCGTATCACATTGATAGTAAAAAAAAAAAAAAAAAAAAAAAAAATGGAATTGGTCATTTTAATAGGTCACTTGGCATCCTTGAAGTTCAGAAATCAATCAACCTTTGGATATTTGCTATAAATAATCCAATGAGCAGTATTTATAGAATACAGATGTGTTATACTTAAACAGTAAGATATGCTTTACATTTACACTTAGCCTTCAGTTGTGGCTATAAATCTCATGTTTCAATTGTGCTTCATTTCTTATTGATTTTTACAATGCGTTATTCACAGATAATAAAATGAATGCAAATGTAGTCAGTTTAATTCTAATGAGTCATAATTTATTATACAAAATTAAAAGTTTATAGTAGAAAAACATTTTCTCCTGTGTGCCATAAAGATGAAAACATCTAGCATAAAATTAGCTATATTGATATATGAGCTGGTATGGATTCTGTCACATTCAGCAAAGAAGGTACCATTAATCTATACAGTGCAACTCTCTGCATTAGGAGTTTGACTTCTGTTAGATGTTGAAACATAACTTTCCTTTAAGGACACACTAAAACTCTTCAGAGTTTAGTCTGACAAAGGTCATCTTACTACTGTTGCTGAACAGGAAATAATGATTTAATTGTCCCTTTCTACCTCTGTTCTTTCATCTTGTCTTTAAAAACTTCCCCCAATTCTTGGTTGTTTTATTATTTGCTTTTAAAATATTCAGTGTCAGAACAAAAGTGCGCACTTTAAGTAATTAAGTAAGCAGGCATACTTCTCCCCTTCTCTCCCGCTTGATTCTAAATTGCAAAGCCTGCGATGTCAAAATTTTAAGACCATCTGACCAGTATGTTGGCATTAAATATCAAACTGACTTGGTTTTTACTCCATAAACTTTCTCATTACCATTTACATTTTTCTCCCCTAGAGCATCTGTTAGTTAGTGAGTTTTTCAGTTGCTTCATCTTTTCTTTCCCTTGTAGCTGTGAGTGTTCCAGTAGATTGCATCATTAAGTTGGGCCCTGTGAGCTGTTTTGCTCTTTTCCAAGTGTCTGATTCAGCAGGCCATAGACCACTGCTTGCCAAAAAATCACCATTGCTTCTAGGCTGACGCTTGCCTACTTGTTTTGATCGTCTGAGAGATGAGACTTTGTTTGCCAGAACCACAGTTGATAGAAATAGAAGGATACAGATAAGAAAAAGCACTGCAATTATAATTAAGCAAACCAGCATAGCCATTTTGTTGTTGTTTTCCTCACAGACATCTTTTTTGAAAATTTCACTGTGACTTTTGCTTGTGTTTTCAGTGCTCTGTAATGTTGAAGAACTGTTCCTAACAACAGAAGGTGTATAAAGCTTCAGTTCAGATTTAGGAGTTAAAGATTCGATGAGAGATGATGTTGCTATTTCAGGCATGTTTGTAGAATTACTTTTTTTATCTACTTTAGGAATTGTAGAGTTTGTGTTAATGTTTTCATTTTGGTTTCTGCCTGTCTTATTTTGAATATCTGGATCCCAGACAGTAGTATTGTTAGCCCACAGATGGGTATAGTTTGCTTTTGTTACAGGAGAAAAAACTGTTGTCATCAGAAAGGCAAGATGCAGGTAATGTCCTGTGTGTTCCATGTCCGTGAGTATACAGGTAATCTGTTGGGATAGAAATATAATTTGTTAATTTGTGAAAGAATGTGGTTCCTGATTTTGGTAATTGTAGTTAAAAGATAGACAGCCAATACGTTACAAGCAAGCTACAAGTTTATGTCAAGCATTTGCTATCCTATTTGAATTTCTTCTCAATGGATTTGGATTTTTTTTTTAATTAGGCTATATATAAAAAAACAATTTCTATTATTTGTCTAAATGCTTAGAAGTTAGCATTATGAATAACTATTAATCATTGTAAACTAGATACCATGGTTTTATAATTTCCTCCTTAAGCATGCTAGACTTCAGCTTTGAGTCAGATACTTCTGCTTTTACTTTTTTGATTGTTCCCCTCCACCCGCCATTTAAGGATCCTTTTTTTAAAGAAACTCCCCACCTTCTAACAAATGTGTCTCCAATCTATAGTAAAGGAGAAATGTGGTCTTGACCATTTTACTTCACAGTAAGAAAATAAAATGCAAATGCCTTGAAATGTGGTAGCAACCAAAAGGAAATGGACTTCTAATAGGAATTCAGGGTGTTCTTTTCTCTTCTCGGGTGGTGTTCTTGAAGCTTAGAATAAAGCTGGTGCTTAAAAATATATTCTCAGTATTTGTGAAAGCAAAATTCTCTTTTTAGTTTTATGTTTTTTGACTTATTGTGGCTTTCTGAAGGCAAAGGCCAAAGGCATGCAGTTTTCTCACCCTAAAAATCTGGTATTAGGAAGAAGAGGCAAAATTATTCTGAATAATCTCAGAAGTTCAACCAGAGTTATTGACTTTTTTATCATTTATGTCTCATTTTTTTCTATGAATATTTTGACATAATTTCAAAATTATACAATAAAATATAAAGAAATAGAATATCAGTATCATGGGGATTTAGACCCAAGTGAGAAGTCAAGGCAGTTCATAAAAGTCTCAACATATAAATGAAAAAGTTGAATGTCAGTATTGGCTCTAAGTCCCTGGAAGCAGGTACAAAAAGAAGGTAAGTCTGTTCCTGATTCTCATTTTCCACCATATGATTGAAGATTTCATTAGAACTGGCGTATCTGTTCAGATACTGGTAAACCAGAATGATTTATCATCATTATTGAGCTATCTTTTTTATCATAATATTCCAGAGCTACTATTGTATTGTTCATATTCATTTGAGGGAATTAGAAGACAAAACTAAATTATTCTCCTATTTTATAGAAATTCTTCTCAAACTTCAATGTGTGTGGGAGTCTATTTTTTAATGCAGATTCTGATTACATAGGTCTAGGAGGTACCTGGGCATTTCTAACCCACTCCAAATGACACAGATGCTACTGCTAGTCATGCTTTTATGAGTTTCAAGGTTTTATAAGAAATAGTTATATGTTGTTGAATAATATTTATATACTATTGATATAAAGTAAGAATAACAAATGGGATATGTTATTATACAAACAAATGTAGGATATAATAAACAATGCTATAACTGGAAACTAACTTCTGAAGTAGTATTTCCTATTAATAGTAGGGAGGAAAAAACCTTTTATTATGTATCGTAGAATTAAGATTACTTCTTGGATTATGACCTTTAATAGACAGTGAAAGATATCATGTACTAACTTCTATATAATAGTGTTCAGCTTTAGTTTTTAAGTTGAATGACATAAATCTTTGGTTACTTTATGATTCTTTCACAAAGAGAACTACTTTAAATTGGATTAGCAAGTAATTTCCATCCTTTTATACTGGGCTTGCCTTCTGCATAGATGCTAAAATGATTTAAAGTGGGTCATTCTTGTCACATTAGTTCATTAACAATATAGTATACATCATAGTATCTGTACACATTTTAACAGTGTTTACCACGAGATAAATAATAGGCCCGCTGTTGATTGTCTTCAGCCAGATGTATTGTCATCCTAAAATAAACACATTGTTAACAAAATGAGACTTTCTCTTATTCTTACAAATGCCTGAGAATAGAGGACTGTCTCTAGCTCCTTAATTTATGCCATGGAGGCCAGGTTATGTTATCAAGTTTTCTTTATCCTTGGTCACTTTCAATAAAATTTGTAATGCCTAAGCATCAATAATTTATTTTTTAAACTTTTGCTTTAATAACAGAACTTTCCGATTGACTGTGGAGTGTAGACTCGGATCGTTCCTAATCGTAATTTAAAACTAATTTATTATGGTGATAGTAAATCTTTCCATTTCTAAGTTAAACTTAGCAGGACAGTAAAAAACAGCATACATTTTCAGTTACTGGTGATTCTGCTTCATTAGTAAGAGTCTTAGGTACTATTTGAAGCACTTCCTCAAACACAAATCTGTCCAAAGTTATAAGTGAAAAGGCATTAGGAAAGCCATATATATTACCTACCTTACAAAATGCTTGGTCAAAATCTGATTATAACCTGATTTTAATAGGCCACTTCTTTTCTTGTCTTGAAGCACAGCTTCCAAGTAATTTAAAGCAGAAGAAACTTGAAGAATATGAGCCTTAAAGTAAATCTGCAGTAAAAAAGGATATGTACAGCTAGCTTTCCACTTTTCAAACCAAACCACAGATGACACATTTCCTTTTCTGCTGCAACTAAAGCACTTGTCACAGGGGGGAAAAAATAAAAGAACAAAAACTCCAATTTGCCTGGTTGGCCACTGGCATAACAGGAGGCTTTGTAGAACAAATCCCGCCTCCAGGGCAGGGAGGGTTTTCTGCTTAGTGCCTTTTGACCTTATGCTCATTATACATGCCTACTGTATGCCTTTGAATGATATTAATATATCATTCAAAAGAAGATGAAATGGCATTTTCCCTGCAGTTTTAAAATCTTACCTAAAAATTCTCTTTGTATACCACAGACTGATAACATGAGTTTGGAGACTTGGGGCATTGGTAAGATAATAGAAATAGGATATACATAATCTACATCTCAAGTTGTGGAACTGCAATGATTTGAGAAAGTATCTAGTAAACTTAGATTATATAGGACAGAAAATGCTTTTACGTGGTTTAGTTATACACACACATACTGCCCTTGAATGTTGTCATCACCTCATATTCACTGTATTAAAATGAAGTTCCTTTTTCTCCCCAAAGTAGCTACCCCTCATAATCTCTTTGTTTTTGTTCATGATAACAACCTTCTTTGTAATCTCAGAGGCTTGGTATTCATTCAGCAGGTCCTTTTCATTCAAGTCCTTTCTTATAACGCCGATCAGACCTTTGGACCATGTTCATCATTTCTTCATATTCTTAGATTTGGTTTCTTTTTTACTGTAATTTATTTTTACAGTCTTGCGCTGCATAATTACTTTTTGGTCAGTGACAGACTGCATATACAGTTGTGATCCCATAAGAATGTATAATAGAGCCAAAAAATTCCTATCCCCTAGTAGCCAAGATAACATAGTGCAATGCATTACTCATATGTTTGTGGTGATGCTGGTGTAAACAAACCTACTGTGCTGCCAGTGCTATAAACGTGTAGCACATAATAGTTACCAGTAGTGGGTTTGTGTAAGTGCACTCTATGATGTTTGCACAACGGAATCACCTAACAGTGCATTTTTCAGAATATATCCCTTCATCTTTAAATGGTGCATCACTGTATTTTAGCTCCTTGATAGGCAGTACCTAGACTACAGTATCTTTTTTACTAGCCTTAACTCCTTTATATATCTTATATATAGCACTTCCTTTTATCATATCACCCCTTTCTTTAAAAAAATAAAATTAAGTTGAATAACTTCTTAACACATCAGTGATTCAGAAATACTTGTGCACATAAATATCAATCAAGAAGGTTGTTTAAAAACAATGAAAATTGCCAGGCCCCACTACGTAGTAGATTTGGGCTGAGACCAGGAAAACACCACAGCTGATGCCGATGCTGGTGCTCCATAGAACACTATGAGGAATGCCAGGCTCCTAGGAGAAAACCTGAGCCCCTTAGTTGAACGGTTTTAGTCCCTTCCTAATTTAGCTATTAGGTGTTTTTCCAGCTTTATCTCTTAAGACTTCTCTTTGTGAATCCTCCATTCCAACTAAACTAACTGTTGCCTCAACATATCTAGTACCTATTTCTTCTCTTTACTTCTCTCCAAGAGGCCTACCAATCCCTCCTCTTATTGAGTTTGAAATTTCTCCTAAGCACTTCAGCCACTAGGTCTTCTAAGTAGCTCTCATTGCTCAGTTTGTGTTGATCTCTCCCTCTTCTGACCTTAATAGCAGTGTTTTTTTCCTACAGTCTCTTTGATAAATGATTATTTATTACTCTTGTGCTCGCTTCAGCAGCACATATACTAAGAATATTTACTACCCTCACCTTTTCTTTGATCTTGAAATACTTTAAAATTATTTAACCTATTATATTTTTATCTTATTTCCTCCTAACAAGATTAAAAACTCTAAGGATATTTATCTTAGCCTATGTTGTAGAACTACCAGAGTCATCAAGTATAGAACGTTGAGCCAAAGTTCATTCATGTTGTTTAATTTGAAATTCTAGTACTATGTTCTTCAGGTCTTTCTGATGGTACTTACTTTGGCTGCTCACATTGATTAGCATTCTTTTTAGTGTAAGCGACATATGACCTAATGTGGCTTAATCAAAAAAATAGAATTTATTGGCTCGCACAACTGAAGAGTCCAGGGATAAGTTTTGCTCCCAGGAGAGACTTTATCTAGGACTAAAATGCGATGGCCAGGGTCCCAGTTTCCTTCTTCATTTCTCTCCTTCATATCTTCAGTTTTTAGGCAGGGATTTTTTTCATATCTCAGAATACAAGCTGACAACTCCCAGGGCTATGTTTATAAATGTATAGAAATGTATAAATGATGAATGTTCCTTGTTTATAAATATCAGAAAAGAAAAAGTTTTAATTCCAAACAGTTTAAGCTGTAGTTTCTGAATTGGGCCTCTTTGGCCCTAGTTGTCCTGATTTGAGTCATATGATCATTGCTGAACCATTCTCTCTGGTCAAGGTGAGATATTTATTCACTAAAGTCATTCAGTTCACTCCAGGGCTTCAGGTGGGTCATTCTCACCCAAACTGTTCACCTGTGAAGTTTGGTGGGCCTGAAGGCAACCAACCAATGTCCACTGCCTTCCTCTTTGATTGACTGTACTGTTGCTCAGAGTTTTTGAATTGGAGATATAACTCTTCCATTTTACTTCACCCTTACTTCTCTGTGTCTAAAGAACAACTGATTTAAAAAATGGACCCAGACTTTGTGTAATTGTTTAGTATTATTGTTAGTTTTCTCTAGAAAACTAATCAGAAAATAAAGTAATAAAGTAGATTAGTATCAACTATATATTTATTCAGAGCTCTCTTAACAATCTGTGACCTTTTTTTGTAATCTTCCTTAGGTTCAAAACTGGTCAAATCAACGGCGATTTGCTAATATATCACGTCTTGCTGACTTTAAAGCCATATTATGCAAAGCCATATGAAATTGTAGTGGACCTTACCCATACTGGGCCTAGCAATCGCTTTAAAACGGATTTTCTCTCCAAGTGGTTTGTTGTTTTTCCTGGCTTTGCTTATGACAATGTCTCTGCAGTCTATATCTATAACTGTAATTCCTGGGTCAGAGAGTACACCAAGTATCACGAGCGGCTACTGACTGGCCTTAAAGGCAGCAAAAGGCTCATTTTCATAGACTGTCCTGGGAAACTGGCTGAGCACATAGAGCATGAACAACAGAAGCTACCCGCTGCCACCCTGGCTTTAGAAGAGGACCTGAAGGTGTTCCACAATGCTCTCAAGCTAGCTCACAAAGACACCAAAGTTTCTATTAAAGTAAGTATCACTCTGTGTTAAGTAAATGATGCATGGCCTTTCTTGGCTATGAGACTATATGCTGGCCTTCCTAGGTGTCCTTGTAGTATTGTATCAAATGTAAGTCCAGATGGAGGAAAACTAAGTTTTGTTATCTTCATGGAGGTCTTGTAGACTATATGAGAGGCGTACTCTTAATTATATTCTTGATTGAGTTGGAGTCAGAAGAGTGTTATAGAGAGAGTAGTTTCTATTCATCAGTCGAATGGTAGGGATGTGTGGAAAGTGGAAATTATTTAGTGAGAATTCTTCTGATTATTACATGTGTTTTGCAGAATTTTCAGAGTAAGATCAGTAATTGTCTATAGGATTCTGGACCTTTTTAAAACATTAAATTTTGTCTGATGTTTTCAGTTTTTCTCGAGAGCATATATTATAGTAATTATTGAACCCATTTGAATATATAATGGTGGTAACTCTTCGTAAGTGACAGACATGGTTAGTTGGTTTTGGGAGGCCTCATAAAATTCAGCATAATGATATTTAATTCTTTTTTACTCCACCCTCTCACCTCCACTTTCCAGGTTGGTTCTACTGCTGTTCAAGTAACCTCAGCAGAGCGAACGAAAGTCCTGGGGCAGTCGGTCTTTCTAAATGATATCTATTATGCTTCGGAAATTGAAGAGATCTGCCTGGTAGATGAGAACCAGTTCACCTTAACCATTGCAAACCAGGGCACGCCACTCACCTTCATGCACCAGGAGTGCGAAGCCATTGTCCAGTCTATCATTCACATCCGGACGCGCTGGGAGCTGTCACAGCCCGACTCCATCCCCCAGCACACCAAGATTCGACCAAAAGATGTCCCTGGGACACTGCTTAATATCGCATTACTTAATTTAGGCAGTTCAGACCCTAGTTTACGGTAGGTTTTTTGTTTTTTTTTTTTAATTCGCTTCATTTTTATTCAGGGTTTGTTGCTTTAAAATGACACCATTTAATAAGCTTTTAAAGCAGCCTCTGCCCTAATATTGTAAATTGGAAGGTATGCTAGCTACATTGGTTAACCAATGTGACCTCATAAAGTTGTGGGGTATTCACATGAACTGTGGAATTCAGAATACGGTGATTCACACTAAACCAATATATGTTCTTTCTCCAGAAAACTTTCATATGAAATAGATAACATAGCAGTTTTGGGGTTTTTTTTCCCCCAAATATGTCTTTTTTTTTTTAAGTCTACTCCTAAATTAAGTTTCCCTTCCTCCAAGTCCTCTAAGTTTTCCCATGTTCAAAAGTATATCACTATTAAGTTCCCTCACAATCAAATTAGATTATCATTGTTTGAAAAAGGAAGGCTTAATGTTCAGTAACTCAAACAATAACATTAATGCATACTTTCCATCTATGTGACTTTAACAGAATTCTTAAAAGAGAGCTTAAGATAAGTATAGATGTCATCTGAGCAGAATATAATTGGTTCTGTTTAGGCTTTATAATCTGAACATGAATGAGGAAAGAGTTTGGCATATGCAGTCAGTAGATTTGGTTTAAATCTAGATTTACTATTATGTACTTTAAATAAGATGCTGACTGAAGTTCTCTGAGCTCTTAGTTTCCTCATTTTTAAAATAAAGGTAACAATGCCATCCTTATATATTACAAATGTTTAATAAATAATAGGTATGGTAGTATAGTATAGCACCTAGCAAATAATTTGTGCTTAGTAAATATAATTTCCCTTCCCATTTCTCCCTGCCATGTCTCTTTGCACCCCTTCCCTCTCCTCTTTTCCTCCTCTCCATTTCATGTTAGGATAACTTTTTTTGGTCCCAGTTACCTTGGGACTGTCAGGATTTTTACAGATTCAAATTCTTAGCTTCAGAAAAATCTTCCCCAGGATATAATGTAGCCTTCACTTTATAAGTGGGCCTTTTAGGATTCCAGATTCTTTCTTATTTAAAAGGGGAGTGGGGGTAATCAAGATTTGTTTACCTGAATGAGCTTCATGGTGTCTATGAACTCTCAGAAATTATACACAAAATTTTGTATATGCTTAGTATTTATTATCTCAGAGTAGTCTATGACACCTGTCCCCAATTTGGGGAACCCCAATTCTTTATAGTTGTTGAAATATACAGAGTAAAAGTCGATGTCAAAATAGTATAACTCAGAATTCCTAGGAGTCAGAAAGAGATACATAAACTTAGAAACAATAATATTAATATGTTCATTTTAGGAAAATGGAGCTATAACCCTGCCTTTAATTTGTAATTCAAAGTTTCTCCTAGAAGAATCCTAACAATATTCTAAAAATTATTAGCTTGAATAAACCTGTATTCTTCTCTTGTGAAGTAAAGCAAGCTGACAGCTTCTGCTTTTTACTGAAGCATGTCATACCAGAGCAAAAGCCTTTTGGCAGACTTAAATTTCAGTGGCTTTTTTCTCCCTATATGTCTGTCGCATAGATATTAGCATAATAAAAGTTCAGAGGTGAGGAAAACCTGAAATTTACTGAACAGTCAAACCATTTCTTTTGCTTTTTAGGGGAGAAAAATTAAAATTAAAAAAATTGAGTTGGATGTTTTGAGCTGCCTCTTAAATTGTTTAAATATATTTTCAGACATTTATAAGGACATATTTGATTCTAACAGAAGCTGAATATATATTAGGTTTTTTTGTTTGTTTTTAGTAGTTACATTGAAGGAGTTCATGGAAAGAAGAATAGAGAGGACATAATTATGTTAAAAAACGTTTTGACCTGTTTATAGTATAACTTGTAGGACACACAGGAAAAAATTCAGTGGATGCTGATTAAAGATTTTAACAACTCGATGAAGGGCCATTTCATTTCTCTTCTTTTATGATCTTCATTATAGCCAAATCTAATGGGAGGAGGAACCAGGATTTGAGTTGTAGCTTCACTGAAAATATAATATACCTTATTCTTTCTTTCTGTTGATCCACCTTAGAACTGTAAACTACTCATACCTTATGTCCCAGTCGAATGTCTTTCAGGAAGGCCTTATACTCACTTGTCTTAAGAGCCTCATGGTATTTTTCTGGCTATGTCAAGGATCTCTCTTTAAAAAATCCCTAAATGATCAAGGGGTGTTTTGATTTTACCATAGGCTCATAACAACTCTAATCGATCATAAAATTTAAAACTAGTTGATTATGCTTTGTAATAGAATCAAAAGTTGTATGTTATGGAAAAAGTTTGGAATTATAAGAAAAAATAAGTTTTAAAACAACTTCATTTGTGTTTTCTCCTAGGTCAGCTGCCTATAATCTTCTGTGTGCCTTAACTTGTACCTTTAATTTAAAAATTGAGGGCCAGTTACTAGAGACATCAGGTTTATGTATCCCTGCCAACAACACCCTGTTTATTGTCTCTATTAGCAAGACACTGGCAGCCAATGAGCCACACCTCACCTTAGAATTTTTGGAAGAGTGTATTTCTGGATTTAGCAAATCTAGTAAGTAATGATAATTTTCTTTAATACTAACAATTATTCTAAGAAGATCCAAAGAAAGCCTTTTCACTTCTTTTCCTCTTCTAATTTTCAATCTGTGGTACCCTGTAACTGAAGGAACTCTGAAGGAACTTTCTGGGATATCGTACTGGGAAATCCAGCAAAATTCTGTCAATAAAAGCAAGGTGTCAAGGTTTTGAAACTTTCCATGTCTCTGGACCACTGACAAAGTTATTTTTCTATGTTTTAGTTTAATTAGCTTTATTAGCATTTCTCTTCTTAGCAGATTATCCCAAATGAGTAAAGCATTCATCCATATTGTCACCTTGATGTTAGGGAAATTGTTATTTTCTCTTTCCTTCAGGTTGACTTTGAACTGTGACTTTATTATTCAGGTACAGTTCCTAGAGAGTGCAGTGACACATAATACAGGGTGCAGAGTCAACTCCTGACTAAGCTTTAATAAATCTCATCAATTTGACATTCACTCTTTATATCTGTCTACCTTCATACGCTATAGTATTATAAATGCCGCTCTTCTCCTAGCTTATTTCCTGACATTGTCTTCCCTTTGCTCCCTCTATTATATATAAAACTTTTTTTCAGCATTCAAACACATTTCTTGATTTTTCTGTATTTGGTAATTGAAAAATGATAATTTGTCAAGATCAGATCACTTTATACATTTTTATAATAGCAAATGTAGGAAAATAACCCTAAAAAGAAAATGTGTAAGACTGATAAAAAAAGAAAAGTATGAAACTTTGAGAAATAGTAACATAAAAAAAGATTTGAGTGAATGGATAGGCATACCGTGCTCCTGGATGAATAATTCTTCCCAGATTATTATAAATTCAGTGCAATCCAATCCAAATTCTAAGAGATTTAAGGATTAAGAATGAAGAAGAATTTTAAATGATTACAAATTTTACTTAAATGAAAGAATAGCTAAGAAAATATTGAAAGAAAAAGAACAGACTTGATATTACAGATATCTGAACACCTTATAAGGATACAGTAATTAAAATGGGGGTGTTCAAGAATCAGCAGTCAGATCAATTTAAGAGAAATGGATTATTAAAGAAGTATAAACTAATGGAAATATTAAATCATTTAAGAAATGAGGTTGGGAAATGAATTAAATTGGGTCTTCATCTTCACCATAAACCACAAGATTAAAAAATTAAGTTCTAGCTATACCTAAGAATTAAATATAAAAACTGTAACCATTAAAAAAAAAGAGAGGAAGAATAATATTTAATTGCCTTCTAGGTAATAACTTATGAAGCAAAAAACTGATAGATGGAAACAAAGGAAATGGAGAATGGATTTTGACTACATAAAACTTCAAAACATCTCTACTTTAAAAAAATAAAAGATAAATTTAAAAACTAGGAAATATGCTTACAGCAAAATATAGAAAAGATTAATATCTTTAATTATGAAGAGTTCTTATAGATTAATAAGAAAAATGGATCTATAGTAACATGCAGATCATGCTAAAAAGGAATATATTTTAAGTTCAGTAATAAAATCAAGGAAATGTAAACGGAAAAAATAGATATAGATAACGTTGAACTATCAAATTAGCAAAGATTTTTTTTAAAAAAATCGGTGCTGTTTTGGTCTATGAATTTGTGAACAGAGGCAGTTTTTCTAAAAGCAGTTTGGATATGGATTTCAAAATCCTTAAGATCCCTTTGGCCTCGTAATTCTACTTTTTAGAATTTAATCAAAGGAATTAATCTTCAGTTTATCATAGCATTATTTTAATTTTTTTAATTGAGGTATATTTTATCAGTAAAGTGCCTACATCTTAAGTGAACAGCTTGATGAATTTTTTCATGTAAATGCATCACAAAACCATCTCCCAGATCAAGATACAGAACATTTCCGGCATCCAGAAGGCTCCTCTCAGTCAGTACTCACGAAGAGTAACCACTATTATGACCTATATTGCCGTAGCTTTATTTGGCCAACTTTCAAAATTCACATAACATTATTTATTATAGCAAAAACTTAGAACATTCTAAAAATTAAACAATAAAGAACTGATTAAATTGTTGGATCTCTGTATGAAGCCATAAAAAAATGTTTTGGTACAGAATTTCATTTGGGAAGATGAAAAAGTTCTAGAGATAGCTGATGGTGATGGTTGCACAACGATGTAAATAAATGTATTTGATGCCACTGAACTGTACACTTAAAATTGTAAAATTTATGTTATGTGTATTTACCACAATAAAAAATGTTTTGAAGTATATAAAGGAATTTTTCTACTATTTTATATCTTTTGATAAGTCTGAAGTTATTTCAAAAATAAGTTAAAAATGTTTTTGGAGAATTTTTAATCTTCATATAATGTTTAGTGAAAAAAATATTCAGAATATACTATATATATATAGCATAATCCTAATTTTTGTGGAGGAGTTAAGGGTGGGTTATCTGTGTTTATACACACATAATTACACATTATCTCTATGTAGATTAGAAAGCCTGAGGAGAGTTGAAATGATAACATCAGTATATTGATATTGGTTTCATCTTTGTGGTGAAGCTTTCCTTTTACCGAACTTTCTGTGATTAGTACATATTCCTTTTACAGTTAGAATAAAACTTAATAAATTTTTTAACTAGAAGAGAAATGATTAAAATGGAGAAAAGCAAGATAAAACTTTTTAAAAATTGCCTTACTGGCTTTTTAAATTACTTCATTCAAGCTTTGTTCTTTTTCTTCACCTCTTTCTTCAATAATATAATTGCCAAGTCTCTTACTTCCATTCTAGGTAATGGTCTTTACCTTTTATCTTTTCCTCCAATCTTTTTATTTTAAAATCATTTGAAATAATTTAAAGTAATATTTAAAATAATTTTTGATGTAATTTTTATTGACCATCTCTACTAACAGTATTTTTTTTTCCAGGTATTGAATTGAAGCATCTTTGTTTGGAATACATGACTCCATGGCTGTCCAATCTAGTCCGTTTTTGTAAACACAATGATGATGCTAAACGACAGAGAGTTACTGCTATTCTTGATAAGCTGATAACAATGACCATAAATGAGAAACAGATGTACCCATCTATTCAAGCAAAAATATGGGGGAGCCTTGGGCAGGTATTGAGTTTGCTTAAATGTTAACTGAGTACTTTCTTTGTGCAGATGTTCTGGTTCCCGCTTTATGCAAAGCACTGTGTTAGGCAGTAGGGATACAGCTGTAGAAAAGGCAGTCCCCTCTTTCAGAAAGCATACAGACAATTACCAAATTCCTGATCTGGTTCAAAATTGTTTCCTGATCTGGTTCAAAATTGTAAATGTCTAATGCATGTCTCAGATCCAAAGTAAAGCTCATTATTTTAGCACTCTTCTCCATGGCATAATTATATAGAATTAAACTATAAAAAGCTGATGTCCTTTCTAGTAAATAGTGCCTTATAATGTATACCATGGATGTCAGTAAATGTTTCTTGATGATGTTATTTGGCACACCTACTTTCATTTATAGTTCTAGCATAAGAACACCAATATTAAAATATGGAGTTTAAAATAACATTTTATTTTTTATCTGATGAGAATTATGCATATCATTTCTTCAAAGTAATCACTTAAGGAAGCAATACTCTTACTTAAACAATGCTGCAAATCCTCCAAATAATTTTAAATGACCTTGGTGCCAGTTTTATAAGCCCTACAAAACATCAGTACTCGATGTCATTTTCTGTGTTTTAAAATTTATACCAATCATATATTACTGACTTAGAATAGAACAGAGATGCTTTGCAAGTGAACAAAATAATATAGAAAGATTTAAAATCTTTTGAATACCAGTTTCTTAATTTCTGAAGAAATTGAGTGACTATCATCATCCTTTTCTGAGTATTTTATGATAAATTATGTTTACTCACAGGTCTCTAAATAAAACCTAGTATTTTTGGAGGCCTCGAGTAAAGAATTTTCATGTGGGTGCTGCTCCTTGAAGTATTTTTAAATTAAAAATTAAGTTGGTAGAGTGTCTAAAAATTATTTTTCCTTCCACTAGATTACAGATCTCCTCGATGTTGTACTAGACAGTTTCATCAAAACCAGTGCAACAGGTGGCTTGGGATCAATAAAAGCAGAGGTGATGGCAGATACTGCTGTAGCTCTGGCTTCTGGAAACGTGAAATTGGTTTCAAGCAAGGTAGTCACTTTTCCTTTGCCTTCTGATTTTTTTGTTTGTAACTAGTCATTTTAAAGTTAAACTGAAAGTTTTTTGTAATAAAACATTTTATTTTTAGCTCCCATGTATTTTAAATTCTGCTTCTTTGCAGGTTATTGGAAGAATGTGCAAAATAATCGACAAGACATGCTTATCTCCAACTCCCACTTTAGAACAACATCTTATGTGGGACGATATTGCTATTCTAGCACGCTACATGCTGATGTTGTCCTTCAACAACTCTCTTGATGTGGCAGCTCACCTCCCCTACCTCTTCCATGTTGTTACTTTCTTAGTGGCCACAGGGCCTCTCTCCCTTAGAGCTTCCACACATGGATTGGTCATCAATATCATTCACTCTCTGTGTACTTGTTCACAGCTTCATTTTAGTGGTAAGTTCTAGAAAAGTAATTTGTGTTTCACAAATTCCTTTCTCCATTTTATGTCACCAGATTGGCATAGATTATCTTATTGTTTATTATGGTACTTTAACCCCAAGCTGCTAATTTAAGCTACTCATTCAGAAAGAATAAATTACTTTTGTCCAATATCAAGTTATAGCAAAGATTTTCTGTGCATATATGTCACGTAGACTCCTATAATTATCACACAAGCTAGAGACTTAGCACCAATTGACAATGTTGCATTCCTGGCACGAATTTGTAGATTAAATTGTGCTAAAGCAATGAGCATTAAAATAATATATCTAGATGGTTGTTGTAGGGAGCATAGTTGTGTAATTTTGATATATTCTTATTTTCCAAATTCAAAATGAAACATGGCACTTTAGAATTAAAAAATTAATATCGTTAAAGTCTTGTTCCTTTTTCTTTTTACAGAAGAGACCAAGCAAGTTTTGAGACTCAGTTTGACAGAGTTCTCATTACCCAAATTTTACTTGCTGTTTGGCATCAGCAAAGTCAAGTCAGCCGCTGTCATTGCCTTCCGCTCCAGTTACCGGGACAGGTCATTCTCTCCTGGCTCCTATGAGAGGGAGACTTTCGCTTTGACATCCTTGGAAACAGTCACAGAGGCTTTGTTGGAGATCATGGAGGTAAGTAAGCCAAACTGATAAGGAACTGAGTTACATCATTTTTTTAATCCATTAGTACTATATAGAAGAAATACTGGTTTACTTTACTTTGCTGTTTTGCACTTAATCCCTAAGTAAAAACACTTCCATGGAATATATCTATTTGTAATTTATACATCATTTATTTAATGGCATTACAATAAACATTATTTAAATGTTTTTGAAAACACTGATGTGCATAAATATATTCAGAATATACTTTTTTATAGGCATGTATGAGAGATATTCCAACATGCAAATGGCTGGACCAGTGGACAGAACTAGCTCAAAGGTATATGCCCCAAGTTAAATAGGAGTTGTAAAAGTATCTGTATTGTTGAAAGATAGATAATACTGTGCATAATCAATATTTTAATAAATTATATAGAAACATAAAGGTTTTCATAACCTCTTTGGTTCTTTTAATTGCAGATTTGCGTTCCAATATAATCCATCCCTGCAACCAAGAGCTCTTGTTGTTTTTGGCTGTATTAGCAAACGAGTGTCTCATGGGCAGATAAAGCAGATTATCCGTATTCTTAGCAAGGTACCTCCCTCTCCCTCTTCCCCAATATTTGTGGTTCCCAAGTTGTAAAGTATATCTTGTATTTTTCTAAAGGATATTAAATTTGAATTTAATAAGATATTTTGTATGTTGCTTATGGAGCCTTTAAAAAAATGAGTTCTGTTTATTCATTTTAATTCTTCGAAATGAAGAAACCTTCTCCAAAAAAGATACCTTAAAAAAAAAATAAGTATTGTCTCTTTTGCTAAGAAGGTACTCTTAATATTTTATCAGTTTTCAAAGACTTTAACTATGTGGTAAAACTATAGTCTTATATAAAATTATATAACTTGTAATTATAATAATGCCTGACTTATTATATTGGAATATAACATAGAAATATTTAAAAAGTAATCCAAATGTGCATTGAGCTAGCTACCAAGATCACCATAGCATTGGAAATAATTTTGTCACTTATTAAATAAGAAATTGTTCCTGAGATGGTTCTGAGATTCAGTTTAAGAGTTAATGTTTTATTTCAATGAAAGTAAAATAAAAAATTCTGTTTCCCTAAAAGGCACTTGAGAGTTGCTTAAAAGGACCTGATACTTACAACAGTCAAGTTCTGATAGAAGCTACAGTAATAGCACTCACCAAATTACAACCACTTCTTAATAAGGTAATTACTGTATAGAAAATGAGTGCATTCATTTTGGATACTGGCATTAAATCTTTTTCTTTTCCAAAGAATTTAGAAAATAAGGTGGATTGGGAAGAAGTTATAGGAAAAAAGCTACAGTTAAAATAGAACTTCTTGCCTTAAAATTTAGTCATTTGAAATATTTACATTAGAGAAAGAGTGAGTATGGAGAACATGTTCTCAAATGCTTGTTTTTCGTCTCATCAGTACTAAAGGAAATAGGTATACAGTCTTAATTCTTTTATTCAGTAAGTGTCAATTGAGCATCTACTATGTTCCAAGTACTGTTTTAGGTGCTAGAGATATAGTACTGAACAAAGCCAATAAAGTCCCCTGCCCTCATGGAGCTTATATTCTGGGGTGAGTGTGGGAGTGAAGTGTGGATAGTTAATTTTAAAAAGTAAAATACATAGTATGTTAGTTTGTGATCATTATTGTGGAGAAATATAAAGCTGGGTTAAGTATACCTGGTCATCAAAAGAGTCTGGGTGCTAAATAAAGTTGACATTTCAAAGAAATAAAGTGGTATGGCCACTGTTTTTGGGTGGTCTTAGCTCATCTCAGCTTTGTGACCTAAGCAGGCCATTTAACATATCTGGCCATCATGTTTCCATGTTGCTAAAATGAGTAAACTAGACTAGATAATGGCATGGTATTATCTTTCAACTCTAAAGTTACAGAATTCTGTGACTAAGGTACCAAGATATGCCAGATTGATAGACATTACAGAGAAATAAATACTTATATATTCCTGGTATTGAGTTATATGTTCTACAAGCATTCTAATCCTAAATTGCATTAAGTGGATCACTTATCTTCATCTTAAAAGTAAAAATGAGGCTCAGAAGGGCTAAGTAACTTGCCCAAAGTCACATACCTAATAAAAGAAAGAAGCATGATTCTCATCCCAGGCTGTCAGTGTATTTTCTCATGTATCACATTGCTAAATAAGGGTTCCCAAACATAAATCTTTTAAATTCAGAGTAGCAAGAGATTCTTATATTGGTAAGAGTGACAAGAAGTTTGAAAAGGTAGAGTCTGAACTAAAGTTAAAGAGACAGGTAGGATTTAGTGTAGAGTAAGGGAGTAAAGCAGTAGGATTGTACAAGAATGCTGGGACAATGGAGGGATGGTGGGTAGACCATTCTAGTTGTTATGGAGAAACTGTTCAGGAGAATAGTGAGAGGGAAGGTTATAAAGATTGGATAGAACTAATCTAACATTAAGCATTCTTCAGAAAGGAGTTTGGAAATGTAACCATACATTTTCAAGCGGATAGATAATATGACAAAAGCAGGGCTTATAGAAGGGTCACTCTGGTGTTAGTGTGCGAAGTGGATTGGATTAGGAGAAACTGGAGGCAAAATTGGAATCCACATTTAGAATATAAAGAAGGTTGGCATGGAACAATGTCATTAGCCATAAGCAGATGCAAAAGAGACTACTTTGGAAAAATGAACAAAACTTGGTGACAGTTTTGGAATCAAAGTATGGGAAGAAAGCAAAGGAGACACTAAAGTTCTCAGGCTAGCTAACAGTATCTGGTTATACACATGGATAGATGAAGAGCTTACACATATATTTACTTTCTCCAAAAGAGAAAACATGCGTAATTTGAGGGAAGACATGCTTTGTTTTATACTGCAGTGTGTTTTCAATGAGACTGCTTTGTGCTTCATCCTGCTAACCTGGAACGTGTCTCTTTGACCAGGACTCCCCTTTGCACAAAGCCCTCTTTTGGGTAGCTGTGGCTGTGCTGCAGCTTGATGAGGTCAACTTGTATTCAGCAGGCACTGCACTTCTTGAGCAAAACCTGCACACCTTGGACAGTCTCCGGATATTCAATGACAAGGTAAGCAAGCTTTCAGTTGAGATTCCTAGATTATGCACATTTAGAACTCTTTTTTTTTTTATTGTCCTTTTAAAATCAGAAGAGGTGCCTAACTTAAATATGAATTTCTATAATGCAGTTTATTGTGAGTATAGTTCCTTAACAGCTCATAAAAAAATATTTAAACTTTAATGCATACTTTCTGTATAAAAGTAGCAGAAAACAGTACTCACCCAATGCTAGTAAACAGAATTAGGATAAATAATATTGAGTAGTAATAATAGCTACCATGCCAGGCCCTATGCTAAGCACTGTACAGTCATTATTTGTAATTTATAAAACCTGAAGGTGAAAGTTAGCATTCTCTACCCTCCATTTCACAGAGGAAGAAATAATCGAAAAATAAGCTTATTTTTATTGAAAAATGATACTTAATTAAAAAGTAGGTATAATTAGAAGATAGGGATAAAGAGGTTGGAGAGTCTAAAGGAAATTTTTGGATACTTAACTGTACTAGTTTTTTGTTTTGCCTAATCCCACCTTAAAACATACCATTAGCACCCCTCTTAACATTTATCAACCTTGATTGAGGTTGGATTTTGTTTCACAAAGGATAAAGGAGGGGATATAACAGTAAGAAATTATTTTCCTTTTGTCTTTGGAGAAAAATGGGAAGAATCTAGGAGAAAAGAGGAATTTTTTTATAGATGGATATGTGTGTATAACAAGAGTGTTGGGTGAAGTGAAATTAACAGAGCTATGGATACAAAGAAGCACAAAGACAGGAGCATGGTTTTAAGTGGGAAGATACTTGGTCTCAACATTATTCTGTCTACCAGATGTAGCGTAAACTCAGAATAACTGGAGCTCTGAGAAGTGTGGAAACAAAAATTTAGAGGTAAAGGTTACCTTGAAATTTATGTCAGACCTCCATTTTACAAAACAGAAAAAAAACAAGTAACTTATCCTTGTTGGTACATCTTATTTTGGCCTAGAGTCCCTCTTTTCTAATTTCCGTTGCTCTTCTCTGGGGTTGTCTTGGAACGAGGGGTGGTCAGAGTGAGAGCTACTTATTAGTCATCTGTCTGTTAAGAATATTTGCAAATGAAGTATTTGTCTCTTAGGAATACCTGCCTTGGCATTTTTCACTTCCAGAACATCCCAGTAGGGGGAGCTAATATTGACTCCAGTGCCCTAGGATACTAGGAATGAAGAGTTAATGAAGCTTATTAAGAGTCACCGGGATGTAAGATGCATAAGGTTTGAGGATCTAATGTATAACACGGTGACTATAGTTGATAACACTATGTTGTATTGAAATTTGCTGAGAGAGTAGAACTTAAATGTTCTCACCGAAAATAGGGAGAGGTGAATATGTGAGATGACAAATGTGTTCACTAACTGGATGGGGGGAATTCCTTCTCAATGTATGCATGTATCAAATCACATTGAACACTTTAAATATCTTACAGTTTTATTTGTCAGTTATACCTCAATAAAGCTGAAAAAATATATGTATAAAAAATATAATTATACATATATAGTAGGTTAATAGGGAATTATACTTTATATAATATTCTACAACTTGCTTTTTTATTTAACAACATAAAGTGAACATCATATATATATTATATGAATATATTATATATATAATATATAAGATATAATATATTATATATATTATTATATATAATATATAAGACACTTTATATATATTATATATATATATACCTATATATGTGTGTGTATCTTTCTTATGGCAGCAGAGTATTTTACAGTATGCATGAGCCACAGTTTATTCAACAATTTGCCCATTAATGAGCATTTGGTTTCTTTCTTTCTTTCTTTTCTATTTTAAACAATACTACTCTCAACATCTCTCTACATATATTTTATGGACTCATGCTTTTGTTTCTTTAAGATGACCTTAAACACCTTCAGTTTGCTTTAAAGAAAAATCTATGCATAAGGGAATCACTGGGATTCTTTAAAAAAGGGCAAATGCCTGGGGCTTAACAACTTCCCATGATTCTAAGATGAGATCCAGTACTTCCCCACTTTAAACAAGCATCTGCCATGACTTTAAAGCGTATATTCCTGGAACCACACTTTAGGAAACACTGTTAAAATCTTAATTATCCTTGGCAAGTTGCATAGTGTTTTGAAGTTTCAGTGTCCTCATTTTCCCACACTAGAATGTAAAATCCACCTGAGTGAGTAGTTTTTGGCTGTTTAGTTATCTGCAGAACCTAGAACTATGCCTGGCACATCAAAACCACACAATAGCCTTTGATAAGTAAAAGAATAAATAAAGGTATAAATCTGTAAATGGGAGCTAATACCCTTACTGTATAGGATTGCTTTAAGGTTTCAATAGAATGCATCTGACAGTGTTGTCTACTACAGGTACTCGGTACATGTGATGTGTCTTTGGTCTCATGAATTTTCAGTCACAATGATACACAAAATGCCAGCTATAATTAAATGGATGGTATTATTTAAAACAACAATAATTATAATTTTTAAAAAGTCACCAGAATATAAATGACAGTCATCTGTTTTACATTATAAATCAAAGCTATTTCATCTTTCATCATCTTGTTATTTATATGATTGCCTGTCTTGCACTAATTAATTTGTCATACCTTAAATGTTCTTCTGTGGTTTTCAGTAGTCATCTGATAATGTTTTCTCTCAACTTGAAAGAATTACTCATCTTGTCATAGCTGTTGAACACAGTCAAAAACCCAGTAAGTGGTTCTTTAAGGAAAGTTCCCGTGTGAACCCATCAACCATCTCATGATTATCTTTAATAGAGTCCAGAGGAAGTATTTATGGCAATCCGGAATCCTCTGGAATGGCACTGCAAGCAAATGGATCATTTTGTTGGACTCAATTTCAACTCTAACTTTAACTTCGCGCTGGTTGGACATCTCTTAAAAGGTAGAAAGGCCTTGTATCAGAATATTTTTATGAAATGGTATCAAGCCAGAAGTACTTAAAATAGTTGATTATTTGAAATAATTTGGTTCATATGTCTTGTTGTAAATGCAAACTATATCTGCTTTATTGAATTGTTTTGTTTAATATATGTACTTTAAATATACATTAAATATTGGATTTCCTTAAAACAAGAGATGATTTTTATAAAACTCCTAAGTACTAAACCTCCTAATAGCTATATTATTAGTTATCACTACTTACATATCTTTTTGATTATCAAAATAAGACAGACTGCAAATAAATAAATGTTATTTGAGTAACTTATGTTAGAAAATGTTACCAGTGATTTGATCACAGATTTTTTTTTCCATTTGTTTCTTATTTCTTGTTGATCAATCCTGTTATTATATCTTCTTTCTGGTACTCCACCCTCACACCTCCAAATTTCTATATTGCTTATAGCAGTGAGCTCCAGCTATTCCTCAGAGCCAGATCATTCACTCCCTAACTTGGCTTTACCCCCTACTGCTGATTTCACTGCGTGTTAGCTTTGGTTTATTGAGACAGTCATGGCCAGAGACTGCAATTAACAGAACAGCATGTAATGGTGAGTCAGAGGCAAAAGCAGTAAAAGTAAGGCCTGGCATAAGGATCTGGCATGAACCAATGGTATTAAGCAGCACTGGATTTGACCGCAATAGAGACTCAAGGTAGAGCTTGAGTCTACAGTTTTGTATCAAATGATTCTTAGGCTTGAGGGAGGGATCATGGCAGTTCCCTCAGTTTTTACCTGACATATACCCACAACTGCGAATGGTATTTGATTTCACCACCTTACGAAATTTCTGCAAAAAATATTGACAGTTTTAATCTCTGAGAGAAATAGGGTTTGCTCAAAAAATATTACACTACAGGATACAAAGAAGAGGGATTGCAACTGGGCTGAATAAGTGCTTGCTTATTCTGTATTTCTAAAAGAAGAACATATTTCTAGTGTACAAATTCCCTATTTTAAAATCGAGTAGCATTAGTGATTAAAAGTTGTCCAAAGATTAAGCTTACCCTCTCTCTAATCAACCCTGTTTTTTGGGCTCTGAGAGTATATACTTCCCTTGTCATTAAGTATTTTTTCTTTAAGTTAAAAAAAAAGAATTTTCAAACAATAGAACCCTATTTTCAAAAGATATCTTAAGGTGAACTTCAATACATATATTTTTTTATTTTAATCTCTGTGCTACTTTAAGGAATAGATGATCTAAAATGCCATTATCTTTCCTAATTTTCCTCTCTTCTTTCTTGGAGTTCCAAGGAACAATATTCTATTCTACACATTTTGATACTTCATCCTATGTGTAATTAATTAAGTACTTACATATATATGTTTTACCTTCCCAGTGGTTATTCTCAAAAGGCAGGAGTTAACCCTTATACTTCCTTCCTTGTAGAGTTGCTAGTCATTAAATAAGAACTCAACAAACACTTGTTGAAAGAATGAATTAACTTCTTGTTTTTATTTTTTGTAGGGTACAGGCATCCTTCACCTAACATTGTTGCAAGAACAGTCAGAATTTTGCATACGCTACTAACTCTGGTTAACAAACATAGAAATTGTGACAAATTTGAGGTGAATACACAGAGCGTGGCTTACTTAGCAGGTAAAAGTACAAAATAGACCAAATTAGTCTTGTATCTATATCTGAGGATCTCCAAAAAGAAGGAAGCACCTGTGGGTCCTTCAGTTGGTTGCTTGGCAAGATAAACAGTTCACCACAATCTAGTAATATGATGGTGGTTAAAATTTTGCAAGTTTTACCAAATCATTTTTTCTTATAAAAGAATTTGCACTAAAATATGAAGTGTGTTCCCTTTGTCATCTTTGGTTCAAGGCACTATGTGGCTTCCGATTGTCTCGTAAAATCCGAACGCTTTAGCCTAGCATCCTGGGCCCTTAAGCAACCCTCCTGGTTCTATCCTCTTTCTCCAAATTGCGTAAGCCTCATTTTTTATTACCTCCAAATGGATGGGCTATTTTAAGCTAACCTATTTGCCATCTCCTAGAAGTACCTTTCTGCCTCTTTAATATTCATTCCTGATGCCATTTGTTTTACCTAGATTGTCTGCCCAACCCCACCATTCCATTAAACCTTCCTTATTTGCTCTTACCTGATTTCTCCACTTAAGAGGACTTAACACTTATGTATAATACAGTTTTTAAACATAGTCATTTGATGGAAAGCGCTGGTTTCCAGTTTAATAGACTTCAGTTTGTGGCAGCTTTTTTGTTTGAATCATTTGACCTTGGGAAATCATTTAACATCTCAGTGTTTTTCCTTATCTAAGAAATGTACCTCATAGTATCCGCTCTCCCTTCTTTTTGTGTTTGTTGAGATCAGATGTACATTAAAGCATTTGATGAATATAAGCTGCTTACTAAATCTCTTTATATATTTCATGTTTATGTACAGCCTTCCAGAACAAACCATAGACTCTTTAAGATAAATAGGTCTGTCCTCAGTATTTTATATCCTTAAACCTCACACTCCCTAGGAATCTTTACATGCACGTTGAACAGCTATTACCCTCTTCAGGAGGTTGTAAGAAATATGTCCTGTTTTAAGTCTACTGCTGATTGGTTAAATTTTCTAACCTGCTTTCTTTTTCCTCTTAGCTTTACTTACTGTGTCTGAGGAAGTTCGAAGTCGCTGTAGCCTAAAACATAGAAAGTCTCTTCTTCTTACTGATATTTCGATGGAAAATGTTCCTATGGATACATATCCCATTCATCACGGCGACCCTTGCTACAGGTAGGTGGAATTCTCCCACAGTTACATAACCGTAGTCAGGTTTCAGTTTTCTTTGCTGATGGAGGCATTTAGCAGAATAATCCAGAAGGGAATATAGAGATAATCTAGCAAGAACATGTAAATCAGAACTCTTTTTATAAATGTACAATATTTTATGTGGGCTACTAGTAGGAAAATTATTCTTCTAATCGTGCTAATGTTATCATTAGTTTGCATCTTTTAAGCACAAACCAGTTGAAAAATGAAAAGATAACCTTACAAGTATTAGGTTACAGGAAAGGGCCTAGGGAAAAACTAGCGTAAAATATAAGCAACATTACATGTTTAATGATAGAAAATTAAGGTACACAGATTTGTATAAGAAATATGTATGCCACCACATTTGTTTTATTTATATCATGTTAAAGTTATTAAAGAGTTTTCTATAATATAGATTTAGATGATAAGGTAATCAAATTATATTCACTAGTGTATGTAGTTTTGGAGTAGTATATTTTTCTCAATTTTATGGAGAAATTACAGGAAAATGTCATCATTTGGGGATTTTTCTGTGTTTTCAATTAAACAAAGGTATCTAAGTTTTAGTTACAGTGTTGAGCACAGGAAAGTAATCTTATATGTGTAGAACTTATTCAATTTATCAACATCCCACTTTTTTACTGAAAGCCCTCAATAATTTCTCACTGAAATTTTAACAATGTATGCAAAAGCTTTCCAGGCATAATTGTTTTTGAGTCTTATTCTTTAGTCATTTCTATGATTGTATTTCTTTAAGATAGGCCCTTTTTATTTTTGAAAAGAGAAGGTGAGTTTGCCTGTGTTCCCCTGTCAAAGTATAAATTAAGGTTGATTTTCTTGTATTTTGAACTATAACAGTACAATTGTCCATTTAGACTTGATTTGTCCTGATTTAAAAATCAATGTATCTGATCTCAGAAGCTAAGCAGGGTTGGGCCTGGTTAATATTCGGATGGGAGACCACGTAGGAATACCAGGTGCTGTAGGCTTAAAAAAAAAAAAAAAAAATCAATGTAGTACAATTTTGTCGAGCACTCGGTGAGTACCTACTATGTATAAGATGCCACAATGGGAAAGTGGATACTTCCTGGAGATACATTAAGAGTTTGTACACTAAAGCCATTTATTGCAGTTTTAAAATTAATCGATTGCTGTCATTGAGAAATAGGACAGCCAACTGGAAGGGACAAACAATGGTTGTATTTGTCACCATGTTAATTATTTCTTCTCAATTGTTTAAATCTCTCAGGACGCTGAAGGAGAATCAGCCATGGTCCTCTCCTAAAGGTTCTGAAGGGTACCTTGCAGCCACCTATCCATCTGTGGGCCAAACCAGTCCCCGAGCCAGGAAATCCATGAGCTTGGACATGGGGCAGCCCTCTCAGGCCAACACAAAGAAATTGCTTGGTTAGTGTCTCTAAATTAAGTAGAATTTTTTAGAATTATTTTCTTTAATGGTCAGATACTTTCACTTTTAGAAAATCGTTTGAAGCTATTCAGTTACCAAAATTTATCAAAAACGAAATTATCAAATTGATGCCAATTATGAGAGAGATCGATATAGCTAAGAGGGGAATGAGAATGAGCTCTTAAAAGTTTTTTTTCTGATTCTTAGGCTAAACACTGTGGCTGTCCTTGTTCTGTTCTGTGTTAGCCAGGCAGTAGGAGAGTGAGAGTAGGGGAGACATTGGCTACTCACAGGACCGGAAGAGTCGTGCTGCACTCAGAAGCAGCAGGGCCTTTAATAGTACATTTCCTAAAATTGTCATCTGACGGCAGAGTACATTAATGTGGCATGAAGCTGCAATAATACTGTCTGCTATATTTTCTATAAAAAAGACAAAAAGATAAGATTTTTGATTACTATAAGAAGATAAGATTCTTGAAAGTTAAGATTGCTCATGTCAATGAGAAGTACCCCTAACATGCTGTGAGACCTTTCCCTCTTCAACAGCTGAAAGTAAATAAAGATAGAGCCCATAGATCCTACCTCACCACAGAGGAAATGCAAACGGGCTCTTACACAACTCTGGATAAGTTTTCATTGTTACTGAAGTACATTGGGATCCATATTTCAGCCACCAGCACTAAAAATGGCTTAGTGGGTTTCAGTTATCCATGCAAGTATATTTTTAAGTATCTTTAAGTGTTGGGAAAATGGCTTGTGTTTATAAGGGAATCAGCGAACAATGAGGTGTGAATTAAATTAACTTGCCAGTAAACCATAAAAGAAATTGAAACTGCGAATGTTAATCACTGTTACTAGTCACGTAGTTACCTTTTTTTTGAGTTCCTTTCTGTTCGTACTTCGCCATAATCTTCTAGGAGTTTCCTGGTTACTTTGTGTTTTGTAAGTCTGGATTTTCATGCCAAGGAGGTCGTAAATGAAAAATGGATTTTAGAGAAAATGCAATATTGATTTTATTCAACCCCTGTGCTGAATGAAAAAGTTATGGTCCCTGCTCTGAAGAGCTCATAGTTTGGTGGCTAAGACTTATATTCAGCCAATAATAACAACATCCCCAGGTACCATTAAAGTAATAGGTCTTGATGAAGGGAACCTGAGGATCTGGGGAAATTAGGAAAAGCTTCAGAGAGGAGGTAACATTTGAACTGGGTCTTAAAGATTTAATGCATGCTTGCCAGGTAGACAGGATAAGGGAGGCATGCATTCAAGAGAAGGAGAATAACATAAAATCAAAAAACAAGAAAAGCAACTAGGTAGCAAATGAAGCTAGAGAAGGATTGGAACAGAAGTGTGGGAGACCGTGTGCTGTGTTAAGAGATACAGCCTTATCATGTATCCAGCAAGGATCTTTAAGTAGGGAAGAACATTACCAAATTTTATTTTTAGGAAAGTTTTTCTGGCTACATGTGAAGAAATTGGAAGAAATTTTTGGCAAGAGGATTATTTAAGAGATTGATACAACAGTCCAAACAAAAAACGGTGTATACAGGCCTGCACTAAAGCAGAAGGTTTGGGAGAATGGAGGAGAGGAATCAGGTTTAGGATAGCTTTCCAAAGTAGAACAGACAAGACTTAGTGCAAGTTCCACATAATCCAATTTCAGTACTTTTACTTTAACATTAATGTAACACATGAGAAACTCAAAGACAAGTAGTAGATGGTACTTTCTGCTATTTTTGAAGCATCTCCCAGTGTATCTATTATTTGGTACTTTAAGGCATGCAAATCTTTTTCAGAGCTTGAAGAATTAAACTTTAAACTTGCCTACTTTGGGAAATTCTTCATATGTTAATAACTAATTCTTGGTACCAGCAGAATTTCTTAAATTGAAAAAAAGTTGTTCAGACTTAGTTGATCTTTGCTACCAAACAGTGCATATACCCCTGTATTTATTATCAAATATTGTACTTGTTGGCAGCTTTTGGTTTACCTCCAGTGTAGTGAATGTAATCTCACTTTAATTTGGACCAATAAGGTACATCCTGTCCTGAAACAGAGAGCTATGGGGCCAAAATTCCTTCAAAAGATGAAGAATAAAGGAGAGAAACTGTGCCCCATGAATATGTCTGAGCTTTCTTCGGGTCCTTAAGTGAAAACTTAAATACTTTGTGGCCAGACATTTTCTATTTAGTATATTCCTAAGCACAGACTCTGTGGTTAATGAATTTTCCTATTCTGTAACTTTTGTTTATAGGAACAAGGAAAAGTTTTGATCACTTGATATCAGATACAAAGGCTCCTAAAAGGCAAGAAATGGAATCAGGAATCACAACACCCCCGAAAATGAGGAGAGTAGCAGAAACTGATTATGAAATGGGTGAGAAACAAAGCTAATAATTGATCTAGATCATTGAAAATCAGATGGGAGAGTACATTAAAGCTATATTTGCTTTCCAACCATTTCTAAGAATCTTTAGAATGAAATATTGAAACATTTACTTTTTCAAAAGATATGCAGTCCTTAAAATGACAATTGTGTAAAAAATGATCATATATATGATATACAGCCTTGTAAACTTTTGTATAGGTGAATGATAATTCTGTAATGATGTTTGTTAAGTTAAAGAGCTATTGAATTTTAGAAGTAACATTAAAATGTTAGGTGAAGTGGTATCTAGTGTGTATATTTGATTAGTACAGTTGATTATATTAATCTGTATCTTTCTGCAGAAACTCAAAGGATTTCCTCATCACAACAGCACCCACATTTACGTAAAGTTTCAGTGTCAGAATCGAATGTTCTCTTAGATGAAGAAGTACTTACTGATCCAAAGATCCAAGCGCTTCTTCTTACTGTTCTGGTAAGATTTTCACTTTTTGAGGGGGCTTTCCACCCCCCCCCTCAAGTTTTTGTTCCAGTCTACTCTAGGAAGTACTTCCATATTAAAAACATGAAAGGAAGGCCATCTTCTATTAATCATCAAAACAGATAACAATTCAGCCACAAAATAAAATGTTTTCTGTTACTTCTTTCCGTCTTGGCAGGCTACACTGGTAAAATACACCACGGATGAGTTTGATCAACGAATTCTTTATGAATACTTAGCAGAAGCCAGTGTTGTTTTCCCCAAAGTTTTTCCTGTTGTGTAAGTATCTCCTTTTGTGTTTTACTTTTGTGTCTGTCTTCAAGTCAAATGTTTTATAAAAGCTTAAAGTATTGCCCAGTAATGTTCAATGCTTGTGGAGCGAGAAACACTAGATGATGGGGTAGTGACTCTAGCTTAGAGACAGTGGATTTAATGGGGGATAAGACTAGTTTTGGCACAACAGACATTCGGAAAAGCACTTTTTTATCTTGCTGATTTTCTTAAATGGTTCATAGTGATGAACATTGTTCATTTTCTCTCTCAGGAGCAAACCATTAGACTGCTATTTTTAAATCAGCATACCTGTTTTGATTTCTTTTTCATTAGAGCTTTTGATTTATCCACAGCTAAGTTAAAACAAAATTGACCTCCTCTTTGAGAGATGAATTTTATTCTCTCTTAAGGGCTAAAATCATATTAGCTTCAAAGTGTTCTGAAAGAAACTTAGGAAATTCTCTTCCTGATCTAGGCTTCTATATAGTATCATTATTTCCTTCTTTTTGTTTAATCTCATTTAAAAATTTTAGAATTTAGTGAGGGGGAATAAAACTTTTTTTAAATAAAAATTTTAGAATTTTATAGTTAGTTGACTCTTGGTTATTTTTATTAATGAATGGTAGCCTGGTTAGAAATAGTTACTTACTTCTTAAGTTTGAATTGGATCATCTATTCCAGCCACTCCTGATGACTAAAACCAACAACAAAAGAAACAAAGAAGCAGACACATACATTCATTACAGAAAATTTGGAAAAGCACCAGAAAGTAAAAAGCAGTCATCTCCCTTCATTTTTATCGCATGGTTCTGGAGAATGTATTTCCAGTGTATATTTTCATTTAATTTTTCTTTAAAATGTTCCTCTGTTGACTTTTATTTTTTAGGCACAATTTGTTGGACTCTAAGATCAACACCCTGTTATCCTTGTGCCAAGATCCAAATTTGTTAAATCCGATTCATGGAATTGTACAGAGTGTGGTGTACCATGAAGAATCCCCACCCCAATACCAAACATCTTACCTGCAAAGTAAATAAATATATCGGGAGGGGGATGGTTGATGAACTTAGTAACATGTGCGCTGTCATAGAATGCACTGACTAAAGAATTCTTTAAGGGGTAGTCTTGTTCATACGTCTCTCTCCATGTGCCGTTTTCTGACTCTTTTAATTATATGTTCAATAAGTAACTGGTTGACAACTTTTTAAAATTAAAATACAGTTTTATACTGATTTTATTTTAAGTGATTTTTAGTCTACTTTGACACTTTCTAAAAAAATGTTTTTGATGTACATGTTGGTTTTATATATCATCAACTATGTAACTTATTTAATTTTTATTAAAATTAAAAGAGTCTCATGCTTGTTATAAGAATAACATTTGATTTGTTGCAGGTTTTGGTTTTAATGGCTTGTGGCGGTTTGCAGGACCCTTTTCAAAGGTAAGAAAATGTATTTTTCTCTGTTGACAAAATGAAAGTTTTTATTTATATTAGTGTGCTTGCTTTAAGAACGCACAATATGTGGAAAACTTGAATGATTTTTCATAATAGACACGTTATTTTTATAAAAAGCTTCCCCCACGGATCCTTTCTAAGAGGCAGCACCTTTAACATGTTTCTATATTAGTTTTTCTAAAACACAACTCAATTTATGCTTGACTTTTCAGAAGGGTACGATAAGCCTCCGTAAACTTTCCTGCCCTCAGTCCCTTGTGTATTTGATGATCCTAATGCACACACTTAAGTATCTTATAATTAGGAAGAAACATTACCTATAGTTAAAATCTACCTCATGACCTGAAACCAATGTTCTGTCATTTAAATCTCAATTTTTAAAAAATTACATAATGACAAAAAAATCTACCTCATGTAAACGATTTTCTTTCTAACCTGTTAGATTAGATTTATTCTTCTCTGAATATATTCTCATTTATTCCTATTGTTTGTTTTTTGATTGGCATTAGTTGATACAGTGCTACATAAATGTGTATTTTATTATTCTCTCTAAACATGGTCTCTCTCCAAATTGATTGAAGTTCCTTGAAGGCAGGACTTCTGTTTCTTTCTCCCACAGTTCTTAGTGTAGTGTTGTCGATACAGGGGTGCTAAATCAACATGAATTATCTAAACCTTGTTCTGATTTTAAGAATTGGGAATTTATTTTGTTTAGTTATTACTGAATATCTCTTTATATACAAAGGCTGTCATTTTAAAAATGTGCCTGAAGTCACAGAAATAAGTATATTATGCAGGAATTTTTGTACTTTGATTGCCAATAACCCTCTGAGCCCTTCATGGTGTTAGTCGAATCTCTAACTGGCGGATGGAATGATGATACTCTCCACATTTTTTCTGTTTTGGAAACTTGACTAGACATCATTCCTCATAATCGTATTGTCTCAAGATTAATTTAGTCTTTGTGCATGGCTTTTAATAATTACAGGTTCATCTGGAATCTGTAAGTGTAAGCCAAATATAATTTCCAGTTATAAGTCCCATGGTAGTCTATAAATATTACTCCACCTCTTTTTTTTAATGATCTATAATACAAAGGAAGAAAAATAGTAAATTAAGCCCAAAACAAACATTGAATTAACCATTTTTGGCTTCAAAGAGGATTTACAAAATAATAATAATAATAATAATAAAAAGAATGGAGCTAAAATAATTTCCTATTTTCCATTACAGCAAACACAAATCCCAGACTATGCTGAGCTTATTGTTAAGTTTCTTGATGCCTTGATTGACACGTATTTGCCTGGAATTGATGAAGAAACCAGTGAGGAGTCCCTCCTGACACCCACATCTCCTTATCCTCCTGCAGTGCAGAGCCAGCTTAGTATTACTGCTAACCTTAACCTTTCTAATTCCATGACCTCACTTGCAACTTCCCAGCATTCCCCAGGTCAGTAAATGTAATCTTTATATAAATCTGAGCAATAATATTAATATACCAACATTAGGAATTCCCTTGTTACCAGTTTATAGCAGATTTTGCTCTTTTTATTATGAGGTTCATTTTACATTTCTTCTTTACCTTGTAGCTGACTTGAATTTTGTTATTCTATAAAGCCTTCTACTTTTAAACAGTTACGTATAAGATAGTAAAATATTTAGAATGTTCACGTAATATTCCAAGGTTGATAAGTTAAGAGTTTGGGCAGAAACAGCAACCTAAGGTACATTACCCTTGTAAGTGAACAGAATTTCCTTACTAGATATAGTAACCTTGTCCCCTAAGGGCTTCTGTGTCTCTGATACAGCCTACTGTATCCAAGAAATATACAAAATATAGTAGTACCCCACTTCCCTGCTGCCAGCAACAACTCAACCATCCAGAGACCAACCTGAAAATCTAAGAGTAAATAAACAACTAGACAAAAAAAACCATCTCAAGGAAATAGCATCTTAAAGCCCAAAGCAGATTCCTTACAGTGGAGTTACTCTTAGGTCCAAGTGGAAAAAGTTATCAATTCAACATGCAACTAAGAGGTGGATACACTGAGAAATAATAGCTAATAGCTTGGGTGGGGCTGAGAAACACAAGATGGCAGAAATGGCAAACCTACAGAATTCTGGGCTCATTCGTGTCAGAGGAATGATTTCATAAAACTCTGGTTGACCCTGGAGATGTTATTGATTATAGAACTAATGTCATTATTTGTTTTGATGACAGTGGGTAATGAAGGAAAGCTTCCACTATGGTCATGTTTTCTATTCAGAAAGATACCCTTCTAAAATTTTTTTTTTTAAGGTTTTGTGTTTTAAGTTTCATTATTTGAAAAGTTTACTTGTGAAACACCTCATTCTGTAAGGAAAGTTACTGTATATAGTTCTTTTAAGTGTTAGTATGGATTTTCTTTTAAAAGCCAAATAACATATTATAACTATTTTGTGATGTTCAAGATCCATAAATAGATGGAATCCCTGAGTTATAATCTCAGTTTTACATGAACATTTAAACATATAAAGCTTTTAAGGTTCTGAAGAACTTGGCAATATAATATCCAATTCATAATATAAACCATTATATTAAGTAACTGTATTTATCTTTAAGTGTTGGTCAGCAGAGGAAACAGATTATTTGCTCCAGCATTTATTTATCAATCACCTTACTGCATCTAGTCAGGTTCTTTTTCTCTCCCTGCAAGAAATAACAGAAACCTGGTCACCCTTTTCTTGCCCATATAACCATGTTCCTTTGCCCTCTGTCACTTATTTCCTAGGACAGTGTTTCTCCAAATGTGATCCCAGACCAGTAAGTAGTAGCATCAGCATCATTTGTGAGCTTGTTAGAAATGCAAATGCTGGACAGGGCCCCACCCCAGACCTCCTATACAAGAAATTTCAAGAGTGGGCTCAACCAGCAATCTGTAATTTAAAAAACACCCCAGGTGATTTTTATGCATACTAGAGTTTAAGAAGCACTGTCCTAGGGTATGCCAGTGGTCTTACCTTATAATCAGCATTTCAACTATTAAAGCAAAGGCAAAACTTAATTTTTCTTTCTTCTAGATATTGCAGCCACTGGATCCTTTCCCTCACCACCACTCCCACCCCTTAAAACCTTAGCATTTGGGAGCTGGAAGTACTATAGAAGTTATTTAGTTCTAGGCTCACACTGTTGTGTGCAGTGGGGAGACTGAGGCTTAGAAGAGCTAAGTTAATTGCTTTATCACACAGTTCTTATCTAGAACCAAGGCCACATTCATTGCTTTCTGTAGCTGTGATGTACCTATCTTCCTGCCTTCCCTTTCCCTGTTTCTTTCATTTATTTGTTTGTTTATTGCTGTCTCATTACTTCCATCTGCCTTACCTTCAGTCCACCACTCCTTTTCTTCTGTTGAGCTCTCTGTTTTCTGGGCTATTTGTTGTTTATAACGTTGATCACAATGAGAAAATTCATAGACTCTGTCTATGTTAGTCGTCTTGTTTTTAAAGTTGAGTTCATTTCGGTCAAACTTTTGCCTCTTGGACTGCTGAAGTGGTGTTAAAGCTGTCAAAATGATTAGTTGGTTTTTTTAACGTTTTTTTTTGTTTTGTTTTGTTTTGTTTTACCCAGACTGATTGCTTGTGGAGTTTCTGCCTATCTTTGCCCATTAATTGAGACAATAAAATGATCAGGCGGAGAATAAAGGCACCAGAACAGATTCCCCTGCTAGTTGATTGTTTATATCCTGTATTGTTAGATTCCAGTTGGCCATATCATTTGCTTAAAAAAAAAAGTCCTTCTCTGCAACCTCGTATTTAGAATTGTTTATAAAACTTGGAGAATAGCGTGTGTGGTTTGGGTTACAGTTTTATATCAGTGGTATCACCTCCAGTAGTTCTCCAAAGATGGCTGCTTGAATAGACTACTATACCCTGGAAGTCTCTGACTATATTCAAAAGAAACTGAAGCTTTCAAAGTAATGGAATTAACTAAGTAGAATCACGGTATTCAGCATTTCCAGTCTGTAAAAAAAAAATTGTAAATTGTGTGTCCTTTGGTTTGCCAGATTATTTTACTACATGTTTTTGGAGAAAAGGTTTATGTTTATAATAGTGACTTTACTCTCTCACAAAACCCAGTTTTATCTCTAAATTGTAGTCTCATCTCCATGAAAGGATCCTGATTTATCTCTGTAACTAATTTTTGTGTTTCTGTTATTTGTTCTTATGGAATACTTTTCTCATAAGAGTTAATATTTTGTTTGTAATTAGGTATACTGCTTTATATCTTTAGCTCCATGTAATCTTTCGTCCTTATCGCCTCAATTTATGAAGCTGAGTTTGCTAATATCAGTGAGCTAAAATAAGTGATGAGTCTTATCCAGATTCCTAACTCAGTCCAGCATTTCAGCTTTGCTATTTAGCTGTATAGAAACCAGAATATTTCCCTGTCTCCACTCCCATCAGCCAGATCCCTGCAGAAATATTTAAAGAAGCTCTGTGTCACTCCCTGAAATGGATTTAAGTGTGGTTTGCCATCAGATTACTTAACATCCGTCTGCGCCCAGTCTACTGAGCTTTAAACAGGTGAAAGCTGCATTGCCCTGTGTCAGAAAGCAGAAGTTGCTGATCTGCACACAGCTCGACCCTTTGCTGCAACTTTCCATGTCAGTACTAGACTCTGCTTTCCAAATCTGTGACGCTTAGCAGGATCAGCTGCTAAGCTGTATTTGCTATTGGATTCCAGCATTCTCTGCTGTCAAATCATCTAGATAAGAGATTCATGATCTCCCTCGCCTCAGGAATTAAACCCTACTTAAATAAAAAATCGGGGTAGTAATTTGTCAGTCACCAGCTTTTGAGGAAGTGGTGGTCACTTCCATAAAGCGATTGTCTCTGAAAATGCATTCTTCTTGACAGATTATCATAGCCCACTTGGCTGTCCCCTTTGCACAAGGAGGACTGTTTTCTAAATCCATATTTAAAAATGCATAAAGGACTGTCTTCTGACTCCCTCTCTAGTACAAATGGAACCTGGCATCAGTGGAGCCAGTGGACTTTATTCAGAGTTCAGCGTATGTAAATTTATGTTAGATGTGGCCCTTTTAGCCAAATGGTCATAAAATTTTGCTGCTTCGTATTTTCTCAAATGCCTCTAAGAGAATCCTGAAGAGAGTCCATAACATTTATCCTATGATATATAAGAATATTTCAAATTTAATATTGCAGTCCATTATTAGGCCCACAGTAGCTGACTGAGCTAGACATGAATTGAAGAACCAGCATTAGAACCAGAAAATAAAACCTATCTACCTAAAAATGCTATAGATGGGACTTTTTTTTTGCTTAAGGCCAACCCTTGAGTGGTTCTCTTAGATGATGAGCAAAGAAGCCTTTTTTAAAAGCCATATTTTGATTGCTTTATACTCATTTCCTTTCAAGTATACATTTCAAATGCATTTTCCCTGCATCCTCTTAAATATTAAAGGGCAAGTATACTGGAAATAAAAATCTCAATGAAATTATATGGACTTAGCACTCATTAAAAAGAAATTTAAAGATCCATTTTCAGGTATTAAAATTTAATTTACACTCCGCCAAGGTCACAATATTTTTCACACTGTAATTTGATTCAGTAAACATTTGAACACATATTTTGTAGGTGTACATTAGGCCTTGCATCTAAAGATGAGAGAGACTCTGGTCATCAGAGACTTGACAGGTTTTGCCTATGGACCTCATTGTTGGGTTTGTAGCTAAAGTTATTTCCTTCTGATCCATGTTGCTTAACAAATTCTATGTGTACACAAGTTCTTTGATTTTTAAGGACAAGATTTATACTATAGTGCTCTATAGAAGATAAGCAAAATTCCAGATATTTATCTTACAGATATTCATTGTTTACTACATACAAGGGACTCTATCAGACCCACGGGAGTGGGGGAGTTAGTAGGACATGATACCTGCCCTCAGATAGATTACAGAGCAGTGAGAGTGGTAAAATGTACACAGATAACTGTTTTGACATCTTTTATGGTACTCGTCATGTTGTACCTTGTACTATAACGTATTCTGATAGTTCAAAGGGATACTTGTTTGCAAGAATTGGGTAATAATTATCGTAGAAGTTTTATATTTTTTAACTCAAAAAATGTGAGATATGTTTTATAATTTTTTAACAAAACCAAGCCTGTAGTCTATTTTAAATGTTTATTATTAGAAATCTGTAATTTTTTTTTCTTTGATCAGCTTATTTTACTGCTGGTATTGGAGCATGCATTTTTAGAGCAAAAATATATTTAGTTGGGCTTTATTTTAAATTCACTCGTTTCAGTTTGTTTTGGGGCTGTGTCCTGGCCTGACAGTTATCCGATACTCACTTTGCTTCTGCAATGCACACCTCTCTCCTGGAAGCTGAGAGTCTCAACTAGGAATTATAAACATTCGTAAACCAGTAGTGCTGACATCTATGTGCACAGTGATGGTTCATCAAAACCATTTCTCTAAATGTGTAGGCATGCCTCATTTATTGTGCTGCACTTTATCGTACTTCACAGATGTTGCATTTTTTACAAATTGAAGGCAAGACCCTCCACCAGCAAAAAGATGAAAACTTGCTTTATTGCAGTGGTCTGGAACTGAACCTGAAATTTCTCTGAAGTATGCCTATAGACTTAGCTCTACGTCAGTAGCACTCGTAATATGTTTACCAGATTTAAAATATCTCCTTCTTAGAAGCCTATTTTGAGACTACTTAAAATTTCTGAAATGACTTGTTTTTCTTCTTTTTTTTTTTGTTATTGCCCTGTATTTAAGGCAGAAAAATGATTTTAAACTAAGCAATTGCTTGTAATTTCTGCTAATTTTTTAGCTCATTTTTAAGTTTAATTCTTGATTTAAACTAAAATTCTTAATTGTAATAAAGGTGCTAAAAACACATCTATCTGTAAATTTGTAAGTTCTACCATTTATTTACAGAGTGTAATATTCAAGAAATTAATGATCAGAGGTCAAGAATTAAAACCAGATTCCTTCCAAAAACCAGGGAATATAATAATTATCCAGAATCAAATCGTATTTCACTCTTTTAAAAAAAATCTTATGGACATCACTTTCTTTTGTTTTTTCTTCCATTCTGTATCTGTGAAGCTTCTCTGCCTTGCTCTAAATCAGCAGTTTTCATGCAGCTGTTCCCTCATCAAGGTACTCTTTACTTTCGTCATCTTTGCACGAAGCACTGCTTACCCTGCACTCGTTCTGGGCACATGGCATGAGACTTCATTTACCAGCCCCTGTAAGCACAGTCTGGCTTAGCACCTGAGGGACTCGTAAAGCCACTGCTTTAAGTCTGGGTGCTTACTGGCACTGCAGGGCCATGTATCCTGTCTTGGTTAAGGAGACTGAGGATAAGGAGCTGCTTATACTCCCCCTGCACACTGAAGACACAGTCCCAGCCTTGGCCAACACAGGCAGATTAACAAGAAACTCCAGGGAGAGTTAATAATAGAGAAAGCAGGGTATGTGTTTCGAGGAAGAGTTTTTAGCTTAGAAATAATTTGTTTTTCCCAAATATAAAACCAACCCCAGTGTTTCCTTAGAAATTAAAGCTGGCCATCCACTCTGTCACCCATGTTTTTTAAAAAATAATATAGTCTTTAGTTAGCTCTAAGGACAGAGAAGAAGAAATTGTGAAACACTTGTGTGTAATTTATAAAAGATGCCTTTTCTTTCTTTTACTCTTCTATAATTATTATAGAGAAATATTAGACCTAATAGGAAAAGGAATATCAGCAGTTGATGAAAGTCCATTAAAAATTTTTTAATTCACATAGGTATTATTTTGTATATCTAGCTCAAAATACAGATACTTCTAAATATATATTTAACACATCTCCATGAATGTATTTACTATAGCATAAGAAGCTATAGTTTTTTTAAAAAGCTGTAGTTGCATTTTTGTCTAAGATTATTTTTTGTGCTTATTTACCTTAGCTTCAGTAATTTTACAAATTCCAGTATAAAATTCAAGGTCTAAGCATTTCTAAAACTTTTTCAGTGTATCACTTAGTTTATTTTCAGGTATTAGGAGCATCTTAATTCGTATAGTAATTTTATCTATGTGCAGAAAGTCTTCACATGGATTACCATATCTGATTCTTCTAACAACCCTTTGAAATAGGCACATCTACTGTATCTTTAATGGCCAGATTAAGAACTACAACCAAATAAGAGTACTGATCCAACCAAGACTCAAACCTGGGTCTTCTGACATGTTTGCCTCATTATATATATGTAACAAATGAGCCTTCTGACATGTTTGCCTTCTCATATATGTAGTAAGACTTTTCTGACAGGTTTGCCATATTAAATATGTAATAAACTAAGCAATGCTGAGTCATTACCTTTTAGCGCTGCTGTGCAGGTGGTGGGAGATTTGGGTTATTTTTAGTCTTTCGTTTGTGTTGTGTAACTTCTCACAAGTTACCTAACCCGTTTCTTCTAAGCTTCTCAAGAATTAAAAGGGATTTAATCCTTTTATTGTTTCATGAAAATATTAGGTTCCAGTTTGGTTGATTGTTTGGTGTTTAAAAAACAGGCGAATTTTTTTTAATTAAGTGTTTTAATATTTGTCAGGCTGGATGTATATCCCTAGTTGTCAAAAGAAACAAACCCCGACACCTGCCTTCAAGGAACTCATGTTCCAGCAGAGGAGATAGACATGTAACTTGAACAACTATAATGTAATATAATAATTTTTTTTTCATTTAATTGGCTCACTAAATTTTGGCCAAAAGCGCATTTTATTTAGGATTTTATCTTTATCTGGAACCACCACAATTCGTTAAAGCATAGTGCTTATTAATACACCGCTATAGAGAATTTCCAGCTTCTTCTGCCCTGCATGTTCGTAAGTGGCTGCATGTATGACCACAGCATATCTCTGGGGGAATTTAAACTAGCAAATTGGGAACATGGAAGTTTTTATCTGTTTCATTTGGGGGGTGGCCCCTGGGTGTCTGTCACCTCATGAATTTTTGCTTTTGTGCCCACTGAGGGTCAGAAGAGGAAGCCAGTGCTTGGGGGCATAAGAGAGACCAGAACACAAAGCCTTAGTGAGGCCTGGAGGAGAAGAAGTACGACGCCAAGGTCTGCTCACTAATCCCAAATATAGCATGTACCAGTGTAGGATGGAGTCTGTCTCCATTTGAGCAGTCTGGCTGATAATCTGAGAGTTTTTCCAATAGAATGTTGAGCCCAAATCCTTCACCAGCTTCTAGAGAGATTTCTAGATTTAATTTTAGAGGGTAAAAAGAAAGAATGCTGCCAAAATTCTCAAAAGTGAGAATGATGCTTAGAAACCTAAATGCCATAACCAGAAACTAAGGTCATTCTGTTTTATGCAACTTGGCTTTTTCAAGAAACTGTAATTTGGTATAAATATAATGCATTTAAAAAAAAAATTTTCTTTTTCCACTTTAAAAAAAGACCCTTCAAGATGTTTATGTCAGCTTGTCCTTTGATCTTTAAAGTAAAACATCTTTGCTGTGAGGTGGAACTTTGGAATCACAGTCACGCTACATTTACCTTGTATAACTTGTAGAGTTTAGTAACTAAGTAGGAAGAAAATGCACATACAAAAATAAGAACTGAATTGAGATTATAATTGAATTTGAGAGAAGTAGAACATCAACCTTTCACACAGCATTGAAGCTTTGGGTTATGAGTGACAGGACTAAGTGATACTTTAATATTTTTAATTAAAAGAAACACATGCTCATTAGAGGAAAAAAAAAAGAAAATTCAGCAAAATAGAAGAAAAAAATCACCCATAATCTCACCATTCTAAAATAATAACTGATTAGTAACATTTTGGTGCATCTCTTTTCAGTTTCTTGTCTTTACGTAGTAGCGGTCCTAGTATGTGTAAAATTCTATGGCTTGCTTTTTTTACCCTTAACATTTAACTGGAGATAAATAAGTATTTTAAATCTCTTTATTTAGAGGCCTGAAGGTTATTTTCTTAACAAAACAAAATGGAATATGCTTAACTTTCACCCTAGCGACTTAATCTTTGTGACTGCAATTTATATAATGTTAATTCTTTAAAATTTCACTGAGCAGGCCCTTTTCCTTAGATAGAATCATTGCCACCTTGCAGTGTAATGATTGCTTTTCCCCCAGAGTAAGCCACAGACTAGCAGTGGCAAGGCTGCCATGGTTACAGATTGCTGGCAGAAAGCCACAGGCCCTCCTTATGATTGCCCACGCTGTGCCCCTCCTGATGGTCATCTAAGTAGTTGGTCATCTCCTAAGTAGTTCAAACCCTTATCTTTTAAAAGTTTTACTTTTACCTGAATCTTATTTCCTGTTAAAGAAATAACCCCAGATAAGTAACTATTAGACTTGAACTTGTAGGTCGCACGCAAATAAGAAATGGAAGGTCGTCTACGGCCATGCCACCCTGAACCAGCCGGATCCCATCTGATCTCAGAAGCTAAGCAGGGTCAGGCCTGGTTAGTACTTGGATGGGAGACCACCTAGGAAGACCAGGTGCTGTAGGCATAAAAAATAAAAAATAAGAGATTGTAAGCTGACAAGGTCCTTAAAATCTCTGAGGTCAACCAAGGGTTGCCTCGCCTAAAAAAACATTTAAAAACAAAAACAAAAACGGAAGGTCAAAGACACTGATAAGTTTGTGATGGAGGAAATTCAGATGCAGGAAGCTAAAAAAAATTTTTTGTCTTTTTCACTATATGGTACCACTCCCAGGAGATCAGGGGTTACATGCTTTTTGGCTCTGAATTACAGGCATCACATTTAAAAATGAAGCGTTCAGTTCAACCAATATTATTGAACAAGATATCAATTATATCGTATAAGAAAACAAAAATGAATAATATATGATCTTTGCCCTTCTGAGTATTTGTACTCTAGTAGGGGAAATAAGATGTATACACAAGTCGTGATAGTATACAGGCAAAATATAATAAATATAAATGCCACATAAAAGCAGGGAGGAAGAAGGGGAGAAAGTAGTTCTGGCAGGAGACAGAAGAATGCATCATGAAGGAAACAGAGAAGGGAAATATGGGTTGGATTTTGTAGAGATAGACAAGGCAATTAAAATATCCTACACAAACAAGTTCAAAACATATTCAAGAGATGATGAGCAGTCTTCTTTCAATTTTATTATTTTTTTAAAATACCTCTGGAGAAGATGCAGATCAGTGTGCAGAAAGGAGTAAAAATCATCTAGAATTCTGTTACCTAGAGAAAAGTTCTGTGAACATTGTGATATGTTTTCTTCCATTCATCTTTCTGCATATATGGTTGGTTAGGTTAGAACAGAACAGATTCGAGATGCTGGTTCACGGTGCTTGGCTCCTGGAGAGGTGTTGCTGACATGTGTAATTCTACATTCACACTACCAGCCCAGTGCACTTTTTCATAAACAAACACTGACAAATGCCTATGTTCTTTGACAAGTTCAAGACAGCAAACCTCTACTGAGCCTATGTAAATTGTACCATGTGCCTGTAGATTCTTTATGCTCTGAACTGAATTCAGAGCTGAATCCAAATGAAAGATTTGTGGCTCCTAGTAGGAGGAAGTCATCACAAATATATTTTCTGCTCATGAATCAACCAATAGATGGGTGGATCTATGTATATTTTCTAGAACCTAAATAGTTTTTGACTTGAAATGCTACTTTTTGTCCATAAATGGAAATTTTTTCATTCTCAAATTTACTGTTCAGATGGTACAGATAAGAATAAATTTTAAAATTCAAATGGTACAGATAAGAATAAAGTAAAAATTACCTGAAATAATGCCACCAGAGAGAACTTATTTGGGCAAATGTTTTCCCAGCTCTTTTTTCCCCCCCTACTCCTAAGTTTTGGTCATCTTTCTGTATCAGTAAATATCAGTCTCAGTACTTTACATTTTTATACAAGTTGTTAAAATGCTCTCCAGCTATTTGCTTTCCCACCTGTAGTTATGCTAAAAGTGGGTATAATCAGTCTAATTATTTTTATTAATTTTATTGAAATGTAACAGACAGAAAAGTACACGATCATAAGTTTCAACCTAAAGAACTTTTAAGTAAACACGCTTAACAATCCAGCATTCAGATCAATAAACTGAACATTACCAGTCCCCAAGAAGCCACTCTCATTCTCTCTTTCTGTCACCACTTCCTCAGGGTAACCACTATTCTGTTACCTGTAATTTGTCATCTTTATTAATCTGAGAGGTAAACAGTATTTTGTTTTTGCTTCTGGTTGCTGTTATGAAGTCATTACTTAGATTATTTATAAAATACATTGTAAAGACCCAGTTTTGGGAGGTTTAATCTCCTCTATGAGAGAAATAAATGGCATCCGTCTAAGATGCAGAGCATGAAATGACTTGCCATAGTTGAAAAGGTCAAAGCAAAGAGTCTACAGTATGACCTCTGTGATGTGTTATTTTCTCAGTAAATATCTGAGTTCCTTTGAGACAGGCACTGTGATTTAAAAGAAAAAAAAAGTGTCTGCCTTTGATTGAAAAAGTAGAAAGGATCTGCCTTTCTTTGAAATAACAAATTTCAGTACCTTTTGCAACTGTATATATAGTATGTATGTATTCTGTATATAAACACCAGTAAGGATATGTGGCTAGAAGCTGACCTCTGCTGGAAGCTTCTGGTATGATTTGGAGGAAGGATTTCTTGTCTTCCCTGGTGGCTGCTAGCCTTTCGTTCAGCTCAAGCCTGCCTGCCTTGCAACTTCTTGGGTTTGTTTTTTTTTTTTCTTACGCTGTTTTTCTGCTGTGATAGCAAACTCTGCTTAACAAAATGTGAAGTTTTCTGTGTGACAGGATCTTCATAAACATTCTAGCAGTTGAGCATTAACAATTCTCCCGGTTGTATCTCGTACACAAATCATGAGATCCAACCCTGTAGCTTAACACCGGAGGAGAGAGAGTAACTGGCCGCTCTGTTTCTCTCCAGGAATTGACAAGGAGAACGTTGAACTCTCCCCAAGCGCTGGGCACTGTAATAGTGGACGAACTCGCCATGGATCCGCAAGCCAAGTACAGAAGCAAAGAAGCACTGGCAGTTTCAAACGTAATAGCATTAAGAAGATCATGTGAAGCTTTCTTTCTTTCCTTTTTCAAACAAACTTAACTTACACGGGCTCCTCACTAGTGCCCCCTTCACGACCGTGCTGTGATGCTGCACTTCATGTTTTTAAGAACCCATCCTGTCTGCCATGTTGCCAGATGATCAACTCTTGGAAGCATTGCCTAAATTTAATGCTGCTTTTTCTTTAACAGTTTTTTCCTTCTAATTTCGGTGTGTCCGATTTAAGCAAGTGTTCAGAACAACCGCAAAGAAAGTGGGAGGTCAGGACACTTGAACTGAGAACATCCCAATTGTGAGAGAGGATGGATTCTTGAATACTGCTGCTACTGGCCAGCTATGAAAGCCATTTGCACAGGGCTCTGCCTTCTATGTTTTCCCTTTCCTCATCATACAAAGTAAAGTGTCAGTCTTATTTACACACTTTTCAAGATACAAGTTTATGGGAGAAATAATACTATAACCCCAGTATATTTAATCTGACTTTTAGCTGTGGACTTTTTTTTACCTTACAAACTGAAGGAACCACAGAGTTCAAGCCTCAGAGACTCCACGCCATAAAGCCACAGGCGAGGTACTTTGGAGGGGCGGAGGGATTTAGTATTTTGTAGCGGGTTCTTAAGAAATACTAACATTTGAGTATTAGCAATAATTTCAGGAAAATAAGCATAACCACATATATCTTAACATCACCGAATTAAAGCGATAGGTTCTGAGGCCTTATCCAAACTCAGTCATCCAAACTAGTTTATTTTTTTCTCTAGCTGATTATCTTTTAATCTTTAAATATGCTATAAGTTGTTTTTTGTTTTTGTAAGCCAAAACTATACTAAGTATAGTAATTATACATTTTCCCCCACCTTTTCTTTCCTAAATAATGCTAAGCAGGGTAATCAGTGAACAAAGTGTTGAAAATTGTTCCTAGAAGGTAACTTTCATAGATGTTTGCATTAGCTCCATAGCAAAATGGAATGGTACGTGGCTTTGAGTAGCTGATGCTTTTATTTTGTTTCATAATTTTCCCAGAAACATGGAGTGTGGTGTATATTAACAAAAATGTATTTGATAAAATGTATTTTAAATGTCTTGTAACTTTACCCCTCCCCTCCAAAAAAACAAGTAATCTCTTTAGCAAAACATTTGGGTCGTATATGATAGAATTTCATTTAATCACTGTGAAAAGACTAGTCAGCCTGAATTAGTATGACAACAGGGGACCGGAAGAGGTGCTGCTATACTGAATGGTATGGGTTACAGTGGCACTGGAATTCCCATAGTAATGCAGATCAAGTTTCTTTGTGGTACCTGGATAGTGCAAAATAATTCAACTTCAGAGAGCGTATTAGTTTTCTGGATGTTCCAATTTAAGACTAACCGTATTTATTACAAAAAGATATTATTCCCTACTCCCAGGTTCCCTTTATATGTTCAAATGTAATCGCTTTGGGAGGAGAAGAGAAACCTGGGGGAGGGGAGAGTTTCCTGTAGTGCTACTTCATAAGTGGATTTCAGTAAATTAAATTCCACAGCTAAATCAATAAACAATGGTACATGTAAGTGTTCTGATTTTAATAATATAACACATTTCACATTTATCCACATAATAACAATGTAATATGTTAATGTAAATAAAATTGCTTTTGATATTCAGAAATATCAAGAATTTAATTTTTTTAATTTGTTTACAATCCTGGGAAAAGTAAGAACCATTTGCCAAAATAAAAGGAAAAAAACCCTTAGAATTAATAGGTATTTTGACATAGAATTGTTGGAAAATATTAAAGACGGGTGCAATTAACTAAACTTTTGTTTTTAACTATTGTAGAGGCTGCATTTAGAATAGAACGTTTATAATAACAGAACAACTAAGACTATAAAGAAGCTTAGACTAGAACTGAGTTTAGAAATAAGTCATTCACAACCCCGTGCCAAGGATGCCAAGCTGCCGTTAAGGTCCTCGCACAACCCAGTACTTCTGGAAATGGGATTCACAACTTCTTGGCTCCTGGACTAAAAGGCAGATGTGAGCCTTTAATTATTTTGGTTCCACGTTTTCCCTCCGTGTTGGTTGGTTTGGTGCATACGATAGTGGGTAGTGGTATGCTATTTTGCTTCTCCCATCAAAATAGACTAATTTCCAAAGGTTTGCTGTTAAAAATATTGATCTTTCCATAAACAAATTTTCCAAGGTATTATATTTCTTAAATTTATTCATTATTTTCCTCTAGTGTAATGAATGGAATGAATTCACTTGAAGTACCTCATGAAATGATCAGCGTTGCACAAATCAAAATTGAGCCTTCTTTGAACTGCAAAAATACTTTGACCAATATATCCTGGGAATTTGAAAACTTACCAAGATTTAAAATTTTTATTGTCTAAAGAACTTCCAACTTTTGAGGAAAATCTAGCTTTCCAAGTAACTAAAATGAACATGAGATAAATCTCTCACCAGTATGCATCCCCTGAGAAATGAATTACTTTTTTAGGCCTCTTATACCTGTAATCTGCAGAAGAAATTCTGAAGTTCAGAGCAGGTTTCCCATTTTGCATAATCCGGTGTAAATTCTATAAAGAACATTATAAGTAATTTATTTGGGGTTTGTGGGTGTTCCCCCTTTTTGAAAAGGAACAGTAACTCATCACGTTTTTATTGCGGATAATCTACGTGTTTTATCACTGCTCCAAGTCCCAGGGGTCTGGTCTTGTTTGCTGATGTGGAAACACGGTTCACCAGCTTTGTGGGGGGAACGTGACAAGTGCTCTGTCCTTCGTCCACTCAGCACCTGTTCATCACTAGATGCTGGCTCTGTGCAGGTCCTGAGCCTGGCACTGAAGACACCGCAGTGAATGGTCAGCTTCCACCCCCACAGAACGGATGTTCTAGGAGTAGACAGAACAGAAGCCGGCAACCCTCCTCGCTTAGTGGCTTTTAGGGTTTTTCAGTTTTGTTTTGGCTTTTTGTTTGTTTTTGGTTTTGTTTTTACGTTCCCCTCTCATCCCTCCCCAGCATAATAAGGCATGTCTTATTCAATGTTATGCAATGGACTTATACAAAAATTCACTTAGTGTCAGCCACATAATTTTTTTTAATGCAGTATACTCACCTGTAAATAGTTTGTGTAAAATTTGACAGAAAAGTATATTTACTACACTGTAAATACATGTGATGATATATTGTATTATTTTGCTTTTTTGTAAAGCAGTTGCTGTACATGGATAACAAACAAACATTTGAATATTCTCGTGTTAGTATTGTGAACTTCTTCCTGCGACTGCGTTACATCACTTAAAGAAAATGCCATGTATTGTAAACTTACACTGTATATGATAACTTCCTCTCCTTTCCATTCAGACCTAAACATTGGCAGTTCCCTTGTCTACAGCCTTGTTAATATTGTAAGCAGTTGTACGCCAGCAGGAGAAATACTGCCCAACAGGCAAAATTGATCATGATCATTGCAGGAGAAATTGTAGAAATCTACTTCAGATCATTGTTGTTCCTCACCCCATTTTCCTCTCTGTGTATGTACTCCTCCCCCCCCCTTTTTTTAAGTAAAATGTAAATTTAATCTGCTCTAAGATGTGGGGAGTTATTTAATTTCTTCACGTGCATCAGCTCTGTTTTCTCACTTCCCCTCACTGCTCACTGATCTTTTGAAACATCATGACCATTTCCTTTCTTTTATGGATGTCTTGGGTTCTCCACCCCACCCCACCCCCATGGATTTCTGTTTCCAGAACCAATCTCAACTAAAAGTAAAGTAAGTAATTTTAGTGAAATGTGTAAAGGAAGAAAAAAAAAGTTTTCCTCTAGTCTCTTAGGGTTCCTGGCTGAGTCTGAAAGTTAAACTGACCAAGGCGGATTAACAGGAGAAAATCATACAAATGTATTTAATGCAAGTTTTATGTGACACGGGAGCCTTCACAAGCAAACGAAGACCGAGGAAACAGTTAAACCTGAGTATTTCTATGCTAGATTTAATAAAGAGTGGGCAGTCGTATAGAAATATGACAGGTCAGAGTATGAGGTGAGTATAGTAAATGGAGAACTCGAGGCCTGTTTGTTCCTTTGTCTTTGGACATAAGGGTGTTTCTTTCCTCTGGGCCCTTTCACAGGAGAGTTTTATGTCCTGTTTCAGGTTAGAAGGGCAGGGGAAAAGTCAGAGTGACTCAGCATAAAATATTCAGAATGCTAAGGTGCCATATTTTGGAGTTGTGTGTCCTGGGCCCCATCAAATGCTTTTTTAGGGTCTGCCAAACTGAGGGGTGACTCTGTACTCTGGGGTAGGCTGAATCTGTTGCTTTTAAAATGAGCAACCAAAAAGGCCAGGACACCTGGAGGTGGAGCCTTCAGAGGACACGTGTTAGGACTCAGGGATCCTCCAGCTCTTCAGCTCCCCCTATGGAATCTTCTGTGACACTGCATGTGTAAACACTGTAAAACACTTTTCTGGAGCAGGTGCTGCGAGTTTTACTATCTTGTTTACCCCATTATTTGGGCTACCCCCAGATAGAGAATCAAGCCTAGATTCTGTGGGCAGGACAGAGCTGACTCTTGATTCTGTGGGCAGGACAGAGCTGACTCTTGGGAGGGTGACAGTGTCCGGCATTAAACAAAGGACTAAAAAAGACCATGAAACATAACCTGCAGGTCAGAGGCAAGTGCTGGTCTGTTTATAGGAAGGCTGAGAAAGCAGGGGTACCTCACCTGGAGGGCTGGCTAGTACTCGCTGGGCCCATCCCACACCTCCAACACAAAGGCAAACTCCCTAGGGTTGGAGTCCTGGGAATCGCAGCAGGGCCGGGGCAGGGGAGGGAGGCGCGGAAACTCAGGTGATTTCCCTGGCTTAAAGACCCCTGGAGCAGAGAACTGAAAATCCAAGTGCAGCAAATACCTCAAATAGCTGTCTTTTTCCTGTGGCCTGAAGTATCGTATTCAAAACTAGGGATACCTTTAGGGTATTGACCCCTCTGTCCCTAGGTAGTTAGCTCCTTGAGGTCATCTTTATGAGGTCATCTTTATGGGGTCCCTATACCCAGGGTTTGCCTGCACAGAGTTTTTGCTTTCTGGGACACTCTCAGGCTAGCCTGGCTAGAAAAGTTAGTTCCCATGGAGGATTGGGGAGGGGCATGAGATGCTGGAAGAATAATAAAAACCTTGTTCCTCAGTATTCACAGTGTTCCTCTTTTTCTAGAAAGTAGCCCAGCACCCCACCACCACCACCACCCAAGGGAAGCCCCTAATGGTGGCAGGCATCTTAAAGCATTTACCCTCACCCCTAATTCTCCCTGGGTCTCTATCAGTGAAACGTCTTAGCCTGCTTGCTGCAGGTCAGACAGAACAGCCTCAGGCATAGCAGCATTCAAATTCTCAAGGGCAATTAACAGCCCCAAGTGATCTGCCAGGCAGCCTCTCTAATAAAAACTCAGTCTTCACACTGAAGTCAGTTCCACTTAAAACCTTTTTAGCTGCCAATCAAATAAACCCTTTTGAATGTTGTTTCTGTAACTATGAGGCCATATTGTAGAAACATGGTCCCTGATTTGAAAATCTCCCATTTTGTTCTTTAAAAATACTGGCTAATCATAAGTGGAAATGTCATAAGATTAACCAATCAGTTTGGCTTTTTACAAAAGTGCCTTCTAAAAATCCATATATACTGTGTGTATTCATTTATACATGCATACAGGTATATATGCGTATTTAAAGTTCCCAAAGCAGCTTCATACGCTTTACCTAAATTGGGCTGAATTACCTTTATCCTTTTTGAATTACAGACATACCTCATTTTATTGTACTTTGCTTTACAAACTGAAGGCAAGACCCTCCACCAGCAAAAAGATTACAATTCGCTTTATTGCAATACTTGCTTTATGGTGGGCTGGAACCAAACCTGCAATATCTCCAAGGTATGCCTATATCCCCAAAAGGTCATACTGCAATATGTTTCTAGGTTCCTTACCATATGCTGAGAGTCAAGCTAGTTGTGATAAAGAATTAAGCATGTGGGGTTATAGGGTTCACAACTTACCCCCACAGGGGCCACTTCCTCAGTATAAAATAGGGAAGCCACACTGGAATCTTCATAGGACCCCTTCCTGGTCAGACGTTTAGAGAGCATTGCCCAACTCAAATACATTTAAGGGAAGAAAATGTCAACAGATTTTATCTCAGCTGACTTAATTCGTTTGTTCAAAGAAACATTTCCTGTTGGTTATAATTGTGCCAAGCCCCATGCCAGGCACTGCAGATGCAAAAAGAGGAAAAAGTTTGGCCTCTGTCCTCAATGAGTTCACAATTCAGTGAGAGAAAACAGCCATACAAGCAGTGACCACAGTGTCCCAAGGTGTGGACTGGGCTCTTGGATGGTTGCAGTGACTGGCAGGGTGGGTGAGTAAGGAGTTGGGTCTTGAAAACTGACCAAGAACTGTGTCCATCGAAAAGTTGAAATAAGGTTGTGAAGTCTTGAATGTAGAGGAGGTCACCGAGGCTGGGGACGACCTGGCCCAGAGGGCAACGGGTAGCAGAGACATGTCTGGGCAGAAAGCAGCACACCAGGAAGGAGACTGGCTCATTCTGTTCTAATTTTCCTCCATTGTTTTGTCACCTTTGGGGAATGCACCCTAATTTTCTTCATTTAAAAACTCCATAAAGACAGGCCTTTGTCCCAGACCAGCAAAAATAAGGGGACTCTTTGAATCTGGCCCAAAGTCAAAGCAGGATGAGAAACTGATGGCGAGGGATCCTCTCTTGCCGATTTGGTAATTCGTGGATGAAAGGCAGAAAGGAATTAGGTGATCTACACCTGAAGCAAAAATACCACCACTACCACCACCCATACTCATATCTAGGATTCTACAGGAGACCAAAGAAAATTTTTCTCATTGACAAAATACTGAGTCTTTTTGAGTTAGCAGCATTTAATCATTCATCCTGCAAACATTAATTAGGCCCGTTATTTTCACGAATAAACTCCAGCATCAGCACCTCTTAAGGAATGCTTTTTGATTTCCCATGGGCTATGTTGTGAGCCCTTCTCTTGGTCCTGTATCTTGGGCCTCCAGATACAGGGGCCACACCTCGTTCAAGGTGCTCAATACATGGTTATAGAATAACGCTTAAGACTCTATGTTACCAGGGAACTCGAAACATAGATTTAATAGAGGAAAGACCCCATTCACAACAGCAACTCCATGCAAAATCTCTACCAGACTGAAGATGACCTATGTAAAGACCTATTGAAAACTCTGATCAAGACTTTGAGATTTCACATATCAGTAAAATTTCCAAAATGGATTTTGTCAACATGTACGTTTAGAAAAAAAGCAAAAAGAATTCTAGTAACCGTCTTTTTATATTAAAAATGCCATTTCAACCCCATAAGAGCAGCGAGGGAAGGAATCTCACGATAAAGTACAGTTCTCTGAAGAGAATTCATTTTGCTTTATAAAACTCACTGTCATCTTTATTTTCCTCCTGCTGCTGCTAATGCAGTCCACACAGCGCTGCTTAGCAGACAGTCACGCGAGAGGGCCAGGCAGAAGGGAGCCAAGTACCTGGAGATAGACCACGGTCCTGGATGGGGAAACCAAATATTGTAGAGTTCCAGTCTTCCCCAAATGAATGTGCTGACTTAACACAATACCCAAGATCCATACTGGGAGAGAATGTGTCCCAAACAAAACGAACCAAAGGTTCACCTTGTAGGATAAACAAGAAAGTATGGCCAAGGGGAAAACAAAAAAAAGGTAGTTGGAAATTGTTCTTACTAGGTAAAAACTAGAAATTTTAAATATTCAAAACTGATCATGGTAATTATGGAACAGGCTAAAATGTGAATATTATGCTATGGTTTAAAAAAGCACAAGTTACCCCCCAAATTTCATTGGCTTAAAAGCCACAAAAGCTTTTCTCTCCGCTGCTACGTCCATCATTGGTCGGCAGGGGGCTCTGCTCACCCTGTTCTCAGGCGCCCAGAGAGACTGATCCAAAAGCAGGGAGATGAGGGAGCAGTGCCCGGCGCTGGGATGATGAGACTGTCCCACACCAGGAAGGAGTAGCGAGCATTGTTACAGAGGTCAGAGGAAGGGTCGCCCCTGAGAAAGGAGAAAGCGGAAGTGAACCTGCCAAGAGCTGAAAGGTCCTCCCTTCAGCTGGGTCACCACTGCCCAATCCAGTGGTGACAGCCACATGAGGCTGTTGAACCCTTGAAATGTGGCTACTGAGACCGAGGAGCTAACTTTTTAAATTTAATTTAAATTAAATGTGAATAGTTACACGTGGCTAGCAGCTACCAGATTGGAGCAGCCCAGCATCTGGGGGGCCTCGCATTAGCAATTAAAGGTCTGAGGCCAGATGTGGAGTCACTTCTGCTCACAGAAGTGACTGCCAGAACTTGTCACACAGCTTCACAAAATCACAAGAGTCAGAAAGAGCTATCTTTCTCTATCCAGAAGTGCAAATGTTGGCCAGGAACATGAATGACTCCCACAGTGGGGAAAGACTTGTAAGCCTAAAGCAGTGAAAGAAATCCTAAAGATTGCGTGTTGACTGCAGAAAAATCACACCTAAATTTTAAGGCTAATGAACAGGAAAATTGCTCTCTTTATTATAAAGAGTTCATAAAAATGAATTTTAAAAGACCCAAGTAAGGGGAAAAAATGGTCAAAATACATAAATGGCTAATTCACAGAAAGGAAATACTGTACCAATTGCTAATTACTATCTGATGGAAATTTCATCGCACTCATTAGTGAGAAAAAAAAGGAAGCCGAAACAGCGAAATACAATTTTTATCTGTCAAAGTAGCAAAGGGGGATGTATTTACCTAATACGTGGTGCTGGTTAAGAGTGTGGTACGATGAGCTCACGGGCGCACTGGGCCTCATCTTTCTTAGAAACATCCACACCATTTGCCCCAGTAATACTGTATCTAGGAATCTAGCCTAGAGAATAGTGATCAGAGAGGTAAGACTACCAGATGGTTTGTGTTTCTGCTCCTCACGACCCCAGCACTGTAGGGATTATCCCAAGACCAAGAAGGGAGAGTCGATATCAACGTCAGGGCCACGTCTCATCCGCTGACTCCAGGGCTATGCTGTGCGCATTCATCCGGGTGTCTCGCGTGTGCGTGTACACACACGTACTTTTTTATACAGATTTTGCCATTTGGGGCCCAACTTCTTGGGTGACCCAGCTGAAGGGAGGACCTTTCAGCTCTTGGCAGCTTCACTTCCGCTTTCTCCTTTCTCAGAGGCGACCCTTCCTCTGACCTCTGTAACAATGCTCGCTACTCCTTCCTGAGGCAGGAAGCATGCCAAGGGCTTTCCACACATCAATTATGTTGTCTCCAATAGCCCCACAGGAGGGCTATTATTAACTCTGTTTTAAGGTGAGGGAAATGAAGCACAGAGGTGTTATGCAATTTGCCCAAGAGGAAGGGAAGTGGGTGAGGAGGGCATCCCTGAACATCATGAAAACAGTCTAGGAGAGTCCGCACGGAATTCTATGAGAGCAGAATAGTGAGGGCAACTCACTGAGAGGAGGCTTCCTGGAGGAGGTGGCACTTAAAGGGTTTCCGGGAAGGGACGACATTCTAGGCAGAGAGAATTACATGTGAAAGGCGCGCTGGGCATTTCATCGATCCACTCCATGTTGAGTTATTGTCTTGGAACCGAGGCCCATGCCACACAACTCCCGAGAGTTAGTGAGTGTTCAGTCATTAAGCATGTAACAGAGCGTGGTAGATCGCGTTAGTGTTCTGCCTCGTCTCACAGAACGGAGGGCGCCGGCTGGGATCTACCGGGAAAGGGCTGCCTGCTTGCTGCCCTTGCTGAAGACGTAGTTTTTCTTTTCGGCGGCAGGGGGCAGCAGAGAAGGCTGGAAGCCGGAGAATGTGCAGATTGCATGGACTTCCGGTAGGTGAGGGAGCCGTGGCAGGAGATTGCTTCCCACACCGTGAGAAGCCCAGAGGTGAATGCTGGTGCCTCGACCAGAGGCCACTTTTAGGAGCCATTTTTGTGTCTGGTGAAAGGATGCGGAGCCCAGTTGGGTAGCATAAGTAAGATGCTGGCATTCTTGGAATCCTGAAAGGAATGTTAGCAGTCAGTAGTCCCTCTCCCTTCTGAGGGACAGACACCTGCGGTGAGAAAAACCTCTGGCTTCCCAGGCACCCCACCCGATGAGGAAGGACCGGGTCTCCAGAAGCTCCAGAAGCTCTACACACCCCAGTCCTGGTAGGGTCCTTGGTAGCCCCAACAGCGCTGGCTACATCTGCAAGCATGCGTGCTGGGTTTCTGCTGGCTGAGAGTATTTTAGGACAGGTGAGAAGACAAATGGATTCACACCACCTTCCTCCTCTCCAGAGTGATAATTATTCATGGTAAAAAAAAAAACACCCTAGCAGGTTGTGAGCAGGAAGAAAACGACTCCTGCCCCAGTTCCAGACAACATGGACAATGGCATCAAGGCCGGTAGATGAAAATCGGAAATGCTTCCTCCTTTTAGCCTGGTTCTAAACCTCTCTGTGCTGACACATGTAATAACTACCTCCTGCCAAGTACTGTGCCAGGCACTTCGTGAGGCATGTTGCATTTGTTTGTTCATGAAAAACCTGCAAGGTAGGAAATACTATCCCTACTTTACAAATCAGAAAACTGAGGCCCAGAGACATTTACTGGTCCAGAGTCATAGAGCTAAATGGGAAGCAGACCTTGGTGCCCAGCTTAGCTGTTTTGGATTCCAAAGCTTGGCTCTTAATAATCATTCATAACTTACATGTGGTATTTATCCTGTATGTACTGGCTTGCTGTGGCTGCTGTAACTACCTACCACAAACTTGCTGACTTAAAGCAGCAGAAACTTATTTTCTCACAGTTATAGAGGCCAAAAGTCTGAAATCAGGGAGTCAGTAGGGCCATACTCCCTCCAGAGGTTCCAGGAGAGAGTCCTTCCCTTGCCTCTTGCAGTTTCTGGGGGCTGCCACCATCCCATGGCTTACGGCTGCATCCCTCTCTCTTCCTCCCTGGTCGCATTGCCTCCTTTTTCTGTCTGTGTCAAATCTGCCTCTGCCTTTTATGAGGACCACTGTGATTGCATTTAGAGCCCATTTGGTCACCCGGGATAATCTCATCTCTGGATCCTTAATTCAATAACATTTGCAAAGACTCTTTTTCCAATAAGGTAACATTTACAGGTCCCAGAGATTAGAACATGGGTACCTTTTGGGAGGCCATATTTCAGCCTACCACACCATATTTGCCCGTTACTTCCTTAATGTATTTCTTAGAGACCTTAATTGTGTGTATTGGGCATTATGCTGGGACCCAGAGCTAGAAAATCAAAAGAAAAGTGACACAGTCATCCCTTCCCTCAGGGACCTTGTAGTCACTGTGTGGCCTTTCATACCTGTTTCCAGATGCTCTTGATAAATAAAAGGAGTAAGAGATGTCAGGACAGTCACAACAAAAGCTAGTACTTACTACCTGTGGCAATGGTCTTACATTTACATATATCAACTCACCTGACCCTCACAACAGCCTTCTCCCCACCTGTAGGGTGGCTTCACACTCTGCACTTGTCACCTCTCTGCACAGAATGCTACAGGAGCACAAGCAAGAGGCAGTCAAGGTAGGAAGGATGTGGTCAGGGAAGGCTTCTTGCAGGAGGTGTCACTTCCACCAAATCAGGAGGGATAGGAGTTGGCCAGAAAGTGGGATGGGAGAGGGGGTAAGAGTGAAAAAGTGCCCCAAGCAGGAGGCAAGAGGGAGCTGGGATGCTTCCAGACAGGAGTGAGAGACAGGAAACAGGAGAGGCCTAAGCCCACCCCTGGATTCTCAGCAGGGGCTCCACCTGACCAAACTTGTGTTTCTCCCTAGAGAATGGGCCAGAATCCTAGCTGCTCCTTTCATGTATATTGCTCAGATGTTCCAGTTGAGGCTGTTTCAGGTTTTGGAGATCACCTGGTTAGAAGAAGAGAGGAGGGAGGCTCCCAGCTTCCTTGCTTACCCCTACCCCAAAGGGGCCTCTTGCCTCCCTGGGGCGACCCCCTCCACCCCAAGGCTCCAAGTCTGCAGGTGGGTCTTGGTGTGGGTGTTCCGTTGCCACATCTGTTGGGGCTGCACTTTGAGCTCTTAGATCAAGGAGTTAGGAGCCCTGGGATCTGATCCCAGGTCTACTTCTAACAACCTGGAAACCTTGAAAATCGCATCATCTCAGAGGGGCTTTCTAAACGCTGAGCAGGCCTACTGAGCTCCCAGAGCCTGGGCCTTCAGTGCAGATCACACTGTGTCATGACTGCCCGGCTCTCAGTCCAGCAAGGAAAGAGACTGTGGCGCTCTCCTTTCTCCATCCCCCAGGCACTCAACAAAAGGAACGTGGCAACCCAGTGAGAGTGCCTGTGATGTGCCCTGCTGGCCTTGCAGCACAGCGGTAAGCAACAGGAGCAGTCCCAATAGGAGCCCCAAGTCCTGCCTATCTTCTTGATGTGCTGAGCCTCTTGAGTGGGAGGAAAAGTGCATGAGCTGACTTTGCAGGATTGAATGAGAGTCCCTGGGCAGGCAGCGGCCCCCAGCTTCCACTCTCTACCTCCTGCCAGTGCCAGCAGGCTGGCTGGACCTCCAGCAGCCAGCCTCTTCCCCTCCCCCAGCTCTCCCCATTCTTTCTTCACTTCCTTCTTCATTTCACAGGACAGGTAGAAGGGGAAGTAATACATTATTTGGCATACATTAGTTCTAATCTTTAATCACTCCTGAGAGTCACTGTGATTATCCCCATTGTACAGACGAGGAAACTGAGACTCAAAAATGTTATTTTCTTGCTGAGGGGCATCCAGCTAGCAGAGATGCCCACACTTCCTAGAACATCCCCACGCAACCCCCATGGCCTCCCCTTCCCTGCTTCCCCACATCTTGTACTCTCCAATTCTCAATATTACAAATCTCTCTTTCCCAGGAGGTACTCCTGTAGGAATTCATGTGTCAAGGGATAAAGGGCGGCCAAAGGCCAACCAAGTTCATCCCTGGAGCTGAGGCTGGAGAGAAGGGAACCTGGCACTCTATCGGAGAAGCCGCATGGTGACTGCTGCGTAGAACATATTTGGAGTTGAGCAGGAGACCACGGAGGTAGAAACAGGTCCAGAGAGGGGACGCCAGACGTTGCATGCACAGAAATGGGCCCCAGCCACCCTGGACTCCCTGTTTGATTCCCTGCACTGCTCTTGGCTCCTGAAGATGAAGCATGGCCTCATCTCCTCTGGGCAGGGGCTTCTTCTGGACCCTCTCCTGGCTGGAGGCCAGGGACAAGAAGGTGATTAAGACACATCCTGCCCTGGAGGGCTTCCTAGCATGTTTGGGGAAACGGGCACCCCACCAGAGAATTATAAAACTAAGGTATCTGGAGGAAGGGGCCAGAACTAATAGGCAAGATGGAGTGCCATCAGGGAAGGCTTCCTGGAGGAGGAAACCTCTGAACTGAGCTGGAAAGCATCAGTGGGGGTGGGCTCAGTGGAGGCCTGTCTTGGGGGGGGGGCACCTGGTGTCACAAGGGTCTGGTATACTGAACAACAAGGTAGAGGGAGGAGAGGAAAGCCAGGCCAAGTTCTGCAGGGCCCCCAGGCAAGGCTGAGTGTGGGCCTGAGGAGCTGTGCTGGAGGCTCAGCCGATCACTACTGGGAGGGGCCTAAGGTCCAGGCCTGGAGACTCTGCCAGTCTTTAGGGCTGAGATTCTCTCCTGGGCTCTGAGCTTGAGCATCAGGGCTGCCAGGGAGAAAGAAGTGAGGGTGGGAACCCAGGCAAAGGCAGGGAAACTCTAAGGTGTCGGGTGTTCCTGGGTCCTGCAACAGACATACCTAGTGGAAGGCCCTTGCTTTTCCTTGCTTCCTCCTGTGTACACCTGGTCTTCTCTCTATCCCAGGGTTCCTCCTCCTCCTCCTCCTCCTCTCTGTACCCTTGTCCAGCCCAAAGTGCTGGCCTCAGAGTGCTGCTGGTGGGGGAGGGGAGGGGAGAGGGGAGGGGGCACTGTGGTCCTACACCTGGAGACTGTTATTTCCAAGGCAGCATGAATAAGGTTAAGTAGGGAGTAGGGAGTCTAAATCTAGACTGGATAGGAATCCTTGCCCTGACCCTCACAAGCTGTGTGGCCTAGGGTAAGTAGTTCAACTTCTCTGGGTCTCAGCTTCCTTGGGGATGAAGGTAACAATGATGAATGTAACACGCTAAAATACTAAATACCTTGGACACACTGAGCACTAGGTACTGCTAGGTACCCACAAAGGGCACAGAGACGGGCTGGCCGTGGGTAGGGTGATTGAGGGCGCATGAGAGGCTGTTGGATTCCGACGCGGATGGACCGGGGCTCAGGCCTCATACGAAATTCTCCAAAGGCGGGGCGGGGACTCTGGGCGGCTCTGAACTCACGGGCATTTGTCGCGCCTCCACCCTCCGGGATTTTCGTGGTTGGACGCGAGGGAAACTGAGTCAGCGGCAGCAGCTCCCGGCGCGCGGCGCAGCGCGGCTGCTTTTGTCTGCAGCCTCTGCGCCACCGCCTCCCGCCCCGCCCGCCCCGAGCGGCGGGGCTGCGGCGCGGCGCCTGACACGGCCGCCGCCCCCGGGCGGAGGGAGGCTGCGCGGCGCAGACCCACGCGGCGGCCGGCGGCCCCGGCGGACGCGCGGCGATGGCGGCGGCGGCGCGTGGCGCGCGGCGGCGGGCGCGGCGAGCGGCGCGGGGCTCCGGCTAGCTGCGGGGCCGGCCCGGATGGCGGGCGGCGCGGGCTGGGCGGGCGCCCCCGCGGCTCTGCTGCGCTCGGTGCGCCGCCTGCGCCAGGTGTTCGAGGTGTGCGGCCGCGACCCCGACGGCTTCCTGCGCGTGGAGCGCGTCGCAGCGCTCGGCCTGCGCTTCGGCCAGGGCGAGGAGGTAAGGGGGCCGCGGTTGCGCGCCCGCGCCCCGTCCCCGGAGCCTCCGTCTCCCCTCCCCCAGCTTCCCTGCCGCTTCTCCTGCCCAAGGCGGTGGCTTTCGCTCCGGGAGGACTCCCGCCTGCCAGTGCCATCTCCTGCCCCCCGTTTGACCTGGGAGCCTCGCGCCCCGGGGCTTCCCCTCCCCTGTGGGACCCTCGCTTTCCACCATTAGCATCGGTGCCGCGAGCGTCAAGCGTCACGCCCAGGGTGCCCTCTCTGTCCACCTTTCCTACTCCGCAGTGCTGGCTCCTCTGACTGGTCTGCAACCCACTCGATGTTTGGGGGGAAGAAGCTCTCAAAACCTGGCCCTGTGCGCGCGACCCACCGGGCCTAGCCAAGGGGTGGAGAGGACAGCTAAGGGTGCTCTGCAGCCTCCATCCTTGACTGCACTCCCCTGCGTAGAACATAGAAGGGGATGTCTCTGCTTGCAGGTCATCTTGGATTCGCGAGCCAGTGCCTGCCTGGTTGGACACCCAATTCAGGCCTTGAGGTGCAGGCCTGGCTGGTAGCTGGCTGTGCCGGCTGCTGCAGGCCTGCGAGAGCCAATCTCGGGGAGCGGCAGCTGAGCAGTGTTTCCTGTGGTGGGCCTGCGTCTATTTGGGGAAAATGGGAGTTATGTTGCTGGTTAGGGCTGGAATCAGAGGGTAGGTGTTGCTAGTGGGGTGAGCAGAGGAATAGCAATAAATGCCTCATAGATTAGTGTCCTCTTATGCTTTGGGCACAGGGACTGGTAACTATGTCTGGGGGAGGGCAAGGTACCCACCTGGCAGGTGAGAATCCCCACCCTCGTCCTACTGCCCCCTCTGAAATGATCAGGGGACAGAAGCCCTGAGTAGTGAGTTTCTAAGACCACCTAAGGCCTCAGGCTCTGCATGGGGAGCATGGGACCACAGGCCTCAAATGGGCCTTGGCTGGCATTCTGTTCCTGGGACAGCTCAGGCCTAGCATTTCAGAACATGGGAGAAGCCAAGGCATAGCTAGGTTGGATCCATGCCTCCCTGTCAGCTGCAAGTGGGAGATGACAATCATCTCTCCATGATACATGGGCATGGTGGGGACCTGGGAGTTCCTGGAAGCAGTAGGTGGAAGAGGATGAGGCAGGCGTCAAGTTTGAGTCCCAGGAAGCTCATGGCTGCAGTTCCTGTCAGCACCCACCAAGTCTTTCTACAGGCTGTGGCCCACTCTCCTGCTCTTCAGGGCTTTGCTCAGGGGCATTTCCTGCAGCCACCGTGATCCTTTTCCTTCCTCAAAGGCCGACCAGGCCCCTCCTCTCATCTGGGCAGCCCCCCTGGTATGTGGAGAGCCCTGGCTCCTCAGGACACAGGCTGCAGGGGAGAAGAAGCTGCTGGCTCTAGCTGGAAGCTGGAGGTCCAGAACTGCAGAGCCTCAGTGGTGGGAAGGGCTTCCTGGCAGTCTCTGGCAGGAGGCCGTGCTGGCTCAGCCGTGAGCCCCCAGCATGCCTCACCACCTTACCCCTAAACTGAACAACTCCTGTTGTTAGACCCTTCTCCTTCATACACTCTAGAGCCAAATCTACTTGTCTCGTGGTTCTGCACAGGAACTCACGTGGGTCTCTCTTCTCCATGGCAGCCTTTAAATATTTGGAAACAGCACTCCTGTCCCCTTCACTTCCTCCCATCTTCCCTTCTCCAGGCCAAATACCCCTTGTTTCTGAAGCCCACACCATTTCCATACAACCCAGCAGGGGCCAAACCTCTGGTTATGGCCCAAGAGCTGCCACTGACTAATTGTTTTCCTAGTAATAATAGAGTGGGGCTGGATCAGGAGTTCTCCAGGACTGTTCCAGCCCCAGCACCTCACACACTGCAGATAGCTCTGAGTGAGGCTACCTTTTAAACGGTGTATCACACTTTCCACTCATATTAAGTTTCTAGCCATCAAAACCCCCAGAGATCTTTCTTTAAACCTGTGCCAAGCCAGGATTCCCTTCTATCCTGGAGGAGGGTCAGTGATTTCTTTCTTTTTAAAGCATAATCTTATATCATTGCAGAAGCAGTTCATGGCAGAGTAGGAAATTAGAAATATAGACAAGCAAAAGTAAAAGTGTCATGTTCCCATCTCCCAGGGAGCCCCACTGTGACACCTTGGTCACATGCTTCCAGAGCTATTTCTATGCTTATATGAAGAGTTTCTCCATAAAATGAGATCATGCTGTGCATACTGTTTTGTAACCTGATTTTTTCCCAGTAAATGAGCAGCATTTTCCTGCTTTAATAAATTCTCATCTCATTTACTATGCAGATCTTATTCAGATTTCTTTATTTGGCCCCAAAATGTCCATTTTTTGCTGTTTTGTTTAACCAGTTTCCTGTTCAGAATTGTGCAATATATCCAGTTGTTGTGATCCTTAGGTCTCTCTTACTGTAACGTAATTCTTTTTATTTTAAGAACCTTGACTTGTTGAAGAGATCAGGCCTGTTGTCTGTGTCAATAATTTCTTTAATCTAAACCTGTTATTTTGTTCTTATTCCTGTTAAATTTCATCTTGTTCATTTCATCCCATTGTAACACAATAGAATTTCAAATCCTACCTCTGTCTCTCTCAGATGCTATGCTGCTTTTAGGATGGAGAAGCTGGTGCTTTTTGTCTGAATCTTTGGGACTGATTGGAAACACAGGGCAGGACCACGGACAGAGCCTCATAGAGGGCGTTTCTGCTCACACTGTATCATTGACTGAGACCCCAGAAATACATTTTGCATCCCTACTCATTACACACCGAATTCACATATGCATTACAAAATAGGAGTGTCATTTCCTTGCAGATAGGGATCCCTTCAGAATGCTATGTACTCAACAATTTCTATTTCATTTGTTTATAAAACAGGTAGAGACCTTAATTTCCCAGCCCACTAGTGCTCCAGGGTGGACAACTATCATTTATTAGATATAGCATTCAGTGAATGCTGATTATCCACCATTTACCAACTACCCCCAGAATACCAGGGATACCAGAATTAAATACTTTGCAAAAGTCAAAGTATAGTGGTTGCAGAATATAAAATAAATATTCATGAGGCCATACTGATATAAACAAATGATTGAATGAATAAATAAATACTAGGAAAATCTCTCATGTAAAAGAAATTCAAATAATTTTTGTAGCTAATTCTCCATCATGATCCACCTCCCCACCTCTTGAGTGTCAGTTGTGCATGGCGACTGCCTTCTAAAGAGCACAGTATGGGAAGAGTAACTTTACAGTTGAGAAGCCTGACAAGCACGGCCTGAGCCAGGGGATCAAGGTCAACAACAGTAATGTGTTAGGTAGATATGATGTGATGAAAATGGTGCTTTATCGCTATGGTCTTCCAAAACCATCACCCCAGTCTGGTCGTGAGAAAAACAGCCAAATCTCAACTGAGAGATGTTCTACAGAACACCTGATTAGTACACCTCAGACTTGTCAAGGTCATCAAAGTCTGGGAAACTCATAGTCAAGCAGAGCCAAAAGGGGACATGGCAGCTAAATGGAATAGCATCCTGCATGGGATCCTGAAACAAGAAGAGGACATTAGGTAAAAACTAAGGAAGTCTGAATAAAATATGGACTTCAATAATAATATTAGGTTGATCTCTGATATCTCTGCAATTTACTGAATCCTAGCAGAAAAGAGAAGACAAGGAAATTTGATGAAAACATGAGTAATGTGTGAAACACAAAGCTTGGCCTTGAAAAGAATGTAAAGATGGGAAGAATGCCACTGTCCCAGCCCTGAAAGTCTATGATGCAGTGAGAACAAGGCTGCTATGACAAGTTCATAAAATGATGGCCCAGCGCCCTGAACCTGTGTTGACCTCTGATGTCTTGCTTTTTGCCCCTAACCTTTCTAAGCCTTTGTCTACTCATCCATAAAATGGGGTGATAATAGTCCCCATTCCACAGGGTTCTTGTGGGGCTTGAACAAGTTAAGACATGTAAAGTGCTTAGTTCAGTATCTGCACAGAGTAGACATGCTGTCAGAATTGCTGCTGCCGCCGCTACTGCTATTATTATTATATTGTAAACATAAGCATCTTTGAGAGGCTGTTCTGGGTGGGGGGTTTCCTTGGGGTTGAGGTCAAGATCTGGGACCAGTCTCGTATATTCTCAGCCCACCCTCCTTGTCCAGCTTGGTCTTTAGCCCCTCTTGCATCCTTCTAGCAGTGTGGGAATGGAAGACATTGAAGGCAGCCAGAGACTTCTTGGACCACATTCCCTGTTACATATTCTCCTTTTTCCAGTTTGAAAACCATCCTTCTTGCTAGAAAAATGGAAATAGAAGTAGCTTAGTGGTGTCTCTGTCATCTGTTTACACAGCACCATCTTGTCCTTCCTGCTGGAAGGTCCACTCCAACATCCCAAAGGGGACTGTGAATTATTTGGGGGAAGTAACTCAGTTCTAGCCAACCTGGGACTAGTCTGTAATTTCTCTCCTTTGCAGCTACCCTGTGGAGGTGGCCAGAAGCACTGGGGCCCTGTGCCTCCTTGTCAATATTGAGCAGGAGACAAAATAAGGGTCCCAATTAGCCTGGAGGGTCCCCATCCCCTCCAGACTAATGGCTACCATGAGAGAGATACTAGTGCCACCAAGCTTCAGCTGGGGGTCTGAGCTGGCAAAGGGGTCGGGGTGCTTGAATGGGCCGAGACTGATCAGGAGCCAGCCCCAAGGCTGGGGTCTACCTCCGAGATGCCTGGGCTGCCAAGGGCAGGAGAACCCTGAACTAAAACTTGGTTCTGCCAACAAGGAGGGTGATTGGATGTTGAGGAAGAAGTAACCATATTCCTACATGTGGCTGGAGCTTGGAAAGTAAGCCCTGTTACTGGGGAAGTAACAGGAGGAGAGACTCGAAGGGGAGGCGGGGCCAGGTCAGGGAAGGTTCAGCAGTTCTCTGGATGGTGAGACGATCAGGGCAGCAAGGTCAGATCTGTGTCTGACAACAGAGGCTGGACCTGGGAGGGGCTGTGACACATGGTCAGAGAGGAAGAGGGTCCTGATTTCGGTAGTGGTGGAGGGTGCAGAATTGACAGGGGCCCAGAAGGCTTGCAAAGCCCCCAAGAAGTCACTCCTGAATGAGAATTTAAGGCTCTTTTGGAGAACAGGCCTCCTCTATGTGCCCCAAGCTAATGAGGATGTGATACAGACTACAAAACTGGCAAAACAGAAGGAAGGCCCAGGTCCTCTGAACCTCGCAGGGAAGGCAGGGGTACCTATGGCCCATGGGTGGGGAATAGGACAGGAGTGGGCCCCCAGAGACCTCCTTCCTGTGTTTCTGCCCATCTGGATACAACTCAGTGCTCCAGGGATTGGAGGTCATTGTGGAAGCAAGGACTGAGGCTGAGGGCCCTTGGGAGTAGGGAGTGAGCACAAGGCAGTAAGCCCTGGGCACCAAGCTCTGGGAGGGGCAAGCCCTAGCTGGGACACCAGCACCCTTGGCATGCCTGCATCACAGTTCGGCTGTGCTAGGAGGAGGGGCACGTGAAGAAAGCTCACAGGGATTGGTCCATTTTGTCAGACATTCTTAGCCAGAATCCACGTGGCAAAACCTCGCTGAGTTATAGCTTCATTCCCAAGACCCTGGGTTCTAGAGGAGTGGTCCCCAACCTTTTTGTAACCAGAAACCAGTGCTCCTATGAGAATCCAATGCCTGATGATCTAAAGTAGAGCTGAGGCGATGATGCTAGCTCTGGGGAGTGGCTGTAAATACAAATGAAGCTTCATTTGCTCACCCACTGCTCACCTCCTGCTGTGCAGCCCTATTCCTAACAGGCCACGGACTGGTACCGGTCCACAGCCTGGGAGTTGGGGACCCCTGTTCTACAGGAGGAAGCTCCAGGTTGGGGAAGGCTTGGTGGGAAGCGGGTACAGTCCATGCCTCCCTTGGTAAGGCCTTCCAAACAGCAAGGCACCCTCAGAGGGGTTTCAGTAGGTGGAGAATCTCAAAGCATTGACTGAGCTCCCTTAGGTGCTGGGTATTCACCCTATGAAAATAGGATTCATCCCCCCCCCTTTTTTTACAGGTGGATGTCAAAAGGCTCAGGGTTACCAGGCTGGGTAGGCAAAGTGGCTTTCTGACCTGGGCCCGACTTTGAGGCCCAGGAAACTTCCCTAGATCCAGGAAGAGTGATAAAAAAGGCGAAGAAGGAGAAAGAAGACAGGGACGATGGTGGAGGCAGAGCAGAGGGAGAAGAACTTAGCCTGCAGCTGAAGGCTGAAGTGGCAGAGCCAGGAGACAGGTTGGACTAGAGGAAGCCTGCAAGCCTCCCAGAGCTGGTAGGCAGGAGCTGGGATCTCAGGAGCCTGGTGGGTGTGGGGTAGGTGGCTGAGAAACCGCCCCTCTTTCCATAGGCTGGGGCTCCACCACCATCTGCACTGGTCAACCCTGCTTCGGAGGGCAGTGCAGCCACTGTGTGCCTGGCGGGCCCCACCCAGGTGCCCCACCCTGTGCGACTTGGTGCAGACAGGAACACCTGTGTTCACAGGTCCATTAGCATGGGATCGGGAGCTAGTGTTCTGTGCCAGCCCTGCAGTGAGTGTGTATGGCCCTGGTGGGGCTGGGCTCCTCTGCCTCCTGTTGCAGTGGCCCCTTTGGCCCACCTTGTGGTCACCCCCACCCCAGACCCTGAGCAGTCCCATCAGATGGAGTCAGAAGGGGAGGCTGACTGCTGGCTGAGATTGACAGGGCGAACGACAGGGGGAGGGCTCGACGAGGAGTCAGGAGTTCCACATTGGCCTATGAAATCTGAGATGTACCTGGTGTCCAAGTGGACATGTGGCGCCAGCAGTGGACAGACAAGTCCAAGGAATGCACCTCAGCCCTGCTCCTCCTGGCAGAGCCTCAGCTCTTTCTCTTTCTTCTACCGCGCCCTTGGGTCTCACTGCGCACAACAGAGAAGTTTACGTGAGGGAAAAGCATAGACCCTGATTAAAGTGTGATTCAGCCCACTTTAAAAGCCAGGCTCAGGTTTGGGGGTCCAGGGACTCGGCTAGGCTGGCTTGGGGCATCTTATCTTCCAGGGCGGAAGACATCTCAAAATGCCTGCCTAACCATCTTCTGTCTGGGATGCTGGCTGCCCATCTGCCCAGCCTCTCAATCTGAGAGCTGCCCCTTGCGTCCTCTCTGCAGAGTATGAACTGGCTAGAGCCATAATTAATTGTTTGAACATGCTATTGACATGACCCTAGCCCTCTCCAGGGTATCCTGATTGGAGCCATCCTGTGCAATTTAGAGTTGGACTCTTTGCACCCTTCTGCCCCTTCCTGTCTCCACCCCTTCCCCAATATCTTCTGATCCTCGGAGCCACCGCCCCACCCCGCCCCAGAGTAGTAGCTAGAGCCACCAATTCCTTGTAAACTGCCACCCCTGGGGTCACTGCTGAGGTAACTATTATACATAGTTGCTCTTAGGGACCAAGGGGGCAAAGCAACCAGAATCCAGAAGTTTGTATACTAATCCAGGAGGAGAGCGGACCTCCTGGTAGCCATGGCCCAAACTATAGCTGTTAGGATCTCTGAGTTCCCTTTAGACCTAAGACCTTGACTCTAAACCACATGTCAAAACTCAGAGAAGATTGCCAGCTTCTTCCAAAAGTGTTTATTTATTGCACATGGGCTTATAGTGGGCACTATCCCCAGGGAGATCCCAGTCTAAGGCCAATACCTAGACAAGATAGACAGAGGGCTGATTTATACCAAAACAAAAACTGAAAGGGAGAAGAGGTCCATTCAATGCTTGTGCTGCTCTAGAATAGCCCTACCAAGAGATGGGGACTCACTGCCACTCCAGGCAAGGCCATTCAAGACTCTGGCTGAATTCTCTTTCATACAGTGAGCTAAAGTCTGTCTTCTAGAATTCCATCTGCTACTCATTCCTCCCTCTTCCCATCCATCCAGCCACCTACTTGCCCGTTCAACAATGCATTCATTTATACATCCACTTATCCTTTTATCTACCCATTCGTCATCCCCTTCATTCAACCATCTACCTGCTCATCCATCCATCTACGTATTCATCCATCTACCCACCCACCCTGCCATCTATTGACCTGCCTGTCAACCCATTCATCCATCTATTCATCTTTTATTACCCATCCAACAATTTGTGCACCTATCTGCTTATAGACCCTTTCACCAACCTCCCCAGCCTACCCATCAGTCCATCTGCCACTCAACATTTACTGATTATCTACCATGATCAAGGCCTAAGCACAAGTCCAGGGATGGAGACTGGAATTTTCAGGGTGTGACAGATGGCTGTATATTGTGAAGGCACAGGAAAGGCAGGAGGATGAGAGCTCAGGCTGGAACCAGAGTCAGGTGGTGACCTTATGGAGGGCTCAGGAGATGGGACTATGTGGCTGGCTCAGATGGGTTTTGGATGGGCAGCAAACAGCCTGGCACATGCCTACCTTCATTGGAGGTAGCTATCTTTTTATGATTTCTTTCTTCCCACATAGATCATCAGGTCTGGTGAGAGCTGAGGCTTTACTGGAAGATGTGAGGGCCCAGATGATTTAATAGGTGCTTATTATGATAGATGGACATCAGTGTCCTTATCTGCAAAATGGGGGCCATAACCCCTTTTCGTGGGACTGTTTTGAGCATTGGAGAGAATATAGAAAGATCTAGCACAGTGCCTATTGGCATCATTTCTTTCGCCTACCTTCTCCATAACCATGTCAATCAGCAACCTGTGACTCTCAACCCTTGGAGTGCACCTCCAACTCCTTTCTGCTACCTGGTACTTTACCAGGTGTGATCCTCCCTGGTGCAATGGCCACAGTTTCTCCCACAGTCACTGGTGACTTTCTATGGACAAAGGATGAGGGAACAATTTGTGCTGACTGCCTTCTTATTTCTTATTCCCTTTCATCCTCCCAGCAACCTGAGAACCTGAGAGGTGAGGTGAGTTGTCCAGGGTCCTACAGTAAGTGGAGGAACTGAGATATGAACCCAGATCTGTCTGGTACTAAAACTGCCTCCTTAGCTGCCCGCTGTTGGAGGGTCCCAGGTACTTCAAGGGTCAGGAGACAGGGCAAATGATCAGATCTGAGCTTCAGAAATTTGACATTGGAAAAACGTCAAATCCAAGGCTTCATCTGGCTTTCTAAATCTGGTGTGGTCTGGGTTGGAGGTGGGAGCAGCACCTAGCAGGAGCTGTATTTAGAAGTAGGTTGCAATCTGCAGGGCAAGTGGGGGCGGGCAGTGTCAGGAGCCCTGGATGAGCCCTGCAGGTGGGGCTGCCTGGGACTATGCCACCAGGACGATGACTGCTATGGGAGACTTCAGGTGCCAGCAGGAGCTGAGGTTTCAGAGCAGAGAGAGGCTGCCTGCAACCAGGCCCTGAATTATGTATCAACACCACTTCCTGTTCAAAAGATGATTAAAGGGCCCCAGGAGGCATGTATGTCTCTGGCTATTCTGGTTTCCTTCCTGGCACCCTTCAGTGAACCTCTGCAGTCCCAGCATGCAGGGCAGGAGTAGCGGCTGGACTCTGAAACTGGACCCTCCACCTGTGCTGTGTCCATATTATCCAGGCTTCTCCATCTTCTTGGCCCAAGCTACAGGCTCTTCCTAGCCATTGAGACCCTGTGGCCTGAGCTGGCCTTGACCCCCTCTTGCTCCCAGTCCCCAGCCCCCCAGCACCTCAGTTCAGGCCAGCTTTAACTTTCTGTGTCACAGAGAAGTGGTTGGGAGTGAGGTCCTGGCTTCAGGTGTACTTGGTTTAAGACCTGGTTCTGCCACTTTCAAGCTGTATAACCCAGAAAAATTACTTAACTTCTCTGTGCCTCAGCCTCCACATCTGTCAAGTGGGGATAATGAGCAACATGTGTTAAGCCCATAATACCACATGTGATACATAGTAAGTGCCATAATTATTTGTTAATATGACTGTTAACCACTAACTCTAGGTTTTCTGGGTGGGCTGTCCATTTCCATTCTTTCAGATCTTTCTGAGCACTTGTTCTGTGTCAGGTTTGGCACTAAAGGTTACACAGGTGAATAGGGTAGGATTCCTCCCCCTGAGAGGCTTACTGTGGTCGTGGGTGGGGGTTCTATGACAGAAATCTTGGTTATCACCTATGAGAAGGGCAGGGCTAGTGGCCTGCCCAGGTGGTTGGGTATGAAGACAGCAGAGTCAGTCTGCCCGGAGATGGGAAAGCTTTCTATAGGTGATATTTGGCCTGGTCTTGAACAGGTACCACCAGGGCAGAAGGGAAGGACAGCTATGCCAGAGGAGAGCCCTCAGGAGGGAAGGGCAGGGCTGACCAGGCAGATAGAGGCCAGATGGAGAGGACGGGGCGGGTTTTATCCCGAAGGTTGAAGCAGAGGGCTGACATGGTTCTGTTGCGTTTTAGACAAACCCATCTGAAAATAGTGTGGGGCTGGGGGAAAAACGGTGAGGGGACACTGTCCCAGTCCAGGGGCAAGGAGAGGGGTGTTCGAGTGATGGAGGAAAAGGCGGGGTCTGAGGGCGGCTTCCTGGCTGTCTGCATGACTTCACAGCACTGTGCTGGGACGAGCAGGAGAGAGCATCATTACATGAGTCTCCTGTCACCCCATTTAGGTAACTAGGTGATGAGGCCTGATCCCAGGTGAGGGAACCTACCGGCTCAAGGACATTCACACACCTGCACAGCTCACAGGCCTGCAGTCACTCTCAGGACAGCTCCTGAAGGCAGCTGCTCTTTATTTTAAAAACAAAAGAGTTCTAAATATTGTTGTTGATTTATAAATTGAAACAACTTTATAGGACAAAAAGACTAACTAGCACTAAACTGTAGTATTTCTCTATCTTAAAATCCACATCATTTCCTTGGCAGTGACCAGCAAATAGTTGTGACTAATGCGTATGAGCTGCTTTGGTCCCTTTCAACCTGATGCTATTTCCTGTGCAGAGTCCCAGACAGAGCCATGTCACCCCTCTGCTTAAACCTGGCCCCAGCATTGATCCTCCCACCAGCCACTTGTAGTGTCTCCACAATCTTCACTTCTGCCTGGCACAGCACACTGAGCCTGGCCTACCTGTAGGGAACCTAGGCTGCACTGGTCAACTCTGGCTTCCCAGCAGCCTGAGCTGGTGTGGGCAGAGGGGGGCCCAAAGGGAGAGTGGAGATGGGGGGATCCAAGGGAGGAGTCCTGGGTAACCCGAAGACTTCCGTCTGTACTCCATGCTGGGCTGAGCCTCTCTCTTTACCACTGAGTGTCCACTGGGTCCCAGCCTACCTGGGCTCTGTTCATTTTTAATTGCTAATAAGACTTTGCATTTTTCCATATTGCTATTTATTCTTTGTATCTTCTGCACAAAGCGTTGTATCTGTCTCTTGACACTTATCAAGGGGAATTTTTATTTCGATTGTTATATTTTTAAGTCAGTTCTTTCTATTTTTTCACTGTCATTTTTTTCTTGCTCTGCTGTTTCCCTTTTTTATTTGCCGATTACATTTCTTACTGAAAAGTTTTCCTACATTTGAATTTTTTCAAGTATTTCATATCTAGCTTATTTCTAATTATTTTTTAGTATAATAATTATTTTTATTTTTTAGGAACTTATTTCCCATCTCTAGCAAGAATAAATAAGCTATTTTGTTTACAATCCTCAATCTTTAAAAATATTTAAGTTTTACATATTTGGAATTTATTATGAGGTTCATCCAACATGCAGTTCTATTAATAATTTGAATTTTTAGTAAAGTAAAACTGCAAACTCCATTAGTTTTTTGTTGTTGTTGTTTTTCTCTCACTCTTTATTGTGAAAATGCTCAAACAGAAAAGTCGAAAGAAGACTGTGATGAACACCCAGATTCCCTTCGCCTAGATTCACCGTTAGCATTTTGCCATGTTTGCTTTTTCTTTTACTCCGTCACTGATTATCTGTCATCTATCTCCGTTAGTGTTGTTGTTGTTTTTTTTTCATGGAAGCATTTTAAATAAGTGAAGACTTCTTGCCATTTCCTCCAAAAAACACTTCAGAGTGTAAGAACAAGGACAGTCTCCAGCTTAAACAAGTGCCAACATCACACCTAAGACTTAATAGTAATTCAATAACATCATTTAATATTCAGTCTATATTCAAATTTCCCCAGTTGTCCTCAAAATGTCTTTCCTTGCTCCGTTTTGTTTTGATCCGGAATCCAGTCAGGGATCACATACTGCATCTCGTTCGTCACACGCCTGTTTCATCTCCTAGAAATTAGAACCATCTCTAATTTCTTTTGCTTCCATAACATTGACCTTTTCTGCCAAGTCTGGGCCAGTTGTCCTGTAGGCTGTCCCATGATCTATATATGTCTGATTGTTTCCTTGAATTTTTGAGGAGAGGTGCTGGTGTATACTTCTCAGAGCATCACATAAGGAACAACATGATGTCATTTTGCCCCTTTATTAGTGATGCTGAGTTTGATCAGTTGGTTAAGGCTGTGTCTGTTTGAGCTCTTCAATATAATGGTACTTTCCTCTTCATAATAAGTAATCTGCGTGTTGGTACCTTAAATATGTTTCCCCAATAGCTTTCACATAATGTTTTAGCACCTATTGATGCTCCTTGCCTGCATAAATTACGTTGGTGGTTGCAAAATGGTGATTTTTCTAATTCTGTCATTTTTTCTAGAGATAGAGCATTGTTCTGTAAAGATCTTCCCTTCACCACTTTCCTGATCATCACTATGGACTCCGATTCTTTTCAGTGTCTTATAATCTATTACCATCATTATTCTTTTTGTTGCTCAAAGATTGCTTTGTTCTTAAGGCAATATTGTAAAATTTTGACCATTATTGGTATAATATATTTTAAGATCAAGACAAATCGATTTTATCATCACCTTTAAAAAAAGCTTTCTGATATTCTTCACCATTTATGGATTTTTAAGTATGTAACACATTTTCAAAGATCTTTAATTGTATTGCATTACATTTATTAAATTAGAGAATATTGCTTTTTATTATATACTTAGTTCTCCCAATAGGAGCAAAATATTAACATTAAAAATAAATGTCTTAGAATTAGGCTAAATTATTGTTTAATATTTAATGTGTTTTGTTACTACTGATAATGAAATACTTTTTTTTCCATTGATTTTTTTTTTCTAGCTGTGTGTCACTAGCATATAGGAATGCAATTGATTTTTGTAAACTTATCTCTCACCACTGGCATGAACTCAGTTATTACTTCTATTAATTTTCTGGTTGATTCCTTTGGATTTTTCTAGGTAAGCAATCATGGCTCCTTCAAAAAGTAATAATTTTATTTGTCTTTTTTTCCTGTATTTATGAGTCCAATTACTTTTCCTTCTGGGACAGGACTCACCAGCATTTCTAGAATTATTGGAACGAGGGCGGCCACTGGAGACATCGCTCTAAACGTAGAAAGGCTTGGGAGTGAGCTGGGATGTTGGCTACTTGGCCCAGTTGCAAGTTAAGGAAAACAGTCTAGGATAGATGCATGGGCCGCAGTTGCCCTGTGCAGTCTCACAGACAGTGTCCCAGAGTGGTGAATCCTGGAGAGGTCAAGGCTGGTGTTGCTATGGGAGGTGGTCTAAGGTAGCGGGGACAGGGGCTGGCAAGTGGTAGTCTGGTGTCTTGGCTACAGATCAGGGGAGGACTCCAACCTCCGAAGACAGGAAAACCAAGGCAGAAGCAGTACATCAGGGGGATGGACAGGCTGAAACTTTCTGGGCACAGATGACCACAGAGCTGGTCTTGAGCAGCTGAAGCAGCTGGTGGGCTGGTGTTCCCTGCCCTCTGCTCCGGTCTTGGACTAGTTGATGGAGCCAGTAAGTATAAGGCAGGACCCCAGTTTGGAGGGCAGCAGTGTGGGATGGATGGGAGAAGTGGGGTCTAGGGACCACAGCCTGGGAAGGAGCATTGGTGAGGCACTGTGTTTCCAACTCCTGCAGGACAGAACTCCCTTTTGATGAGCAAACATTCCCATTTGACATTAAATAATGGGCCCAGACCAACCGATGCCCTAGAGTAAATAGCACCCTTCAGACCGCTCTGAGGATCAAATATGCCGACCCAGGGCCTAATGCTGGAGTTAAGCCAGTGGCAGACACAAGGTGCACCCTCCCATGGTGCTTTGAGCATTGTTCCTCCCCCGAAAGCAGTGTCCCAGGAGAGGCGCCTTTCCCCTTGCACAGTGAGCTCCCCACCCCCATGGGCAGGAAACCTCCTCCAGAGGCAGGACAGCCTTGGCCTCACCACCCACCTTCATTAAGAAGGGTTATCCCACCTGACCTTCCTTCTGGTGCTAGCACCCCAGAGTGCCAAGTGGTGTACACAGATTGGAATCCCTCTTGAGCCCCTGCTTCAAAATCCTGGAAAGGTCCTTAGCGGTCACCCAGACCCTAACTTTTTCCAGTGTGTTCCAAGGACCAGGAGCATCAGCTTCTCCCAGGTGCTGGTCTCCAAGCCCTCTGTTTCCTCTGGGCTCCTACTGCTGGACTTTTGAGTGGTTACGGCACGTTATGGGGGATTTTGTTTTGTCTAACTCTACGATGCTATGAATAATTTTTTAAAGAGCTTTATTGTTTTTCCTCCTGAGTTTAAATATGATCCAATGCATTTTTAAATTTCAACTAATTAACAAACATAGAAAGAAGAGGTAAAAGGACTGGCCATCACAGCATACAGAAATAAGCTGTTTTAATAGCTTCATCACCAGCTTCCAGGCATGGGCTACCTATTAAAAAAAAAAAGAAAAGAAAAGAAAAAGAGGCCAAAAAAAGCACTCATTTATCTAGAGTTTGCTTTGTGCCAATTTCCAGGCGAAGTCTCGATGTTCCCTTTAAATCCTAACACTCCATGAGGCAGATGTTATTGCTCAGAGAGGCTGAGTCAGTCGCCCTTGATCACAAAGTTGATAAATGGAGGAGGTGGGATTTGAACCTAACTCTGTCTACTTCCAGAGCATAAGAGTGACATAATACTGTGCCTGGGCATGTGGCAGTATTAAAAGTCATCTACATACTTTTAGACTGTTCCTAGGCTATTTTCACTTCACTCAAAAATATGGTAGGACATCTGTCCCTTCCCTGGGAGCGGTCTCCCCACAGAGCAGAGTCTAGCTAAGGAGTTGAGGAAACATTTGCTGAAGGAATGGATAGATGGAAGGACAGATGCCTAGACCAGTCGACCTCAGAGACCACTCAGACTTCTGTCCCTTTCATTCCTATTCAGGCACCAAGCGAAGCCCTCTTGAGTGACCTAAAGGATTCTAGTCGGCAGCAGCGCAGGCTGTGAATGAAGGACCCCCTTGATGACATTGGGCCATGATGGGAGTCTCACAAAGGAAGGCGTTTCCAGCCCAGGAGGTGGTACCTGGCCACCCCAGCTGCTTGGCCCCTCTCTGGTGTACACTGAGCTACTTTGCTCATGAAGCCACCCTCCCACCACCACCTATTACCCCTGCACTCCTCAAGGAGGGGTCCATCAGTGAGGGGCCCCCCAGCCTGAGAACCAGGAACCAATGCAAAATGGTTTAAATACCGAAGAAAATGTATTCTTTATCATAACATGCAGGCCCAAGTTAGGCAGCTCCAGGGCTAGTTCCTTTAGGGGCTCAGAGGCATCACCCAGGACTCAATCCCCTTCCACTGAGTGTCCCTACAGAGGCCCAAGATGGTGTTTGCCCTCCAGGAGGGCGAGAAGGGCAGGAGCACTTCCTGTGGTCCATCTTTCCCACTCCCTCATCATTAAAGAAAACCTCTTCTAGAAGCCTCCTGCAGATGTTGCTTTATGTCTCATTGGCCAGAAATGTATAACATGCTTTTGCCCAAACCCATAACTGGCAAAGGGGATGAGCCCACCTGACTGGATTGGTCCAATCAAGACTCCTGCCCTAGGGCTGAGGTACCCAAAGACATCTGGTCAAACAGGAGGTGGGAATCTCAGCCACTTCAGGGCTGCCCAGCACAGAAGAAGGCTAACCAATCTGTGTGTGCCACTTGGAGCTTTAGTCCTTGTCATTATTTCTTGACTTTATAGAAGAGGGGAAGGAAAAGGCTCAGAGAGGTGAAGTAATTCCCCAGGATCACACTTCAAGGTCCCCAAGCCATTTATCCAGTCTCTAATGAAGCCATGTTGGATGGAGACATTTGCCTCCTAGCCCTTTACTTACATCTATTTCTCTGATTTTCTTCTCTTCCCACTCCCCTCAACCCCATGCCCACCCCAGACATCCCTGGGAAAACATTACCTTCAATATTAATGTCATCCAATGCCCTCATTTTCTAAAGCGGGAAACTGAGGTCCAGAGAGAGGAAGGGCCTCCCTACGACCACTCAGTAAGGTCATTGATGGCAGAGCTGGGACTGGACCAAAGGCCAAGGAAGCATAGCACCCCTGAGACTCACGCGGAGCTTGGTGACCATTCGTCTTTATCACTGCGACCTGCTGCAGGGCAGCCCTGCAGCCTCTCTGCCAGCTCGTTGCCCCTCTGCCTGTTCCTGCCATGGTGGAGGCTCACCCTCACGTTCCTCTTTATGCCCTTTTGCAAGGGGGCAGTTCCATGGCACAGTACCGTCTGCGATGTCCTTTACTCTGCCACAGTCTCACTGATCTCATAATAGTTCTGTGAGCTGGTTGGGAGTGCATTATAGATATGGAAATCGTGGCCTAGAGAGGTAATGTGACTCCCTCAAGGTCACGCCATAAGTAATACTGAAACCCAGGCAGTCGGCTTTATTGGCCTTGGACCTGTGCAGTCACATAGGGCTTAATGCTCTTCGGTCCCCATCCTGAAATTTTGAGTAGTTTTTGAACAAGGTCCCAGCATTTCCATTTTTCACTGGGCCCCACATATTATGAAGCTAGACCCAAAGCCCCTCTCTTGTGACTCCTTGGGGTGCTTTCTACAACACTGTGCTCTTCCCTATCCACCTGGGGTCCACTCAGGGCAAATCTGACTGATTCCACAACACAGCCCTTCACAGGAGGGGAGAGCGGGCTTCTGGAGTATGGGCTGGTTATCATGAGCCCAGGGTGCAGTGACTGGCAGGACTCACTCTGGAACCCTGTCTCCAGCTGATTTTGCTGAAGCTCTTGCCTGAGTTCCCTCTGCTCTGCTCTTCTCCCTTCCCAGAACTAATGGGGAGGCCAGTGGCCACCTCCCTCTCCACTTCTGTGCCCTTTGTTCCGGGGTGGGGGAGGGGACTCCAGAATACAGGCTCCATTGTGTGTCCTGACCTCAAGCAGCTGGGCTGCCTGGGAAAGTGGATAAACAAGCAGCTTCCAGCACATTGCCCTGAGGCCCCAGGGGAGGGTTGGAGCCCCCTGGGGTGGCGGGAACAGGGGCCCACAGAACCAGGGGGGAGTTTGGATGCTCACCTTACCTGCTGTGGGAGGGGGCCAGGCGCTGGCCTCCGGATCTTCGGCTGTAAGGTGGGAATGACCAGCTCTCTCACAGGTCTATTGGCAGGACTGGAAGGAGTGAGACTTGTGAAGTGCTCACAGTGAGGCCTGATTCCTAGGAGGTGCCCTCTGCCTGTGAGCTGCACTGATGGGGATTGTGAAGGCTGCCGTTACTGCCTTCAGTTCTGCCATCCAGACCTTCAGGACGGAGTGCGGCCGCCGCTCCTTGGCCTGGCTCCCAAGCGCTTCTCCTTCGGATCCTGTCCTCTCACTTTGGCCTCACACCTTGATGACACCACCCCTTCCTACCTGCCCTCCCACCTCGCCGCCTGCCACCCCAGACCACTTGCCTCAGCTGGGATCCTCTCCCTTCCTCCCCAGCTCCCTCTTGTGGCCTGTGAGCTCTTCCCCACCATCCCCTTTTAACAGACGACTGCCCAGTTCCTCGTGGTTAGGGCCTCCAGGCTGGCTGCCCTGAGCAGGGTTTCAGTTCCAGCTGGGCCATACCCACTCCAGGGGGCTCTTCCCCAGAAGCACTTGGAAGGCATTTCTAGGCTCTGCATGTGAGCCATGACTTTGGTGGTTTGGGGACAGTGCGGGCCGAGCAGCTCCCACCAGGACTAAGCAGTCCTAAAAGCACTTCCTGGCCTACGGCAGGGAGTCTCAAAGAACCCAGACTGGCCACTATCCTTGCAGGCTCCCTCTGCCTCTGAGGCCCTTTCCTCTCTCCTCTTTACCTGCCTGCTTTCCCTTGTAGCTGCTTTTTTAAGCTGGGAATTTCTACTTCGCCGAGACCTGGCACTCTTTTTGCAGGTGTAGAAAACCTCAGGTGCTCAGACTTGCCATTTAGGTGCCCACAGGGCCAGCCAGGAAGGGAAGCAGCCAAGGTGGGGCTAGGGTGGTAAACTCGAGGAGCACAGCATAAGCCTATCTCAAACTTTGGCCCATTGTAGCTGGGGGAATATGGGCCTAGCATTGCCAAATCTTCACATTCGTGTGTAGTTACTTTGGTTTAAAAACATTTTACCTTTACATATAATAAAATGTATTGGTGGAGGACAAACAATTCTATGGGTTTTAACATTTTCATAGATTCCTGTAACTACCACCACTGTCAGGGTACAGAACAGTCCACCCCCCACCCTCATGCTGCCCCTTTGTAGTCAAACTCTGGCCCTCTTCCTTACTCTTGGTTACCACTGATATGTTCCCTGTCGTTACAGTTTAGCCTTTCTACATGTTCGTCACCTCTTGAGACTGGCTTCTTTCAATCAGCATAATGTGTTTGAGATTCATCCATGTCATTGGGTATCAATAGTTTGTTCTTTTTAATTACAAAATAGCCTACTTATCCATTCACCTGTTGGAGGGACATTTGTGATGTTTCTAGGTTTTGGCATTTATGTATAATGCCTCTGTATAATGCTGTTGCAGACATTTGTGTATTTTTTTTTTTTTGCATCAACATAAGTTTCCATTTCTTTAGGGTAAGGAAGTTCTATTCCGAGTTAGCTGTAGTTTTTACCATGAATGGATGTTGAGTTTTGTCAGTTGCTTTGTCTGAACCTATTGGGATGATCATGGTTTTTCTTCTTTAGTCATCTTTAGATCACATCAATTGATTTTGAATGTTGAACCAGACTTGGTGGATAAACCCCACTTGGTTGTGGCTGTGTTGTTTTAATCATATATATATTCTAATATTTTTTTGAAGATCATTATGTCATGCTCGTGAGGGATATTGGTAGTTTTCTTATACTGCTTTTGTCCAGTTTTAGTATCAAGGTAATGCTGATTTCAGTAAATGAGTTGAGAAGTTCTCCCTCCAGAAAAGATTGTATGGAATTTATGTGTATCTTTCTTAAATGTTTGGTGAAACTGTTTGGGCCTGAAGTTTTTCTTTTTTGGAAAGATTTAAACTGTAAACTTGATTTCTTTAATAGTTATAGTATAATTTAGAGGTACCTCTTCTTGTGTGAATTTTGGTGGTTTGTGTCATTCAAAGAATTGGTCCATTTCATCTAAGTTGTAGAAATTACGTATACAGAGGTGTTCCTAGTGTTTCCTATTAACCTTTTAAAAAATACCTTTTTTTAAGGGCAGTTTTAGGTTTATAACAAAATGGAGAGGTAGGTACAGAGATTTCTCACTTACCCCTTCTTCCCAAATGCATAGCCTCCCCCATTATCAACATCACTCACCAGAATGGCACTGTTTTGTTTTGTTTTTTTAAACCAAGAATGGACTTACACTGACTGATACATCATAATCACCCAAAGTCCACAGTTTACCTTAGGGTTCACTCTTGGTAGTGAACATTCTCTGGATTTGCACAAACGTATGACATATGTCCATCATTATAATATCAAACAGAGTATTTTTACTGCCCTAAATATCCTCTCTACTTATTAACCTTTTAAAGTCAGCAAGACTGTAATGATATTTGCTTACATTTCTGATATTGATAATTTGCATATTCTCTCCTTTTTTTTTTTTTTTTGTAGTTTGGCTAGAGATGCATCCATTTAATCTTTTCAAAGGACCAGGTTTTGGTTTCATTGATTTTTCTCTACTATTCTTCTGTTTTCAGCTTTTAAATTTCTGCTCTTTATTATTTCGCTCCTTCTTACTTTGGGTTTGAATTTTATGTTGTATTTTTATTATCATTTTATTTTAAAAATTTCAAAAAATTTTTAAGACTTCCTTGACCCATGGATTATTGAGACATATGTTGTTTAATTTCCAAGTATTTGGGAATTTTTCAGATGTCTTTCTGTTATTGATTTTAGTTTAATTGTATTATGATCAGAGCACATAATTTGTATAATTTCAACTCTTTTGAATTTGTTTTGTTTAATGGCCTCAGGATATGATCTATCTTGGTGAATATTCCATGTGCACATATAAAGAATGTGTGTATTCTGCCATTATTGGATAAGAGTTTTACAAGTGTCACTTAGGTTAAGGGGTTAATGGTGTCGTTCAGGTCTTTTATATCCTTGTTGATTTTCCATCTAACTAGTTCTATTGATTGCTGGAGAGAGGTTTTGAAGTCTCCAACTATAATAGTCAATTTGTCTGTTTCTCCTGTCAGCTCTATTAGTTTTTGCTTTCTGTGTTTTGAAGCTCTGGTAGGTACATGCACATTTAGGATGGTTATGGCTTCTTAGAGAGTTAACCCTTTTATGTAATGTTCCTTTTAATCTTTGGTAATTTTTCTTGTTCGTATTAGATCATTTCTATTGTTTTGTCTTGAAATTCACTGATTTTTTTCTGTCACCTCCATTCTGTTATTGACTCCATCCAATGAATATTTTATTTCAGCTTTTTTGTATTTTTTTCTTTCTGAAATTTACATTTTGTTCTTTTTTACAGCTTCTTCTTCTTCTTTTTTTTTTTTTTTGCTGAGAATGTTTATATTTCTATTTTGTTTCGAGAGTGTTCACCCTAACTTCATGGAGAAGGTTATGATGACTGCTTTAAAATCTTTGTCTACTATTGATAACATCTGAGTCACCTTGGGGTTGATATTTATTGATTGTCTTTCCCTTGTTGAGCTTTTTATGTTTCTTTATATGTCAAGTGATTTTGGATTGTGTCGTGGACATTTTGATATTATATCCTGAGACTCTGAGACCTGTTAAAATCCTCTGAAGAATGTCAATGTTTTGTTTGTTTTATTAGTCAGGAAATCAACCCAGTTAGGCTGAAGCCTCAGATCCCACCCAGCTGAGCTGTAGTTCCAATGTCGGTTCATTTTTCAAAACTTTTGAAGTGCTATTTGGATCCACTCTCCAGGGGCCAGTTTGTTCACTGTCGATGCTGTAGTTCAGTTCTCAAAGCCTTTGGTATGCTGTTTTGGGTTAGTTCCACATATGTGCAGCTTAGGAGTGGGCCCAGGACTTCAAACACAAACACTCCTCTCTGTGATTCCCCATCCCTTCTGCTCTCCTGCAGCTCCCAAGGACCCCTTTGCTTGGTCCTTCAGTTAAAAATCGGAGGTTTTTGCCTCCCCATGCTGTTTCACACTTCCTATAACCGATTCATCTGCAGGATGAAATGGTAAGAGGGAAAAGAGACAGATGAATAACAGGAATTCCTCCCCTTCCTTCC